>NC_086233.1:53654664-53965706 GCF_036321145.2 Pelmatolapia mariae | reverse complement strand
ATTGGCACATCTGCTATGGTGGTCTAGCTGTCCAGACTCTTCAATTAGCATGATTGATCAATTATCCTCCTGCTGGTGGCTCATTGGAAATGGAGGCTGGGGAATGGGCCGGGGGTGTATGGATGGGGGGGATTAAGGAAGAGAGATGGAAGAACATGAGAAAAAAAACAAGCAGAAAACCGTCTTAAGCCTCCATTCAGTGAATGTGATTTCTTATTTATTACTTTATGAGAGTGGAGAAATAGTGGAGTGTTATTTTACTCAAAGAAGGCTTCTTTTTTACAGACATTTCTTAAAAATGAACGCTTCAAACTACACTTGAAAAAGCTGTGATTTTTTTTATCTTTGAACGACTTGTGACTTTTTGACAGAATGAAACATTTCCAAAGAGCTGATCAGAGATCAGAGAGATCAGATCAGGTGCTCAGATTAAAATTGAAAAAATATATTACTTTAGCAAATGTGTTAACAAAGTCAGGCTGTGGCTCCGGCTTTGTTTAATACTTTATTTGTTTTACATGGGGAAAAAAAGCCCAACACAAATTGCATTTGAATTTTTTCTCACCCTTCATCACCAGAATTACTGATCAAATATTTATGAGAGAAAAGAGCTTTAGCCTTGCAAATATTTAATAGATCAGCACTCAGTCAACTCTGAAGTCTGTCTAGGATATTGTGCTGTGCAGATTATTTGTGTTGGTTTTAACAGCAAGAACAAATACTTGAATATCAGAGTGAATTGGTGAAACTACTCCAAGTACCAGAGGCAGCTTGTCCTGAGCGTGTATTTATAATTGTGCTTTAAATTGCTATTAGTGCTACATGATTTACTCAAGATGATGTCTTGCCAATTATGTGTTGTGAAGATTGCTGCTGAGCAACATGCACTGTTGAAAGTGCATTTTTTTATATCTCGACGTATTGATTTCAAAATGAATCTTAATTTATAAAAGTAAAGCCTCACATCTCAAAAAATAGCAGTAAAGTGTGGTATACTTGATTTAGAGTTAACAGGTGAATACATACTGCACACAACTCTGACAGAAGCTTCACGTTTATAGAGAGACCTTGAAATGTTAGTTAACAGTAGATTGCAATTTATATTTCATGCTTCTGCACCGGCGGCAGTCGTGGTAGGATTAGCTCACCTGGAGTTAAGGATGAAAATTTTTAATTTTAGTGGTCAAAGGTCAAGGTCTCTGACCTCATGTCGATCCCAGTCTTGCAAATAATTAGGATCGATCACCTGGAAGTGTTTTATCACATCTAGCACAAAAATCCACTTGGACTCAGACATGAACTGATTAGAAATAGCAGTTCAAGGTCAAGGACAGTTTTAACCTCACTAAACACATTTATGGTCATAATTTAAAGTGCTTCTATTATGCTAATTTCTGTTTCTGCACTTTTATTCTAGATTTACATCATTCCTTATTCCTGATTTACCCTCTAGTGGGCCTTGGTGCAGCCCCTTAATTCATCCTTGGTCTGAAACAAGCTCAGTTAGCTGCTCTCCCTTTAAGCCAACTTCCAAGTGATTGGCCGTCTTGTGCAAGCAGACTATATTAAGGCCATCACCTATCTTTGATGTCAATTAGAGCTAAGAGTTAAGAAAAAAAAACCTTTGAAAAACCAAGCATTTAGAGCGGTCTGAGCACACGATTTCTGACACGTGTAATTGAAATCTTTGGAACACAAATTGAAAAGATTAAAAGTCAGCTTTACTGCAACAGCATGAATTTCTTTGCAACTTCTGCTGCAACTTGGCTGATTAGTGGAGACAATAGAGAGATAAAAATTCTATCTAAATTTTAGACATCCAAAAGTTTTATATCCAAACATATTTTAAGGGCAATGAAGTGATTATTTATTTCTATTCATGCTTTTTCTTTAGCCCTACGATATTTGCTTGTTTCTTTATCTCTCAGGTATTATCTCATAGGCTACAAAATGTGTTTGGTGGATACTGCAGTTATTGCACTGTTCATTCATTGGTCACTTAAGTAATATAGTAATAGGTATGTGCTGCCCACACACGTACACATTATGAAAGTTATTCATACCAATGAAAAAGAGTCTTTTTCACAACACGTTAACACACATAGCATACTTTTCTGTGTAGAAAATGAGAGAATTTCTCCAGGTTAGAAAAACAGGTGGTGGTATATTTTGAATGGTATATGGTCAGTTTTGCAATTGTAACATAAGTCATTCAAGTTCAGCTACACAGATATATTTACTTAACTGAAATTTAGAATTGAGGAGAATTGAATTAGTATAGAATTTTATTTTCAACAACGCAATGTTTGTGCTAAGTGTCGGGTGGCTATATTAAGTGAACGATAGCACTCAGTAATACTAGTTACTGAACAGATGCATGATTAGGTGTTGAGTTTTAATTGTTGTTTGGATAATTACTTGTACGTGACAACAGTCAAAGTTTTTATGCATTTTTGAAGATTTTTCATTGTCTTGGTTTCATTTCTGCAGAAAGTTTTTTTTTTTTGTATGTTTGTTTGTTTTTTTTTCGTTTGCTGTTTCTATATTCTGCTGTCATGAAAAACATAAAGACATAGCATTCATTTATTAGTTTTCTCTTTTGCTCTCTCTGTAAGTTGGTAGTATCCATACTTTTCTGGTGTGTTTACAGTAATGCGTATACATTAATATATGATATATTATGATGATATATAATATATGATATTTCACCGACATATCATATAGATATATGATATATCTATATGATATGTCAGTAAAAATGTTTTGATTTTGACAGAATTTCCCTGTTGTCTGAAAAGAGGCAAAACAAGCACAAGTTGCTGTGTTCTCTGCAATGGGCGCTATTTAAAGGAATAAATAATTAGACCGGTTTAATGACTTCATTCTCAGTTCTCTACAAAGCTCAATATCTGCCTCAGCCCTTCACCAGTATCTTTCTACTTTACCCTTTATCTGCACCATCATCATCCTTTTTGGTGTTTCGCCACAGACCTCACAGCAGCAGTGATGAGATATCCCTTTTAAGCTAAATCAAATGTCATTGCTGTTGACATAGATTTATTGGGTTGATGTTGATTTTCCAGGGCTTTTCAATATATGTGAAATTTTCAGCCAGCCCATTTTTAATATTACAGAAAAAAATACATGTAGTTTGGGGCTTCTATGACTTATTGAAGTGATATTAAAATTATTTTTTATACTTAATAACTGTAGGTCACATACAATACTGCAGACCAACCTAAATATGATGTTATTGTGTTTTGGAAGTTTTTGTTTTGAGTTAATAGAAGTTTTCGGTGATACTGCATTGTAATAATGAAAATTTATTTATTTTTTAGTTTTTATTTTAGTGTCTTCTCCTTGTTGCCGCATAAATATGAAACCTGTCAGTCAGTCTGTTGTCTCTGGAGAGGTTGATAATGTAGCAACAGAGGCAGCCATTAATTAGTATTTCTGAAATCCCATTATCGCCTCTTCATTTGGCGTACATATAAACAAACAGTGTTGTTAAGATGATGCACTTCTTCCTGTCTGTGTGCACAGGCTGTTTTTTTTTTTTTTTTTGTATCTGAGGGCAGACATTTAACCTTTGGGCCTGTGTTTCCGGCCAGGTCGGCTCTGGAGTTAACTTGTGTTGAGTGTCAGAGCCAACATACTAACTGTTATATACATACAGGATAAGAAGTTATTTTCAGATTAGTGCAGTGGGATGAGATAAAAATAAACTCACACATTTTATAGTAAAAGCGGACGATTTATTTTGGACTACTAGAATACTTCTGATACATTTATAGTTCCAACAGAGGGTATAAATTTTATAGCCTCAGAGAGTCTACAGTATATTTAGAGTAGAGATACCCAATGTGGGGCAAAGTGTAAAAGTAAACTCTATCTAAATAAGTACTTAGCTTATGCCACTTGATGTCTTCATATCTCTCACGAAGGAGTCTGATGAGAGTTTTCTGAAAGGTGTTCTCTTGCCACAGCGAGCAGTATTAATGGTTCTGTTGCGAGCAACACACTGTGTTTCAGAAGTACCCCTTTTTATAGGACAAGGACTCCTTTTCCTCTGGGCTTTTAGCGAAAAAAAGGTCAGCAGTCTTCTTTTGTAGTTTTCTAAGTGTAATAAAAAAGATGTTGCAATGCTCATGCAGATATATGGTTAAGCTATAGGTGACTCTCTAACACGTGTGCTCTGCTGTGGAACTGATACTTTAAGTAGTTGTTACCCAATGGCATCTTGAAATGTAGTTTGATTATTGGGTAACCAGCAGTATCCCTTTTCTGTAGTTGTCTTTTGTATTGCTGACTGGCTTTACTCCATAATCAAGCACTGTTTTTCTGTGCATTTTAAATCCATCATGTACTACATCTCATTGTTTTATTATGACTCGGCTGTGTGTGTATGCGATTCCTGTTACCAGGTTACTGCTAAGAGATTTTTGCTTTTGGCACATGTCGTGCCTCATTGACGTCAGAGCTCTTTTTCCACCCTCTCAACTACGTCGCATATGTCTCATTTCAAACGGAGGGTCTTTTAGTAAGCATCTAATGAAAAGAGATACAACAACAACAAGGACCACAAGACATTGTGTCTTATTCTAAACAGTACTTTCCAGTGAGCTTACTAAGACTCAAGGGTTTCAAGTGTGTTCAACTGGACACACTTCAGTTAACTAAGGAGAGAGTTATATTTTTATACACATTAAAAAATTTCAGTGTTAAAAATTGTTTTTATCTGATTTTTGTGAAAAAGTAGCGTCACCACAAATGTCTTTTTTATTTTGCTAGGAAAATGAAAAATAGGTGTAAAGTTTATTGAAACATGTTCAAACATACATGAGCAGTATATAAGGCAAAAACAGAGTGGTTAAATCATCTGTTTCTTCAGGACAAGACTTTCAGATACATTTCATCTATTGTCGATAGTTCTTTAGGCCTGTTATGTCTTCTGATGTCCTCCACATCTCCAGTTTCCTCAGATATTTGGGAATAACTGTGTTCTCATTGGTATTTTTTTAATAGATTTAATAAAATAATATTTTTGCAATAGGCTGCTAGCAACAAAGTGCCTAAAAATACAAAATATATATAATATAAAATTGATTTTTTGTTTAGTTTTTTGTTATGCGTAGGCACAAAGTGGTTCAACCCTTTAATTAAATGTCTTTGCTTGACTGCCTCATTGGTCAGTTTTAAGTGGTTTAACAAAGAGAAGTGCGTTCTTCTGAAAATGCTGAGGTATAAGGACTGGACTGAAAATTAGTCAATACGCAGCAGATACCCAAAGAAGAACTTTTAAAGACCTTCAGAAAGCCTAGAGAACTATTTATGGACACATTCTTTGGCACCAGTGCTTAGATGGTATTTTTTAAACTTGTTAGATCGATTGTTAAGAAATAGATTATATTATTATGCATTTTGACTTTGTTTGGCTTTTTTCTTGCACCTAGCATCAAAGCACCCCAACCTGTCTTCAGCTTTCTGTGAATTGTTCTTTTAAAGTCACTGCAGAGGCATAGCTGCCCTTGGAATTTATTCACCAGAAATTAACTTAGATTTCTTTGTCATCAGACATTTTATTTTTTCTGTTCAACGTAATGGACATGATTTCTTTCAACATTTTATTCTCATGTATTTACTCTAAAAAATGTTTCCTTCTGTACCTGTTATTTAGCAGGAAATTGTTTTCCTTTTTTCCCTTTTTTTTTAGTTTTAATTGCTTTTTATAACATTTGTGGTGTCATGATTTTACTTTACTGTATATTTCATAGCAAATAACACAAATTCTGTGTACCATAGTGCCTCAAAACTGGGCTCAAACCACATACCTGTCATCAACTGTGGCACGAACCACATGAAATAGGTCATACACTAAGCTGGCCTAATTTGGTTTGATCTAGTTACAGATCAACAGCGATACTAGTTATGATAAAGATTAGTAGAACCTCAAGCCATGACTCCACCCTCGATGTTCTTCAGTGACCTTGCTTTCGTTCAAAACAGCTTCTCTGAGTTAGTTCGTGCAACAATCAGTTTGCCCTTGTGCCCCCCTCCTCCTATTGTGCATGCTGTGCAGCCAACCCCTCCTGCCCAGGGGCGAGGACAGAGCAAAGCCTGCTGGGATAGGGGGGGGTTAGCTGGCACAGTGCCACCTTCCCCCCGACTGCCCGGCCTGACTGGGAGCAAAGAGGGAGGCTGCTGTGTCTCAGATTGATGAGGACAGGTCTGTGGTCTGGGTATAGAGTGTTGCAGAACAGACGTCCTGCTGGCACATCCTGCCCTCTCTGCCGCACGCCCCCCAGCCCTTCGTACTCGCCTTATCGGAACTCCTAATTGTCCTTATGAATATTTTAGAGGCGAGCAGGAATGGGAGTTCAGGGTTGGGGGTATGGTTTCAATGGCTCTGACAGCTAATGATCCACTCAATGACCAGAGAAAGAGGGAGATGAAGAGCCTGAGATTGAAATGGTTTGAAGGATTTTGTGTTTGTTAGAGTTTGTTCAGTTTTTATGTGTGCCACTACTTTCACGTGGGCACAGGGTGCTTGTTCTCATTCTTTTTAATCTGTAGATAATGATGACATTGGTTTGCCTTTATCCTCAATTTGTAGTTTAATTCCCTCTTGTCTATACTGAAAATATGCAGTCCGCTGATTGAGACTGTTCTCTCTGACTCTGGCAGCTAATAGCTTTGTCACATCAGTCATTCACCACAGTCTCAGAGCAGAAAGCTCTGAAGGGACTGCTCACTGCACAGCAATTACTCCTCATTCAGTAAAATCAATGGACTATATTAAATTGGGAATCTAGTCAACCAAATGCAGGTAATCATTTGCAGTAAAATATAAGAGGTTTGCCTGATGTCTATCTGTCTGTCACGATTTTATTTAACAAGCATTGCCACTTTCGACTTATGGTCCACTGACTTTGAGGCCTTAGTTCATTGTTGTCTTCCATTGTCACTACTTTCAGGTGGGATTGAATCTCACTATTTATGTTGTTTTTCTAACAGCTGCAAGAGAACAATGTCAAAATGTAATGTAGGCAGTCAAGTTGCCCCCTCCTGTTCTCTTTTCCTGTCCACTGAGTAACTAGACAATGGACTGTGCTAAAGGAAGGACATGAATCCAGTCTCATATCCTGATATCACTCCACTCTGTAATGTTTAATGGTCATGAGATTAAACAAGATATGTCTGGGAATTACAGAGGACTCCTTATCTAAAATCTCCTTGCTCTAGTCTCACAGTATGCGGTAGGAAATGGAGAAAAATGGATTCCTAGTAACCCAGTGCTGGACAGTTTCAAACAGCGGCTAAAGACCGACCTGAGGAAGCGTTTATTCCCCTTGAGTGAAGACTACAGCACCACCAGAGAGGAAAGGGAACATGGCGGCACTGAAAGAGTGTTAAGATGTTATATAAGAGCAGAAATATCCCTTAGTAGATAAAAGCCTTCCTATAAGCCACCTCCCCATGCTGATTTCCTAGTACGTTAACACTCAAAGAAGCCCTTTGATAAGCACATTAGATGGAACGGCCTGGACACAATAGTGATGTCATGAGGATTAGCACGCTACCTTGCTTAGTGTAGCGGCGGGCACAAGGGCTAATTCACAGCATTGCAGGGCAAGCGGGCCAAGATACCCGGCTGGAATGAGGTGAGGGGAGGCCGCAGGCACGGCAACCCGTTAAAATATGGCTTCCGTGCACTTTAGGGGAGGCTTGAATAAACACTACGTGAATTAAACATTCATGATGTACTCCAGTGTATAACTCTACAGACTGTATTTCCACAGAGGGCCCTGAATTGGAGCTGTGGTAAACCAGTCATAGGTCAGGTGGTGCTCTTCCAATAGTGAAAGCTACTGTAAGTATAGCCTTTTGCCGTGATTCAGGCACAATAGAAGAGACTGCAGAAACAGCCTCTTCATGCCCTCCTTTCAGCCATCTCCCCCACAGTTTTGAAGTTTAGCTTTTATACCTAACCACTATCTTTCTCCTTTCACCCTCCCTTCTATTCATGTACAGTAGAGTACAGTACATGAATAAGTTAAGTGCAGAAAGCTCTCTTGACACAAGAGAGGGAGAACATCAGAAAGAAATGGTTTTCCAAGACTCACAGCAGCAGAGTAAATTGCTTGGACCCATCTCACTAAAAGTACTTCTCAAGAAACAGGTGATGTAGGTGGCTTATGCAATAGTTTGGGTTTTATTTTTAACCCGTTGAATGTGAAAATCCTGCTTAAAAGTAAACCTAGGAGGCAGAATTGAGCATAGTGATGTAAACTGATGATCTGTCATGCCTAATGACACACAGAAACAGTTCAAAGTTCACTTATTTTAGTAGCAGTCCGTGTCATTGCGCAGAATTGAATTAAAAAGAGAATTTATATTGATATCATATCAAAATGGAATGCAAGGTGAGCTCTAACTGCTCTGCTGCTTTCTATGCTGAACATACAGTGCAAACCTGAGGAGGCAATTACTGCGCTGAATGCTTCCCATGGTAACAGCTAGGTTATTAGTCAGGGCTCAGATGGAAATGACGGATAAATGTTTTCTTCAGGACAAGGAAGCTTCAAGGCCTCCTGCAATGGAAAATATTTTTTAAGAGAAGTATCACAAAAGCAAACTGATGGACACACTTACTATAGATGCACTCTCAGACAATGGGGCCCAGTAGGTTTTGTCATCAGCCACTCAGCCTCATTTTTATTTCAAGAGCCAAATTTCTATCAATACAGGTTTGGACCACTGTGAGAAAATAGCAGCTGGCCTTGTTCCCACTCATCTTTGTGAGCCTCTCAGGGCCTCGTGAATAGATTACACAAGTTCCCTTGTCTATAGCCTTTGTAACCTTCTCCTGCAACAAACAGGCCATATCTTTCATCAGACATGCTACTGAAAATCCCAGCCTCAGCTGTATTCACGTCCAGCCAACTATACTTTCCAAAAAGTACGAACCCCAAAGCTTGATTCAACATTTGAGAGACATTTTAAAGCTGCTTTTAACAAGCTGTTCATAATGCGGAAAAGAGAAAGTGGGTTTTTTGCTTCCTAATCATGTATTTTCTTCCTTTTCCATGTCAGAACCCTGTAGCGTCTGGAGCAGCGTGCAGCACTGGCATGTAAGAACTAAGTTGGTCTGTGGTTGGGGGGCCTTCAGGGATACATGTGGTCCCTGCTATGGCTATGTCTCCGTGAGTGTGCCTCTGATTGGCTGGCATGGGGAGCCAGGTCTTGACAGGTGTTTGGAAGAGGAGCACCTGTTTGGCCATGTGCTCATTTAGTGATCCGTTTACTGAGAGCTGTAGGCAGTGTCTGTGGGGGGGGACCCGAAAACATGCCAAGTAATTTAAAAAAAGAATTACAGCCATGCTTTCCTTGCACTTCAATGTTGTATTCATTAGAACAGTACAGAGATGAACTGTTGCACAACACGACACCTTCTAGTACATCTCTTTGAAGATAATATGTATTGTAGTGACTCGTGTCATGTATCATAAAACACATCTGAGTCCCGCCTGCCCTTGACTGCTATTTGGTTCTTGCTCGCCCACTCTGCTTCTGCTACCCCTCCCTAAAAGGCTTGGGCTAGTGGGTGTGGTGTACTGAAGGTTGGCCAGGCTTGTTGTGAAAGTGGAGCAACCCTGCCCATCTCGCACAGCCGTGCCCGACCAATCCGACCAAGATATTCCCATAATGAGCAGGTTGGAACTTAAATTAGCAGGCTGAGATCAGATCTTTGGCTCACTGGTGGAGAAAGTGCATAGCTTAACCCCAGTAAACACAGGCCTTTCAGGACACTAACTAAAGGGGGTTGCGTTCAGTAAACAGGAAATGAACCAGCAAGGCGTTTTCTTAGAATGAGAAGAATGCCTCCACTCTGTACCACACCAAACAGTAATGCATCTGTGGTATAGTGCTGGTCATTCATTATCCAGAGGACTTCTCTCTCTTGCGCTCCTTTGGGCACTGTGTACACTTAACGTTTAAAGAGATGTGGGTGTTTTTTTGTTGTTTTTTTTTCTTTCTGAGCTTCCTCATTTCGATCTCTATGCACAGCATAATTTCTCTCATTGCATGTTGCATATCAACATTGTTACTGGGTTTTAAAATATACATCCCTCAAAAAGAAAATGTACGCGAAAAATGGAGGAGCAGTCGGGAGTTTAAAGTGGTCTAGTTTTAATGAGAAATTGTATTATGCAGGAGTCTCATACAACCCAGGTTTTAGGAAATGTGACTTACACTGAGGTTGTGGTGAGAACTGCTAGGTTAGCCACATTGTCTGCACAGACCTAAACGTACTGTCACATCGCTGTCAGAGGATGTAGCAGCTGTAGAAATCCCCCCTCCCCCATTCCCCTCACCACATTTATACACACACACACACACACAACGTACAGACATTGCACATATGCACCGCACACTCCTACTCACATAGTTTCTGTTTTTCTCTCTCTCACACACACAGACACACATTTTCCACTTTGCTGGGTGATGAAGACCAGAAACAAGAGAGTAAGGTCTCATTAGTGTGTGTAGGTTCCTTTCCTCTGGTGTGCACTGTAACCCCTACATCCACAGGAGTCAGTGACCTTCCTGTAGACACGAGGTCTCCAAGATGGGGCAGGGTGCTGCTGTGGACCTGCAGGAGCCTGATAGAGAAGTCTTGGGAGCCACACATAAATCATGTTTTGATGTACACTGCCTAGATATCACAAACTGTCACATGCTGTCAGCAAGTCTTGTTAACACTGCTTTTCAGAGCTGTAATGAGGAGCAGAGAATAGCCTGTATGAAAGTGAGCAAAAGAGCTTAGTTTCATGGCATGTTTCTTACCTCGCTAAAGTTAGAATAGGCTCTTTATAACATCACAACGGACCACCTTATGTTGCTATAATTTCTCAATGACCTGCACAAATAAGCATATGTAACCAATTTTTGATAATCCATTTTCTTCCGCACATTCATTAACTTTGATCAGAGTATGCAAGTGCCAAAAATACTAATTTGCAGACTAGGTGTGCTCAGCTGTAGAGTCGTTTTGTGCAGGGCATTCTAATAAATGTGAAATATATGACCATGCACATGCATAGGCTGTGGGGACAGGAATGGATACAAGAAAAGAAAAAGGGAGCTTCCAGGTGACGGGTGAATTGGTGAAAGTGACTTTTCCAGTTTATCCTTGTCTTCCACACTCTAGCCCACTGTGTTTGTAAATTGTTTTTCTGAAAAAAAGAAAAGAAAAAACAGTAGAGTAGAATATTTTCAAATGTAATTTGGTTTAAAGTACAGTACTGGTCAAAGGTTGCAGGTACATTTGCAAATGATTACCTTGACAAAAAAGTGCAGAAATTTAAAAAAGTTATCTATTATTCGACCTTAAAATGTTACCAATTCTATGACATAGCCTTACACAGAGTTTCTCCAGTTATTCAGCTGTGAGGTTATCTCAATCTTGAGGAACTTACCACTGTTTGTCTGAAATTGGGTTACCTCAGTGTCTGCTTTATACTGTATATTTAAAAACTGGGCATCAATGTGCCTTAAACCTGCATTCTTTCTAATGGCGAGCAAGGGGGTGGTGCTCATCTGGTTGCAAAAATAAAATCCTATTGTACGGAAGTCTATTATTAAGTTGTCCTACTGCCTACTTTATTTATTACCTCAGTAAGCGTTTTTTTCCCCCTAAGCGATTATGATCTCGATTGCTAGTTTCAGGCCTTATTTACCATAACGTGCTGTTTTATTTCATAAATTCTAGCCGAGTAAAATTGGCAGTAAAGCAGGTTATGCTTTAGGGAGTGGTTACTTTATGACATGTGACACTTTATCAGCCATAGCCACCTCTCTATAAGATGGCAGCGGCCAAAGTGCTTAGTCTGAGGCTTCAAAATGAGTCCACAAACCAATGGGTGACATCACATTGGCTTTTTTATAAATACAGTCTATGGCGTCTTCTGTCTCTTCGTTTGATCCTAGACTGACTCAGTGATGTTGTATGGGGGCCATACCATCTGTTACAGACCTGTTGTTTTTCTCAGCACTGAAGACATGTATTTATGGCTGACTGTGTCTGTAATGCTACAGAATTATTTTGTGACAGATCAGTTTCCTCCTAATGTTAAGCATTAGTATAAAAATGTACAGTTCTGATGTCCATAAAACTTTTGCACAGTGTTGTATATAACAGGTAACAAGCAACATAAACAGAGGACTACTTCTTGTACATTGTTTCTTTTCAACTGTGCAATTTCATTTCAGAAATTGAGAAACAAAGGCCATAATGACTGTGCTAGTCCTGATCCTGATGACTGTTTTGGGCACAGCCCCCTCATGGATGACCATTTCGGCAAACTAAGCGAAGACAGTGATTTAATGTACAAGCGCTGTGGTGTAAGTACTTCCTTTGTCCCCTGCTGTTTTGTGTTGATTCCTGTCTTTATGTTGATGTTCACTACAGGCGCTAAACAAGAAAGAACACAGAGGTTGTGATAGCCCGGACCCCGATGCCTCATATGTCCTCACTCCTCACACAGAAGAAAAGTATAAAAAAATTAATGAGGAGTTTGATAATATGATGAGAAATCATAAAATCGTAAGTACTGTAAATGCAATGTTCTTGCTTGGCTTTGTGGCACAACGGATTTTTGGCTCTTTTTTTTCTCCATTTAACTCTTTCCTCTTTTTGTTGTCCCTCCGAAAATTTCCGTTAACTTCTTTCAGACCTACACTAAAGATTAATGCCCCCTTTACTGGGTGTGCATTTGTTCCTTACGTTGAGTTGTTTTGCCACTGATATTTTGGCACACCCTGATAAGATCACATTTCATTAACGGATGAAATGTTGCATGCTTCTGCTAGAAAGATTACACCCTAGTATCATGGTCATGTTATCACAAATCAAACTGCAATCACTATCTCAACATAATGAATTTACAGTAAATACCCCAAGAGTAATGTGAGTGTTTATTATAAACAGTTGCAGATCCTTTAATGTGAGGGTGTTTTTTTGCCATCTCAATCCAGATTTCTATTCGATTGGTAAAAAAATTTTTTTTTGTCTCAGTAGGACCTTAATAATCCAACATTTTCATTAATCTTTTCAAATTATATCTCTTCATCGTTACCCTTCACTAATATTTACACCGTCCCGTTCCCTTCTCCAAGTACCACACTGGCTCTGTCTTTCAAGATATCACAGACCTCTTGTGATCTTATCACACGTGACAATATTAGACTTGTGCAAGAACATAGTGCTTACTAAGAAGCAGTTGTTTTCTCTATGTTCCTGACATGAAGAGCATCACTTTGCCATTAACAAACTAATGATAACACCCAACTGGCTCACTGGATAATGCTATAATGAAATGTTCTCACTGCCACCTGTCATTCTCACTTAAAGCTTTGCACAGTCAGCACTTTGTGGGTAAATGCAAATGAGTTGTGATTCTTGTAGATGTCTGGGTTGCAAGTCCCCACCACCGCTGTGTGTTTTGCAGAGAAACACATTACACAATGGTGTTTCAAAAGGAAAATCTATGTGTCTAGTGCTGACTGCTGCAATGCCACAGTGATCACCTGACAGCATGTTTTTATATTTTGGGTTTTGTAAGTTATTATTTTTGTATGTTGTGGTATTACTTGAAGATTTGTGTGTATTCTCTATGTATGATGTTAATGAGAATGATGGTTATGAATGTTTATTAAAGTACCATGAATTGCTATATAAATATTATGTTATGTATACTATAAAGCATACAAAGCCGACAATGTAGGAGGTCTCCTTTGCAGTACTTCAATCTGCCCTGCCTGCCTGTTTTGTGAATCTGTTTATTAAAGCTAACCTTCAAGTGGAGCTTGCTGTTAATGATGCCATGACAACCAGTGACTCATCAGACTCATCAGAGCTTGGATTTTTAGTGTAATCTGTGTAAATATTTGTGTGTTTGTCTCCCTCTTCTAGCCCACAGCATTGCCTCAGCAGACCTTCTCCATGCATGTGGCAGTGCCTGTATCCAATCCTAATGCCATGTACCAGGCAGGAGGGACTCTGGGCAGCCAGGGCCTGGCAGCCGCCACAGCTTCTCTGAGTGAGAGTGGGATGCTGTCCCCTCCACAGGCCTCTCTGCACAGGAATGTTGGCTCTGGTGGAGGATCCCAGAGGCCCACCAGTGCAGGCAGTGCAGGTCAGTGGATAACAATCTCACTTCGATTTTTGTTAATGGTGGTTAAGGCAGTTTCCCACCAAATTGATACAAGAGTCGGTCTCACCAACATCAGAAATATTATGTTTTATTTGCAATAGTTTGAAAAGAGTAACTCAGCAAATTTGGAAATTGCTGTTTTTGACTTTTCAGAATTTGCTGAGGAGATCAGTATCACTCTTATATCTTATATCCCTGAGAACATGGAGTTGGAGGCCAGAAGTTCGTTAACCTAGCTTAGCCTAGCTTAGCATAAAGAGTGGAGACAATGGGTAGCAGCATGCAAGTTCACTTAATTTTATAAGCGGGATATATGTTGTGTAGAATCAACATACGAATTAATCTTGGATCCAATCAATTGTCCAGACTTGTCGGCTTTATTTGTAAAAAAGCATCCTGGCCCCTTTGATGGAAATTGTATCAGGTTAGACATCGCAACATTTATGTATCACTTTTACCGTTTCAAATAAATACATGCCAGTTAACGTTATGGGATTGGTATGCTCACAATTAAGACCGATCTGCAACAGAACAACCCAAGAAAGAAAAACAAAGTTCAGACATTACCAGACGTTTGAGGACAAGCGCAGGCTTTTGACTAAGAGACGTAAATAAAAAGAGAGGCTGCACACATACAGAGGCAGGGGGGATATGAGGACAGGGTGCACAGAGAGGCAAGGGAATATGAGAGGCGGGAATGGGGCACACACATGGCAGTGTGGACGGAAATGCTGGAAGCTCAGAGAAGTTTGGGGCTAGATATTGAGATGCAGTCCCATCTCAAGGGTACGGGGGGAAAAAAAACAATAAATGTGACCTATGTCTGAATGACAGAGTGCAGGCACTTGACAAAGCCAATAATGTTGCATATTTCAGATAGATTAGAGAAAACTAGACTGATCTAGCTTTTACCTCTTTAGTTTCATATGCAGAAATAGGTTTGCGTTATCTAGGTTGTCCACATTTAACCTCGGAGTGGTCTCTATCTCAAATGGTTTTCAACTTTTTGTCCAAAATGGTCTCCAGGGTAAGTGAGCTAATGTCAAGTCGTCATTCAACACCTCTTATCTGATCTTTGGTGGATATATTTTTTTCACATCCTCTGAGATGCTCATTGTTACACCTTTTACTGTATCTGCATAGTGGAAAAATGATGTCAGTGACACTAGTACTGGTATGACTGGTCTGACTCAGTCAGTTCGGTTGGCTTTTGCAAGATTTCACTACAATGCCTTTGATGGAAGCACATGCAGCAAGGTGTGAAATGCCTCACTGACATTTGACCACGTATCAGTAGTAACATGTACTTGTTTACTGGAGGTATACTAAATGATAATTTTCTAGAATAACTCATCCCTTGTGATTAATAACTGTAAAGCATTTATCTTTTTTTTGGATGATTCTGGTGGCATGCTAGCATTATATTCTTTTGACCTAAGTACATTGCTTAAATGTGTGTGAAACATCACTCAGAGGTGCACAGATTCAGAATTACACAAGTAACCGTTTTCTGAACGTGCCTCTTCATAGTGGAATGCTGCATTCCTCATCCTCGACTTGATAAACATGCTGAAAACAAACGAGTTGCTCTCTTTAATCACATATTGAAAATTCCCTCACCATAAGGACCCTGGCAGAGCACGTTCTACTCTTTCGTGCACTGTGAAGATAGAACTACATGACATTTTCATGTCTGGTCTGCCATCTCCATCACATGCTCTGCTAGCTTGCAGAAAGATGCAGATGGTTAATCATATCACTCTGTGCATCTTATTAGGTGGCATGCTGGATACCACAGACTTTTCAGTGCCAAGTGGTGCGGGCTCCAGCCCAGCGGGTAAGTCCTCCTGGAGAGATTCATTAGCTCTCTGTAGCTCTGCCCAATAGGCTTCCTGCTTAGCAAGTGAGCTGGATAGTAGCATATCTATTTGTGATTGGCTAAAGACAGTCGTCAGTACCATTGACTGATTGGTTTGACTGTCTTTCAATTGCATGCAAAGGGCACACATGTCCTCTTAACAGAGAGCATGCATAATATGCTTGGTAAACGCATGTTTGAGAGATGGGAAATGGCTCCACGGCATTAAACACCGTGTGGTGTTTGTACTTCAAAGCGGTAACAGAGCGGGGCAATTAGCTGTCTTACTGACATGGGCAGGTAAATAAACCCAGTGTTTCCTTTAAACTTGTTGCCTCTACACAGTTCCCTCTTCTCCTGTTTCCCTCCCGTCTATTGACAGGTGCATCTGTTCCCCCCTGACTGCGCTGGCAGCCCTTATAAGGCTGGAGAGGGTCTGTAAGATGCCTAGACCAGCATAACCCTGTAGGCATTCAGGCCATGTCATTCCACTAAGTCCTCAGTACACAATGACCGGACAGCCTGTCATGAGTGAAAAGTGTTGTGTGACACGTGGAGGCAGGTGGAGTTTTAACTCTTTCCTTATTTTGTTTAGCAAACTGCATGACAATCAAAGGTAATAACAATTTGAAGAACACTAGGATATATGCTTTAAGGGATTTTAGACTTTGTCACAGAGTTTAAAGACCACCAAAAAGAAAGTGCTCGGTTGGTTTTAAGTTTGGGTGTGGCACCAGGTCAGGGTAAAGTCAGGAGCCTCTGCCAAGGGGCGTCAGCATTTGGCACTGTATGGGCATGCTGCAGCTGTTGTTTGCAACAAGTGTGTAGCAGAGCATAGGCTACGAGGAGGACTAACTTCTCTAGCCCTGATGTCAGATGACCATTCCTGAAATGCTTATGATTTTCCCAAGTAGCCGCAGTGACCACAGTAGAGGCATTTCAAAGCAGCCAGATGGAAGATGTGTTGTGTGATATCTTCTCCCCATTTAATAGTTTCAGGTACTTTCAAACACAGAACTTTTTTTTCTAAGTTAAGCAAAAGGCAAAATTTTTTATCCCATTCAACTATTAGAGTGTGATAGCCGCTTTATTTATTAGCTTTTTGTGTAAAATTTCTCCATCTTACAGGCGCACGTACTGTATATGCATGCACGATACCACAGCGAACATCACTGGCAACATTTTCTGGCAGATAAATGTCAGTTGTTCTCTCTAAAATAAGCCATCTGTTGTTCTTGTCTAGTTTCTCATTCAGATAATGGCTTGAAAGCTAATACACCTCCACAAACCAAACTGCTTCTCTTTAAGCCTCATTTTATGTGATTGAGTAGTGTGTATACTTCACTGAGTGACAGTGCATCGCTTCTTACAACAGCTCATACAATAACACCTAATTACAAGCTCTGGTCCTTGACTGGTGAGAAAGTTGTGGTGAAAATGAAGGATTTAGGAGAGTGCTCTCTGGTATGCAGTATGGTTGCGAGCTGTATACATGCCTTCATTAATACTGAATGATTGCAAGCTCATGAAACACATTTACAAAGTCTGTTTGCATGCTCACCAGATGTCATCAAGTAACAGGCTCAGTGGTGCTGGAGTTTGTTTTCAGAAAGTTGTTTTTCTTTGTTGTAGTTTTACTTTATTAATCTTAGGTTGCTTGGATGTCCGCAGTTGCTGAATAATGAGGGATACTTTCCAATGTCAAATGCGTGTTTCAGTTTTTCTTCAGTCTACAATTTTTATGGGGCGTGAACAGTTATTCCATCTGACTTCATTCTTAGCAGTTACACTTGGGACATCCTGTCTCAAATTAGTTTGCTGAGATACAACAAAAGGACCGTAGGCTACATGGCATCTAGCTATTATTGGAAGACTGCATTTGGAGCCCCTTGATTCACTTCTATCATTTCTTCTCATTCATCAAGACTCCCCCCCCCCCTTTTCTTTTTTTGCTTGAGCCTGGCGCGTGTGGGATGTTGGACACAATAAGTCACAGTGTTTTCTTTCCCCAAACTTAAAATGAAAACCGAATGTTTCACTTGTAAACACAGGGCTTTATGTAATACCCCTTACCAGACCATTTTAATAATTCAGAACAATGAACAGAAACCAAACAGCTTTCAGCGTGCACAGGTTTCAGTCAGAGAGGATTTACCAGCACAACCAATCTGTTAAGAGAAGTCTGAATATAGAATGAGGGCAGAAAGGCCCGGTGACATGCCCTATGCTGAAGGCTTGGTCTTAACTTGTGTCTGTTATCTTGGATCCCATTGAACTTTGCGGTGTATTTGTTCAGACGTGTTTTCATCCTCACACTTATTTTCAAAGAATTATTTCCTTCACTCATCGTCAGACATATGAAGTCATAATCAAACTCACATTACACACAAGCAAGTCAGGTGGGTTATTCCGTGTCTAAATGAACCAGTAAACACAAGACTGTGGGTCTTTCTGTCTCCGACCGGTAATGAAATCGCCGATAGTGTGACGCAAATGTATTTTAAATGAGGTGGCGAAAGGACATAACTGAAATGCTAATAGATACAGTGTGACAATATTACAATTTAAGTCATGTAGAATTAGAAATATTACAATTGGAACGCTGTGAGGTATTCACATTTGGAAAATAGAGAAAGTGTTCTTCATTCTTTGCCTCCTCGATTGTAACATTTTTACAAAAATGCATTAGACTATGGATAATGCAGGTTACAGGCTACAGACACAGGAGTGTCATGTATACAAACCCTTTTCTAAACACTACATCAGCCTATGAGTAAGCAAGACGACTTATCAGTGGATGTGGCGGACATCAGTTTTGCACTGTCTACATTTTTAAAGACTTTAAAGTAGGCTGTTTTTAATAATGAAAGTTTGTTTCCATGGCACAAAAAGGAAATACTTAAACAACATAATAAACCAACTATAACACAAGCCAGTCAAGCCGAACGCTCGCGTTACCTGCATATGTGCAATCATTTCATTTCATGTGAAAAGACTCTGTACTCTTATCTCGTGATCCTTTCTATCTTTTCCTTTGCTATTTGTTTTTTTTTTAACTTGTGTACTTGTGCTGTGGCCACTATGAATGATGTGATATTCTTGGGTCAAACAGCTGTGGAGATTTTTCACTGATAAATAAACCATCATTGCCACCAACAGAACCTTAGTGCTAGATTGACTACAGGTGCTAAGAATATGCAACTTGTATCTTACGTAGCTCGCAAGTATGAAACAAACATCTCTGAAGGAACCTTCTTGCAGTTTTAGCACAGCTGCAACCTTAAGCCTGAAGTGTTTTCAGACAAAAAAAACCCCAGTTAAACCAGTGAATAAAATAAAGCAGATTATCATGAGAAAGACATAATGAAATATATATAGATATATGTATAAATATACATGCAAGCGCATGAAAACATAAAGCATACATGGCAATTTAACCCACAAACATTATTGTCATGTGCACACATTTCACAACATCAGTTATGAATGAATGAATGAATCCTTTATTTAAACAGCCTATTTGAGCTGAAGATCAATGAGCTACATAATAAAACAATACATTATGCATGCAATTAATAAAAACATATGGAAGTTAAATTTAATATATATGTGTCACCAGAGGATGCATTACATTATTATTTGATATACATTTTGAGTCCAATTTTTGATATGATTAGGGAATAAAAACAAACTAAACCAAAGCAAGGATTACATTTTGATATTTTACTGCAAAGCATTATTATAAAACAATGTTACGTCAGACAGTTTTGGCTGTGAAGGTTGCCCTCCGATGCTGCAAGACAAATCTCTGATGTGAAAAAGGCCTTTAGTCATCTCCATCGTGTTGTTTTTCCTCAGCGTTACAAGGCAGACTTCTGTCAAAGTATAATATTCGAGCTCACTGATTGCTATCAGAGAGGTCTTTATTTGCCAAATTGCCAAATTGAAATCCATTCCTTTACATGAAATTCTATTTGCACTCATTGCTCCTCATTCCCACTGAATGACTTCTTCCATGCTTTTAATCAGGCCCGCTATTTTTGGGGCTTTGGACATTTAATCTGCTAATTCTGTAAACATTGTTGTCTTGCAGCAGCGTAGTCTTATATGATCAAAGTGAAGGCTGATGGCAGTAGCTGCTTGCATATACTGTTGATTCAGCGGTGAGATACTATTGTGCACTTCATAACTGTTTATTTGACCTTGAATTGTTGCTGGCCTTATCTGTAGTCAGACGGGCTATTGTTCCATTATGTTCCTATGCAAGAGTCTACTCGTTGCGCACACACTTTGTGTTTCACTGGGATAAACTGAACACAATAGAGAAATCAGCAACTTGTTGAAGTGTTACTGATCTGTTGATGCAGTGCTAGATATCATTAATTCCTTCTTCCCTTTGTTTTCTGGATTTCCAAGTGTGTTTTTCTTAAAGTATAGTTTTTCTATCCAGACCTACGTCAAGTAAAGTGAGGCTAAGCTTCAAGTGCACTTGAAATCTTACTTTTGTTTGGTTATTGTTTTCATAAGAATTCAGCGGTCCGTTTTTTTTAATCAGAGCTCTTTTGTGTGGAATCTGCAGAATCTCACTGCAGATCTTGTGCAGATGAGTCATACAGTGTCTTGTGGTTCAAAATAAGGTACTGTAGCATGATAGAAATGGGAAGAACACATCTTTATGTGAAACGTGTTTTAAAAAGAAAATGCTTAATGGATACAGACACTTTATGGTGATCTAGAAATTTTCAGTTTTGTTTCGGAAAGATTTATTTTAATTGAGAAACTACCAAAAACATATTTCTTTAAAAAAAGTCCTAATAATAATAATAACTATAAGCCATTCTCTGTATTGTGGCATTTATTGTAGCTTTAACACCTTTTTATAAGATTTATATTTAATATTGGTTCAATACAATTACTTCTTTTATTTTCGATCGGTCCACACCCAGTGGATATAGCGATGTTTTTCAAGGGTGGTTGTCCAATGCGAAAAGGGAGAGGGAGTTTCTAAAATAAGTTGTTGGAACTCAAGAAAATAACTTCCTAAAATTAGTTGAATTGTTCTCAAGAAAAGGAAATGACTAATGATCATGAATGCCTAGGTGTGAATGGTGTGGGGATAGTCTAGCACATGCTGCTGTTTGTGTGCACAGTGAAAAACAACAAAGAACAGCATTTTATTGTTCTTATTCAATTGTAATGGCCTCAGCTATTTCTTTTAAGCAGTCACAGTACATTTGCCAGTGAACTGCTCCTCGTCCCAAGATGCAAAGAATTGGCTTTGATGTAATCATTCACAGTAAAAATAAAGGGCTCATCAATTTTGAAATGGACATTTTATTTTTGTAAATGTGCAGGATAATTATCCCAGTCTATTAAAACTTCCCAGAGGGTTGGAAACACTTAACGCTGCATGCTGCAGCAAGCTGGAAAACAACACAGCGCGAGAGGTTTGGTTGATGACTGGGAGTGTTGTCAGTCACAGTGCATGGTTTGATGATGTGTTTCTGTTGCTGTGTACATCTGCAGGAAATGGTTTTGTTAACCCCAGGGGCTCTCCAGGCCTCCTCAGCACAGCCAGTGGCAATGGCCTGGGTAAAGTCATGCCCACCAAGTCTCCGCCACCCCCTGGAGGGAGCATGGGAATGGGAAGCCGCAAGCCAGACCTGAGGGTTGTTATCCCTCCATCAAGCAAAGGGATGATGCCCCCGCTGGTGAGTAGAGAGCACACCACTGCACACGAGTATCACCAGCTGAAGCATCTCTGCTGCAGGGCAGAGCAGAGCTTTGTTTGGTGTCTTTATCAAGCCCTTCGTAGCAGAACACTTTGCCTGGATTTTGCCCAAACATGTTTTCGATGTTATCACAAAACGTAGCGTGATGTTCAGCTGAGGTTTCCGCCTCACTTGAACACTTGAACTCAGGACTTTTATTTATCTGAGAAGTGGGGCTCAGTGTGGTAGCATTAGTGTCTGAGATGTGTTCACCTCTATTTCAATGTGGACCGAACCATGGATCTGCACCCTCCCTCCATTATTCACATTTAATCTGAGGCCTGTAAAACAATAAGAAGAAGAAAGCTACAGGGTGCCCTTATCGTAGCAAACACGAGGTTTAAGCAGACCCTCCAAGTCACGAATCGACATTCAGAAAACTGTAAAAGGGGGGTTGGGGTGGGATTTAAAGACAGTGCCAAGCAAATACCCTGATTCACCTCTGTGTGTTGTTTGTGGTGTCAGTAACAGGAGCCTTTCCAGAAAACCGATGTGTTTTGTAAATAAACCTCTGGTTACTGTGGCTGCTCCTCCTTTGCTGAGCCTCAGCTGGCCTGGAGCAGTGTTTAAACAACTGTGTGATACTGTGTCTGCTTGTGGAATACGTAGGAGTAGGACAGGTTGTGTTGCAAGAGGTCTAAAACGGCTTAGGCGCAGGGTGGGAGGTCGGTCCTGTTCTGTCTGAGCCTACGAAGCATTTTCGACTGGTAGAGGCTGTTGAGGGCGTGGGCTGTGGCAGGTCTGCAGACAGCCTGTCATTAGGCCATAATGGTATTAAATTAATCACATCTCAGTGTGACAGAGTGTAGATGAAGACTTAATCAGGGGCCCAGGGTGTGAGCCAGATAATATCTTGTCGCCCTTGTCGTGTCTTCCTACCGCTATTGATTGAGTGTGGGTATTAAGAGCCCCGGCGTGGACACAGTATGTCCCACAGCACAGAAAAGATGGAAAATGGGCTTCTTGCTCTTCCTCCCAGCACAGGGGGGATTTTTAAGTGCACAGTACTAAGCAGCCATTATTGGTACCAGTGGAGAAGCTTCATTCGTAATTTCTGGTGATTATGATTTGATCTCAGTGCCACTCACAAATGTCAGCTCTCATTTGCGTAAGCTTCACTGACGTCCGACTGCTCCATCTTCTTTATTTACAAGATTGGAATTTTATAGCCCAACAAACCGGAGCACCAGCGCTTCATACCCACACGTGCTACGGTTTGGTGACCCCATGTATTTGCATTACATTTAAAAAAGCAAATTCAACTGCTTTGTTCAAAGAGAGCGAGATTTACCAGTGATTGGTCACCAGAAGTTTTTATATTTATTATTGTCCCTTTTACTGTAAATTCCTGCACTTGTCACCTCCCCCCACCCCGAGCGAGCCGCTCTGCTGCTTTTCTGTAACTCTCTTCTTTTCTTCTGTTGAGGGCAGTCTGAGGAGGAGGAAATGGATTTGGTGAGTTTTGAGAAATGCCTGGGCAAATGGCTGCAATGTGAACGTGCTTCGGGTGATCACTGATGCTAGACTGAAGGCACCGCGCACACTGGAGACTGGCTCTCAGATCTCCCAGTGATAAAAAACAAGACATGGAAAAACAAAAACAAAAACGAGAAAAACATTAACACTGCATGCTTTGGGTTTGGCCTGTGAAAATTGCCTCGGCCTGTTAAATTGGCTCCTCTATTCCCAACACGTCAATGTTAGTCATATACCACCAGAGTTTATGTGTGAAAGTGTGTGTGTGTGTGTGACAGAGAAAGAGAGAGAGAGAAAGGAAGAGGGAGAGAAAGCAGATCAGTGATTACTTTTTAAAATTATTTTACGCATAGTTTCATGTTTTACAACTCAAAGAGTGATGAGTAAATTATAAATCATTTATATTTTTTAAGCCAGAGAGGATTGCATCATCTTAAATGATATCACCTTACGAGATACTCGGTGAAGTCATCTGGCTGGAGAGTGTTGGAACAATGCGAGGAAGCCATCGACTGTAGATCATGATGCAATGGCGCTTCAAACACAACTGCTGGCAGCTGCACATATGTTTGTTACATTAAACACTGGGGATTTTTATAGTATTGTTCTAAACTTTTGCTGCGTTTCATTAGTGGATCTGCAACTCACTGAAGAGTTTACTGCATGACCACAACAAGCTGCATTTTTTTTGCGGACTGCATGCCAGTCACTGCACTAAAAACCACTGGGGCTCTGCTGTGTGTCACTCTGGGTGCTGATATGTGTCATATACGCTGTCCTCGTATACCGTCTGAAATATTCGGGTGTGAAACTGATCTCCAGACTCACTTTAATGGCTCACTCTGATTGTTTTTGCAGTGGACTCTTGTGGAGTGGAGCTTGCCCAAAACGAGTGTTCTTAACTCTTTAATAACACTGTAACAAAATGTATTTGTTGTGCTTTTAATTGCACATCAGCAATTCTGTACTGACGTCGGTCAGCTTTCTACTTTAAATAGCAGAATTCTACCTAAATTTATTGCAAAGTTCTCTCAACGTTTTTATGTATATATTAAATATAAACGAATCTGTAGGTAATCAGACTAAAGATATCAGTTTATTGTTTGGTGTCCTCATTTTTTAATCTACTTTCATAAACTTTTTAAAGCACACAGTCAATAATAAATCAGAAAGAGCGGAACATTTACAGCAATGAAGCTACACTGCCACCTTGTGGCAGCTTTTATTATTACATGCACATTCCTGACACGACCTTTAGTACAGAATATGGAACACTTTGAAAAAAATAGTCATTAAAAAAAACTGGATCATTTGTAGCCTTTACATTAGGGACTTTTAACTTTGCCCAAGAGCTACTTTAGCGAAATGACTGAATCATCTGCGGTATTTATCAGGTAAAATAATAAAAGGATCAAAAGACAAACAAAGAAAGGATTTTGCTTTATTCAGTAACTACAGCTTCATTAAACTGAAAATGCTTTAGTTACATTTTTACAACATTAGGCAGAGGTGAAAACTCATCAATAAGTCTTATTTAGTGCAGCCTGCCCTTGGCATTATATGGCTGATTTGGCACGCAGCCTCTAAGTCGAGTAACACGACGCTAAATGAAGTGTTTTAAATGATACTATTGGCACTGTTTAGCATCCAAGTGTGATATTTTTATAGTGCCATATTTTGAGCTAAAGTATTTTCTTTGTTGTTTGTGTTTTTTGCAGAACACTCAGAGGATAAGCAGTTCCCAGTCCACCCAGCCGCTGGCTACTCCAGTAGTGTCTGTCACCACCCCCAGCTTACCCCCACAGGGCCTGGTCTACTCAGGCATGACCACCTCCTACAATCCTGCTGGTGAGTCTGGACTCGCTCACCCCCCTCCCAGACTGACAACAACCTTTTTGGCCGAGATTATTTGCACAACACGCTGTTGGTTCCTGCTCTTTTCTCAGTGGCACACAGTGTTGTAACTGAAATGCGAGTGAGTTCTCAGTGTGCGTGGTTGCTTTTTTTTTTTTTTTTTTTAACAGAGTACTCCCTGAGCAGTGCAGAGATCTCTTCCCTACAGGGCTTCAGCTCTCCTGGGCTCTCGCTGGGCTCCATGTCGGCATGGCAACAGCATCAACTGGGCCAAGCAGCTCTTAATTCTTTGGTGTGAGTAACACACTTACAAACAAAAGCACACTCTCCAGACGCCCTCACATAAAAGCAACACCCACTGTGCTCTGTGATATCATACTGAATCACACATCTACAGTCCTGGCTTTTCACATTATTTCAGTTCATATTTGTTCGCTCGCTGTTTTTGACCAAGAACAAAATGTCTTGCTTTTCTTTGCTGCAGTGGCGGAGGTCACCTACCTCAGGGTTCCAACCTATCTATCAGCACCAGCCAGAGCATAAACATCAAGTCTGAGCCTATCTCACCGCCACGGGAGCGCGTCACCCCGTCTGGGTTCCCCTCACAGCAGCCGCAGCAAGGGTCCAGCCGACAGGAAGTTCTGGGACGTTCACCTGCCGACAGCCTCAGCTCGTCTTGTAGCTCATATGATGGCAGTGATCGCGAGGACCACCGGCCAGATTTCCACTCCCCGCTGGGGCTGGGCAGACCCCCTGCTGGCTCGGAGGACAGGGAGAGCCCGTCGGTCAAGCGCTTGCGCATGGACACATGGGTGACATAAAGAGCTCTGATCAAGCCTCCAGTCACCAGCCGGTCAGAGAGAGAGGGAGGGGTTAGACATGGAGATAAAAGAGAGAGAAAGAGGGAAAAAGAGAGAGTGAGGGAAAGAGAGAGAGAGAGAGAGAGAGCAAGGGTCCTTACAGCTATCATTGTCATGCTATTATTCAACTCCACTTCAGTTTGTATGACTGAGATGTAATGTAATAAGACGTGTCAGGACATATCTAAAGTTAATTCTCAGACTGATAAAATAAGATTAAAAACTCAGCTAGGTGGACTGAATTATATGCACAAACAGGTGGTATCAGGTACTTGGTGCAATTCAGGAGACGCTGCAGAAGAAAGATGTTCAAAGAAAATCGTTAAACAATAGGCGGTAGATTACTTTAGTCACTGGTCTAGTCAGACACTTACATGTAGTTGCTGTTTTTGCTGTTGTGCTTGCAAGTTGCAAACAGTCAGAGAAAATTGTGTTGCTTTCAGGCTGAGGACCCGTGCATATGATATTTCACTGCAAGAACTGTCTTTAAAATCATGCTGTAATCACACAAGACCTTTATATTAAGTGGCCTCTCCTAATTTATTGACTGAGTGGATCAGGCGCGCATCAGTTTAAAGGACCAGTGTGTGGGATTTGGTAGAATTTAGCTGCGATGGTGTGTGTTGGAAATTGATCCCTCACTTTTCCCCTTCCGAGGCCGCCAATGTAGAAATGTGAAAGGTTTGTCCACGTTTGTCCCACATGACCGACTCCGTGGAAGTAAATACTGCTCTAATTATAAGCCACACATCCCCCCCTTCAAAACGTAAAAAACAAATTCAATTACAGTTGACTACACACTAATTCAAACATGTTTGTGAACGCTGTAATATACGTCTGCCGTTGGATACTCAAACATCCAGCACACTGGTCCTTTTTATCGAAGTTACACAGGTATTTTGATCCTACAGTAAATCGTTGCAACAGTTGAGACTACTTTAGTGAATACATGAAACATAAATGTCGGGGGTAAAAATGAGATAGCAGCAGAATCTATTGCAATAATGACAATAACTATTCATTTTATAATTTAAAAGATTAGGGTATGTAAATGTGCAATTAAGATAATGCCCAGTTGAGCTGGTGAGAAAGTCAGCATGTTCACGTTTGTGTAACAGTTCATCAGTAATATAAGCCAAAGCTGTTCTTTTGTGTTGTTTTGTACAGTTGCATTGATTTCTCCTAACAACTCACTCAAACGCACCGTTTCTTTCGTCACAGTTCTTATTTGTTATTGTGCTTTTATTATAGTTTAAAGTCATGTAAACCAGATCTTGAATCGATATCGAAAGCCATGAACATTTGCTGTTCTGTTTGTGTAATTGATCATTTGAGCCAAACGTCGTCTTTTGTTGTGTAAATAGCGACTTTAATATATATTACCAGGGTGTGAGTACATGCTGAATGTACTGTATGATCACCGTTTTCAAGGAAAGTATATTTTTGTGGTTTACAGCCAAGTTTACAAGAGTACACCCTTAAAGAAAAAGAAAAAAAAAGTAGATCATTCACTGGTCAATATTTACTATTATGTTAGTCTCTTTGAAAATGAATCGCCAACATAAAACTCCCATGTGTTTAGTTCCAGATGGCTAATTTGTTTTGTCTCTCTTTTTAGTGGTTTAGTGGTGATTGTTTGTCCTGATGACATTGTAATAACAATGCTGTGAGGTTGAAGTTCCACTATTTTCATATTTCTTAAGGATAATCACAAGGCTAGGGGAAATAGGGTTTCTTCTCACCTATTGTGCTGGCCTGTGTTAGCAGCTGCTCAATACACTGCCACCATTCAAATCCAAGGTCCAAGCCCCTCACAGAGGAATAATCTATTGTTATTGCGTGTAGCTCGACTGAAAGACACGTCATCTCTCAAGCCATTTCCACTATCGTGCTATTGGTTCATGCAATTAAAGGAAGACACATGGACATGGCAGAAGTGGCTGCTGACCTTCATACAAAACCAGTCATGCCTGTTCCCACGTGTAGTTGTAAATATGTAAGTCTGCTTGAACTGTCCGTCACAATTGCGTGCAAAAAATGAATTGGCTACGCAAACTTCATCTTATCTCCATTTCCCGTTAGTAAGAGTAGTGCAGCCTGAGGAACAGTGAAAATCTGAAGCTGTTTAGGTCATGTAAAGACAGGAGATGTAGTGCAGGGGGAGGGGCTGTGACTTGTTTTCTTCTTCATCCTCACCGGAAAGGAATCATTCAGCAGCCAAATCATAATAAAACACACTGACTGACTTCAATCTCACTGCTGAAAGGCACACATTTGTATGAGAAGTTTGCTGTACAAGACGAGTGTTGCTGTGTCTTCGCCATGGCTTTTCTTGTGTGCGTTTCTGAGGTTTCTGACCTATGCTGCCCCCATCAACAGCTCCATGGTTGCTCACGTCTGTAATGATCTATGCAGTTAACCCCGATTCACATGAAACATACAGAATATGATGTCATTACAGGTCACATTTAGTCTGCGGTGCATTAGGAAGACGAGTGTTAAAGACTGTTAGCCTCTTAAAGTGCCACAGAAGGAAGTTACTGGAGTACAAGTTAGGTCTAATACATTTCATTAAATTATTTATTTGGATACCCTATGTCAATTTCCACATACTCACATGGTGTATAGTAATCCATAATGTAATGTAGTTTTAACACAGCTGGTGAGAATAGCAATAATAAAAGACTACAACGAAAACCGTCTGCCTGTCTGGGCAGCATCACCTCGAAGTTGAGCACATATTTTAGCACTCGATAACATATCAGGGAATTTTGTAGTTGCTCTATCTATATGCACAGTTAGGAAAATGCCTTATCCCAAAGAGAAATGACACCACTTTTACTTTCCCTCAGTTAAACAAAGACAATGCAGATTTCAAGCAAACATGACCAGACCTGCCTCGTCTCAGATAGGACACACGCAAGAAAACGCATGGCGAATGCACCGCGATACACTTTGCTCTTTTGGTCTCTGTCCAAGTTGTGCACAACTGATGAATGTGAAAGGAAAGGGTAATCAATGAACCTCTGTCGAGGACTTTCTTCACTTTGCTGTGCAAGAGTACACTGCTTTGCTTCACTGCTTTTATAAACAGAACTACGTGTTTGGTAAGTGTTTGTAGTTGATAGTTCACTTAACTAAAGAAGCTGTTTTCGGTTTGAATGCTCAGACCGTTTGGCGGCACAAGCTGGACTTTGTTGCCAATAATGACATTATTTGTTTCAGAATCAAAATAGATTTGAAGTTAATCTACATTTTATTTCCCTTGAATGTGTTCCTTTATTTTCAGCATAAATATTCAAGTGAACTTTTTATTAAACAATTAAGATACTATGCTAGATGTTGTACAAAATTTGTATTCTTCACAAAAGTACAAAATATTGGCTTTTAATGTGTAATTTAGGTTATCTCTCTTATTCTGTATAAAATGAAGTAAACAACTCTTTCATAGAATTTGTTCTCCTGTGAAGTCCCAAACAGTAGAAACTGTCAACTTTATTAAACACCTCAGTGTATGCTCAGTCTGATCTCACTGTCTATTTATCTTTGAATTATGCAAAGACTTTTTTTTTCCCTCGTCTCTTATATCGGTGTACTATATTTATTTGGTTCACTGGGCCCACTGCCATTGTCAATTTGATGCAAGCTGAACAGGCAGCACATTGCTTCTAAAAACTTGAAAAAACCCAGAATTTGCATAGGAAATGTTTCATTTCCAATTTGTGTATTTTAAAATCATATTAATTTCCAATGAAAAAATAAGACTACTGCGCTGGAAAAAACCCCAAATAACTGTCCATTGAATCCAATCATGTGTGATCACTTGTAATATTAAGTAATTTTCTGCCTATGCATTAACTTCTACATAGATTTTATTTTATATATTGTATATGATTTGGAAATTTGTATTTACTACAATGAAAATCTTCCATGTATTACAATGAAGAATCTCTAAGTTTGTCAAGTTAATAAAACAATATTATTGTTAGAACAGCTACAAATTATATATAGTAGAAACCATATTTTTTGCATTCAGCTGTTACAGGCACCAGCAGAGAACAGTGTATTTGCATGCTATTGCCTGCAGGAGGCACTGCAGTACAATAAATTAGTCAATAGTTTGCTGGGCCGTTACTAAAGCAGGGGAATGTACTGCAAAGGAAAACTAGTTTATTCCATCTCTCTTGATCTACTTTGACTAAAGCTTCTTATTAGTGGGCTCTATATTAATTTTATGTCTACTATACAAATGTGTATGTGGAAGATGGGAGATGACAGACATTATGAGCCATCAATATATGAATATGAGGTTAAATGGACACACCAAAAAGTAAGGGAAAAATAAAATAAAATGTAAAAAAACAAAACAAAACAAGTATAGGCTTTAACATGACAATGAGAAGGGGAAAAAAACAACATAAACCATTTGGGGACTGAATCACTGATCACACCAAAAGTCAAAGTTAAAATTCATATTTTTATATATAGAGACATTATTTGGAAAGTGAATTATTGTTATAAGTTCGATATTTTTAGTGTTGTTCCTTACCCTATTGAGGCTTTTTGAAAAAAGGAAAGTTCTACAGAATTTCAGTAGAATACTAAACACACCACATGATTCAACAGCTTTTGCACCTTTTGCAGCAAAAAGTCGAAGTAATTGCTTCCTTTGTGACTTTATCAGTCTCTCACATTGTTGTGGAGGAATTTTTCCCACTTTTCGTTACAACATTTCAGTTTCAGTTGATTAAGGTCATTCATTTATGCACACGTCTCTTAAACATTTCAATCAGATTGAGGTTTATACTTTGACTGGACTATTGCAACACCTTGATTCTTCTTCTCTTTTTTTTTAAAGTTATTCTGTTATAGATTTGCTGGTGTGTATGTAATCGTTGCTCTATAGTTTCAGTTGTAGTTAAACTTTATCAGAGGAGTTCATGGTCAACTCAATGACTACAAGGTGCCCAGGTCCCATGGCTAAAAGATAAGCTTGAATCATCACACCTCCATCACCATGATATAAGGGTTATGCTGATATGCTGTGTTTGGATTCCATGGCTCTGTGCATCATGGCAAAACTGCTCTACTTTGGTCTTATCTGTCCAAAGGAAATCATGTACAAAGTTTTGTGTTATATTTGGATGCTATGCTAAACTATGCTTCCAAACCAACACGTATTTGTTCAGTCTTTTTCTAATCGCTGCAATGGACTGAGGCCTGTAGAGTCTGAGGCATAGTTCTCAGTTTTGTTTTTTTGTTTTTTTTAATTTCTCTGAGCATTGTATGGTAAATGGCCTGTATTTGTATAGCGCTTTACTAGTCCCTAAGGACCCCAAAGCGCTTTACACATCCAGTCATTCACCCATTCACACACACATTCACACACTGGTGATGGAAAGCTACGTTGTAGCCACAGCCACCCTGGGGCGCACTGACAGAGGCGAGGCTGCCGGACACTGGCGCCACCGGGCCCTCTGACCACCACCAGTAGGCAACGGGTGAAGTGTCTTGCCCAAGGACACAACGACCGAGACTGTCTAAGCCGGGACTCGAACCGGCAATCTTCCGATTACAAGGCGAGCTCCCAACTCTTGAGTCACGATCGCATTGTATGGTCTTACTTTGGAGAGAATTTGCTGGGAAGACCATTCCGGAGAAGACCATGTTACTGTGTTAACATACCTGGATGCTTCAGACAGAAAACCAAACCCTCTGCTTTTGTAAAGGTTGTTGGTTCTCACTTAGCAGCTGAAACTTACCCTCTTAAATCCCATGGAAGCAGTAAGAGTTTGTTTTTCACAGGATAACACAGTGTTTTTGCAATAGACTTTCATTCCTGACAGCAGGAAAATCACAGGTGGAGCTGATGACATTAATGACTCATGACTCAGTTCCAATCAATGTCCTAGTAAACCGTGGCCCTGCAGCAATATACGTAATAGCAGGGCCTCCCATAAATGGAATGCAGACATCTTTAATACACCTATTCCTTTCTAGTCATGGCAAGTCAAAGTGTTTATTAGTGGGTGGGTCCATTTAGAGGACAACTTTGTATATTTTTACTATATTCATCTGCCACCTGTTCTTGCTTTTTTTTTTACATCTAAGTGATTTCTAGCTAACATTCTCACACATTAATTTGGATGAACACATCAGGAGCAACACAGGCCTCAGTATCTCCAATCTCAAATTGGAAGGTCATCTTCTAATCCCCTCGATTAGTGGATGACCTGCTCTACCTCCTGAGCCACAGGTCAGCACAGGCTTGAAAATAATTACCTCTGCTACAACAGATTAAATAGTTACAGTTTTAACCCATTTGACCACTGACAATGTTTAAATCGTAAGCTCAAACCCTGGTAAAAACTATTTCTTTACTTTTACTTTCATCACTTTGAATGCATGTGTGTGTGTGTGTGTGTGTGTGTGTGTGTGTGTGTGTGTGTAAAGGATTACTTACAGGGAGGTATTGTCAATTAAGTAAAAAATCCTGAAAGGTCATTTTCCCATGGCAAACTATCAAACTGTTCACTCAGTGTTACATATTAGTTTGTTAACATTGCCCAGCTGCACAGTTCTAACATTAGCATTTTATTGCCCAGGCATTGACTAAGGTACCATTATTAAGGTAAGAAAAAAAAACATGCAGGTAATTGTTACTACCTGTATCAGTGAAAGACAGATTATGATTTTTTTTTACACTCTGAATCTTGAGGTTTTTGCACACATTCTCCGTGTGATTTCTTAATGGAAATCAAGGCAGCTGGAGTCTGATGGTTGGGAAAGGTTGGGTCACATTTCACTGCGTGTTATACTTGTATAACTATGTACGTGACAAATAAAAGGATCTTGAATTTTGAAGCAGTGGGAACAGTTCAGTGCATCAAATATCCATCAGAGTATAGTTCTGAATCATAGATGTTAGGCTGAGCAATTACTGCTCGAAGTATAGAATAGACTTTGGTCCGCTGGTTTATTTTAAATGTGCTGGCCAAAATTTTCTCTCTGAATTAAAGTTGACTTTCTCTAGAAAACTCTAGGCAGGGTCTCATCACCCATTTATGTACAGAACTGTTACTACAGTGTAATCTCTAATCAGATGCTCAGATTACCTGAGAGGGAAACAACAAAATGCTGCACTTCCTAAAGTGCATGTAAACATGGGTGTAGTTAAAGTTTGAGTGGGGAAGGTGGGATGTGTGTGCATTTGGGGTGTGGGTCATAGACTCTACAATCTAACCACTGTAGAAAATCTGAGGCATTATACTGTTATATGTCACACATTTAAACATTCATTTCCATAAAATCATTAAGGTAGAATGGAAAACTGAATCAGGTTGTCAGTTATCAGGGGAATGAGTCTGAAAAACACATACTTGTCAAATTAATTGCTGAATACATGGTCATACAATGGTCACAGACACCATAAACATTGGACAGCATCAACACCTTTTGGACTAATCCTTAGTGTTAGTGTTGGAGGGTGGAGGGGTCATTTATCAGCTAAGCTATCTAGACTGGTTAACAAGTTGCATTAATAAACTGTGTGGGTTTAACAGAGACACAATCATCAAATCTGAAGCAAAGGATTGTCTGCACCAAACGGCAACTCAGCTAGTCCTTTAAAAATGCTGCACAAGATTAGAACAGGATGCATTAAAACAGTCACACACGCACACTTAAACTGGCGAAGAAAAACTTCATAGCGGAGGTGAGGCCTAATGAGACTGGAAGGCCACCTGCCATTCAATATGGCCACACCCTTAACTCAGTTATGCAAAATGTAATCACTCAGAGTTGTTATGAAGGGATAAACTAGACTCCATCTCTTTTCATTTTTTGTACCAGGTTAAATCCCTTGTGGAAAGAGCCACAAGTGGCACCTAGAGGAACTACAGTTTTTGGCACTTTATTCCTGGACTCCATTTTTCTCCATGTTTGAAACTTGGTTAAGGTGCTATCATATTTAATTAGTCAAAGACATTCATTAAAAAATAAATAAACAAACAAACAAAAATGTAGTTTATTCCAATGTGAAGTAAAAACTAATTAGTTTGTGAATCTCAACATTGTTTTCATGTTTTTTGTAATGGAATTTTTAATTTAAAAATGAAGAGGATGCATGTATATCCTCATTATAAGAAGACCAGTAACTTAGCAATAAAAATAAAAATTAACTGACAATTTCAGTTTTATGATGAGGATTTAACAGGTGAACCTGAAATAAATATTATTTTGCACCTTCAGTAGGCAAGGACATAATAAGGTCTAAGCAAAATTCTGCTTTATTCTGACTTAACAGCGCTTAAAAGCTTCTTCTGGCGACTTTTTGGGAACTGGTGTTGTGATGTAAGCGCGGATATTGGTGTGATAGACTCGCGGCCTGCCCAGCGCCCCCTGGAATTAGATAAGCGTTTGAGAAAATGGATGGATAAATTGAAATCAACTGAAAACTGCTAGATCATAGCTGGAGACCCAGGTATCATCCACGATCCATCCAGGTGATCCTTCACACAAAATTTAGTCAGTTAGAAAAGGACATTACTGTTAAAGCGAAACAGCAATGTGCACACAGTGCAAGCGCTCGGTGTTCAGGGAGCAATCCCATAGGTGAGCATAACATTGTCTGCAAATGCCCAAGAAGCTGACCTTAAAAGGGAAATGCCCAGGATCAGGTAAGATTTACATTTTTTTGGGCGCATTCTTAAAATTTGGCACACCGTGTTCAGGAAATCTTGCGCAGGAATATGGCCAAATCTTCTTGCCTTTTTTCCTCCATCAACTGTCAGTTGCAATAATGCAAAGGTACAACCACTTTATTTTCAGCCAAACAGGCCTCATTTCATTCATTAACTCGACTCTGCAATCTCATGTTTAAAACATCTTAATTTTTAGGTCAACTGAAATGTACTTTCTGCCACATATTCACTGTCTTTGGGACAACAGCTTTTGAAAATAGCCACGGTTATATAATTATTTTTAGATGATGGAGTTCCTCATTTTTCAAGCCAGCCAGTGATCATCATTGTGTCCGGCTGCTCTGCTGCTTTAGTAAAAAACGGCTCTATAAGTCGTGACCTCCCTGGTATCTAGCTGAGCAAGATTGCCGTGCGGGTCTGTGAAGGAATTCCTGATTGTCTAAACATGTTATGCAAACTTAATGGTGTTGTGTACATTTTGAGCATATCTCCTAATCGAAGTAACTCTGGGCCAACTGTAATCCAGCTGAGAATCAGATTGTTAGCCTAACCACTAGCAGCTAGGTCAGTTACTGCCGGTACATCTACTGTAATTTTACTTTACTTTATGTCAATATAATATTGCTACTGTTAATGCAAAGAAAAAGTTAAAACTACATTTATCAAACATACATCACGGAGGTTTTAGGTCACTCAGTCCACAGGCTCACTCTTTAATGAGTGTATTCAGTTTGTAGGCTTGCATGTGCATAACTCAGTAGATTTGTCCCCAAGTGCATGTTCTTGGCTCTCCTTCCCGAGACCAGCTGTGATTTAGGCTGGAAGATGTCCACTGTGCATGGGTAGAGTAACCAAGCAGGGTTTTAGGTTGTTTGAGTTGAGCGAGAAGGAGGGCGACAGGCCACCTGCCATAGGGGCTTGCCCTGTTCTGATGCCCAACCCTGCCTTTCAAGTGGAAGCCAAGTAGAGGGTCTTTCATGTGGGCCTGATCTCCTAAAGACATCAGCAAATATTGAACAAGACAGTCCAGACTCAAACACATCTGTTGTCATATAGTCTCAACTGTTAGGCTCAGACAAGGATAGAGAGAGAGAGAGGGAACACCAGTGTGTCTGTTGCATTAGCTTCTATCTGTAGACAGAAAGCTATAGTTTATACTTTGCAAACACAAATGCTCCTTTTTAACTAGCTTAGGCTAAACCACGTTCTACTGTAAACAAATATGGGGGTGTACGAAAGTAATGGAGTTGAGTATGGTGAGGCAGCTACCGAGTGCCAGATCCTCCCTGACATTTCATATGCCTCAGTCATGTTGCAGAATCCATCAGCAGCATTTTTGGGACTGTTTTGGACACATAGGAAAGACAGTTGTATTGTATAATTAGGCTAGATTAAGGTATTAAGTATATTTTCAAATACTTGGGGCTATAATGGAACCCATATGAGAGAATGCAAGTCGTAAAACAGACAAATTGCCTCACAAATGCAAATAAACTGTCAAATATACAAATCAACACTAAACAAGCTGGCATAACAGGCTGCTGTGCTGTGAGCAACTGTTTCATAGTTTCAACGCTGCAATGTTGGTTTACTCTCTCGCTACATTGTCTTAATTTACTCCATAATTCTTGTCAGATTTTTTTTTCTTAGCCCACATAAGTGGAGTCAAACTGTACTTTGTGTTGCTCCATCTATCACAGAAAACTTGGGTAGGACTGAGCAGTTGAAAGGCATTCGCATAGTCATTGAAACTCGCCTTGTTTGACTGGTACGGCTAGTTTCACCTGCTGCTGCTCCTCCACCAATCACTTGTCTGGGATCCTACGTGATCTGTTGCCTTAAATACTTCGGCATAGTTGGGATAGCTAACTTGTCTGTTGGAATAATTTCATCTGCTCTCCGTGGGAACTAAATCAGTTTGTAGGTTTGACAACAAAGGCCAACTGAACAGGTATGTTCCAGTGTCTTCCTTTTCTAAATTCGACTGGGAAAATTCAGTGTCATTCAGATTGCTGTATATCCAGCTATTTTTTTTAAAATACAGATTTGTTAATTGTTTGATGTCAGCATTATTGGTAAGATTGTTTTTGTTGTAATATGTTTTTTTTGTGTTGGATCAAGGTGAAAGGCAGAAAAGTGGCACATTAAATCACACTAAACATTCGTCCCAGTGTGGTTTGTGTATGTTGACAAAATCTTTGCCATAATACTGCCAACCTACTGCCTATCTCCTTAAGATGTCACAAACCTCCATGTAAATTCAGTTTCTCCTTTATAAAATTTGACTCAAGCTTGAATGTCACACAGGAAATATAAATCACATTAGGAAGATAAGGGGCTGGGCTGAACAGTCTGCCACATTACCTTCAGTGTGTCTTGGCACTAATTCTACCAGTTTTTGTTTTTTGTTTTTTTTTTAAAAACCTACTGGTGAGATAAAAATCCTTCCCCCAAAATATAAGTTGCTGTTCTAATTATAGTGATAGAGCATCATGTTGGACACTAAAATGTCCTAGAGCTGTTCAGTAGAGTTGGGATCTGGTTCCTGTGAAGCCCATGGCATATAATTTCCAAAATGTTCATGCTGATTAAAGCGTTAGCTACCCCTCATGCCTTAGGTATGGGGGGCATTGCTACACTGCAACTTTTCATGTCAGCAAAATATTCTTACAGCATAACAGAAACATTGCAGGGGTTAAAGTTTTAGCTTTTTCCTTTTAACTCGTCACCCAAGTCGGTATATAGGGAAGATCTTTTTTACTGACTATCTCCAGTATGTTCACATCAGCTGATCTCCATGAAGCTTCTATGTAAATTATGTGCATTAGACCTCTAAAAATGCACAGCAAATTAACTCAATTTCACTGTTGTTGATTATTTTAATCTAAAGGGTATCCCTCAAGATGGAGAACAAGAAAAAGAATTTAGTGGAGAGATTACGTCTGAAACCCAAGTTTCCCAACTTAAAGAAGCCCGCCAAGAAGCCACTGGCCAAGCAGGGTAGGAATCTGGCCAATCGACGAAGTATCTCTGTACCCGACCTAACAATGGTGCCAGGTGAAGCATCTACCGAGAATGCTTTGCTGTCTTCTGCTGCTTTTGGCATCTCTCCTGGTCTGAGTGATACTGATTCTATTGCAAGTTCAGAGTTTGCAGACAAACTAAGTGATCCAATCCCAGAAATCAGAACCAGATTTCTTCAGCCTGATCACTCAAATCCAGCTCTGAATAGATTAAGCACACCCCTGGAGACCCTGGGCATTTATGAAGAAATGGATGATTTTGGTTTAGAGAACAAAACCAACCCAGTTGTAGATGAGTTATATGCCAAAATAGACAAAAAAGGCAAAGGGGCCTTATCAAAATTCCCTTTTGAACCAGCTCCTACAGGAAGTAAAATGTCTAACAGTGGACAAGATCCCATACCAAGACCAGACCTTCCAGAGAGAAGTGAAGAAGTCTCAGAAAAGGGGTCTAGAGAAAGTCTTGCTGCTGCAGCGCTGATCAGAGCACAATCACTGGGAGAGCAAATAAACCCTTATAGAGAAAAACAGAACTCATCAGTTGAGCCGAAAAAGACATCATCTGAAAAAGGGACTCCACCAACAAGCAGACAAAATGTTCGTATAGATAGGCTGATGTTGGACTCTACGGGCAGACCTTTGGAAAGTGGAGATGGCAACTCTCTGAACTCAGCATGTGGCACTCCCAGTGAAGAGAAAGCCAACATGCCTTGGATGAGAGATGTGGAAGAACAAGACAGAGAACCCTTTTCTCCCCTGCTGATGAGAGAGTTCTCCATAGATGAGAATCTTCTCGATGAAACCCCGGCAGATGAGGAGGATGAAACGGGAGAGGTCAGTATTATATTTATTATTATATATTTCGGCACATGTATAGTCAGTGGATCCCAGTGATCCTAGTGATTTCCTTTTACTGTGACAACTGACACAAATTCCAGCTAATATATATATTAAAAAAAACAGGTTATCTCATCAAAGTGAACCGCAACTGTCACGAGAAGTTGCTTAAAAAATAGTTGCAGCAAATGTAACATGAAGTAACAGCACAAAAACAGCCACGAGCACTGGACACATTTACTTGAACCTTTCCATGCCTTCATTTAGCTTTCAAATAGTGTGGCTTTGTTTTTCCACTCGCTTTTGCAAATGAAGCCAAAAGTTGTAGTTACTGTATCCTCTAGTAAGCAGTCATGAATGAAATTAAAATTTCTTTTCTAAACCTGAGCCCAGACTTTTGGTTTTATTACATTTGATCTCTGCAGCTTTTAGGCAATTCACTCAACTGATGAAGCATCAAAAGCTGGTTGGTGTTCAAGTTAAAGTCCTTGTGTGGAGAGAAGCATCCGCTTTTGTTCAGATGTCTCTTAGATTAAAATAAAAAAATGAAAACAAACCTCAAAAAAAGAGAGATAAAAACCTGTGCTACCAGTTAGTCACACAATGTGCAAACAAGCCAAAAAAAAGCACAAAAAAGGTCAAGCAGAATTTCACTTTCTCTTCAGATGCTACGTCTACAAAGCGTCTACTGACTTTTTCTCCCAAATGCAGTATGTGGTCATTAGCAAGACATTAATAGACACCTTTTTTGTAATAATGCAAACAACTGACTAAATAAATAATAGTAACACTATTATGATTTCCTTGGAATGCTACACAAACCTAGATGGCTTGGCTCTCCTCGACTCGAATGATTGCGCAGTTTTATGTTTTATAAAGTGTCACAACATTTTTAAAAATCTATTTTTTATACACAGATTGCCAGTGAATCAGCTGACTTCTTTGACGAAAATGCTTCTGTGAGTAGTCACTGAGTTGTCTTCATTTTATTAAGCTAATCATCTGGTGTGGTAAATGCATACAAATATCGGTGATTCTCCACAGGATGTTACAGGGGGGTGTGAGGATCGAGTACCTGCCCCATTCCAGAGGTATCTCTTGAACATCAACCTGAAGCGAGGAAAAACCCTGGTCATCAGAGACAAGCGCTCAGGTACGTCAAAAACCTACAGGTGATCCATAAAATAAACTCCTGACCTTTAACAACCTGTAAAATTAAAAGATCTCATCTAGATCTTAGAAATTTGAATATACTAACATCAAATCCTGTTCTTATAACAGCAGTTTCTTTAAACAATCTTGGCTGGATCCGTATCTGTCAAAACGTTAGATCATAGATAGATCACATTTCCTGTATACAGTAAAACAATGCAGTTCTTTATTTGCTGGCTCCTGGAGAGAATCTGATAAAATGTTGCAGGCACGTGAAGTCCATATAGATCTTGTCAGTCTTATTGTTACTGTGACAGGAATGCAAGGTGAGATATCCTTCAGTTCAGGTCAGTTCAGTTAAAGCTCCTATTTGCAGGTGAGAAAGACATCTCGTGTGAAGTTATGCACAGACAAAGGAAAAACAAAACATTAGAAAAGTATGCAGTCAAACGAGTATGACAAGAGGCTGACGATACGATGAGGCACTACTTGTATTGTGACGACTGTTTGCCTGTAGATTTTTAAAGTGGAAAAGTCATCCCTTACCTCCTAAAGTCAAAGCTGTCTACCACTGTAATTACTTTAGAGATGTCTTTTGGTTTGATAGTTTGATGTTTTCTTCCTAAAGTGGCAGTGCTTTGGTTACATTTATTAACAGTCACCGTGTGTAAAATCAGTTAGATATTTTAAAGGTGGTTTCAAATCTTTGTGTGCTTAAATGACTGCTTCCCCCCTATCTGGCATTGATCTGTAAGAGGGAAAAAAGTACTTTTCTTTCCCCTGAGGCCTAGGTCGGTATTTACTCTGGGAAAGCTACACCCTCACGTGGTCATAGGTTGAATTACAACATATGAGAAAACTGTGAAGGCTGATCAAGAATCCAAAATGAAAGCAACATTCTGGCTTTTATTTTAAGGTTAGAACACATTTGTTCAAATTGGCCTCGTAGAAGGTCAATATTTTAAAGCTATGTTAATCTCATCAGTCTCCTTCTAACCAATTATAAACTTTGCTGTGCCTCCCATCACCTAACAGCTATATGGTGGTGGTACTTTCTTCTTGAAATGGTGCTGTTTTGTGGTACAAGGCTCTCCCAGCCATACTTCTAAGCTAGTTGAGACCTCACTTCCCCTGACAAGATGGCACAGTGATGATGCAATCCTCACACGCCCCCTGTCTCTCCACTGTTTGCCCAACAGTCAACACAGTGCCAAGAGCTCACCAATGGCATACATTGTCATTACATATTCTGAAGGACCCACATCACCAGCCCCTCCCCTCTTCCATTCCTTGGTTTTTGTTCTCCCCTTTTTTTCCCCCTATTAATTTCCATCGTCACCATTCTCAGTCATGCCAGAGCTTTTCTCCTTGCTAGCTGCCACATTCTCCTCCTGTCAAGCTGCCTGGAGGTTTCCCTGTCACAGGCTGGCAGGGTGGAGCTGCTGTGGGTCCTGCCTGCCTTTGCGAGATGTTCATTTGGAGTGGGGAGCTGACAGGCCTGACAGCCCATCCCCACAGGGCCTTTGTCATGTGATTCAAGCCTCCCTGCAGGCTCTCTCAAGCACCCCTTTATTCCCCTATACAAATGAAGGCATGGGGCTGGCTTTCATTTTTTTGGCCAATCTGCATGCAATTGCAGAAACAAAGAAGTCCCTTACCCCCACCCCACTCACAGACAGACTTTCTTAACAAGCTTGGAGGATTAACACTGGTTGCTTCTAGATTTTGGTTTCTGGTAGCCTCATGCTGGCGAGTGTTTCTACCCTGTGACAATTAAACAGCTACATTCTTCTGTTTTTGCCATGTGTGGGGTGCACCTCCTCCATACATATTTCACTCTCTCACACGACGAGCATGTGGGGGGGAGGAGGGAGTGTATACGAATGTGCGTTTTCATGCACAGTGTACACTAATAGAGCGACAAGCTGCTAACATCGTTTAGTTTCCATTTAGTATATCCACTTCCTCTATATGCTGTCATGGAACCAGCTTGATGATTGATAATTTAACGCATAAGATCGCTCCCCCACTTGTGTCGCACGACACTCTCTTGCTGATTTGCCCTTTATTGTGTTTCATTTAGGTACCAGTGATCCTTATGTGAAGTTCAAAATTGAAGGAAAACAGTTCTATAAAAGCAAAGTGGTTTATAAAGACCTGAACCCTCGCTGGAACGAGTCCTTCTCCCACCCTCTCCGAGACAGAGAACATAACATAGAAGTTCGGGTAGGCGCTGCTTATATATTATTGCATTTTGCAAGGGACACTGGTCTTGTGCTAGACAATTTGTGCATTCAGACAATTTCAGTCTGAATGCAAGGCCAAGAGATGTTTAATTTAATACATGCCATACCTCTAATAATGTTGCAGGTCTATGATAAAAATCGGACCTCTGATGATTTCATGGGTTCCAGCTTTATTTCCCTGAGAGATCTTGAACTGCACAAGTGAGTGATACTTTTTTTTTTTTGCATTTTAGAGATTAGCTTATGCACAAAGGGTCTTCTCATTTTTAATCTTCATACCCTTCCTGTCTCCTCACAGAACCAAAGAAATGGAGTTGCGTCTCGAAGATCCAAAAAGCAAGGAAGATGACATGGGAGTCATTATTGTTGACGTCTGCCTGATGTTCAGAGACGCCACCATTAAAAAAGGCCCGGTAGAAATATTTCAGACATTCAGTGTTTGTGTGATGAAAATCTATATTCTTACCTGCTATTATGCACTCATTCATTGCAATTCTTCTCAATTTTATAGAGATTTGGACCCAAAAGAAATAAGGTATGGATTTTTTTAAATCTTTACATTTGCTTTTAATGCCATGATATTTTTTTAATTTCCTCATTAGCGCTTATGGTTAGGCTAATCTAACTCACTAGGGGGCAGTAGCTCACTACACAATGGTGCAACAAAGCACGAGGCATATGTTCAAGACTCAGGCTTTTGTGTGTAACCTTGTTATCAGCACAGCCTATTTCCTTTCTGGTTTATAGTTAACCTTTTTAGCAATGCATACTATATTCAGTCAGTGGAATCATTTTGTGTAAAGAAAGTATGGTACAATATCACATTCTGATCAAAACCAAAGTAATAATATTCGCCGAATATGCTGTCATGAAAGAGCCTTTTGATGAGCATTATAGAGCAGTATTTGGTTTTGTGGTAAACAAAGTTCCGTCTCTTCTCAAGTGGTTTTCAATATATTGAAGCAGTAATTAGATTCAGAGTGAAATAGGAGGGTTGCTGTTTGGGACTCACACTGCAGCGATTGGGTTTATTTTCACACCTATGCTGTCACTACATCTGCCACTGTTCAGTCTCTTGATGGTCCAGTAGGCAGTCTCAATTTGAAATTAGATGACAAAGGAATGAATGCCATTTTCATACACATTGTAGGTTATCCACTACAGATGGTTAAATATACTCAAAGGGAGACAGAAATGTGTGGCGGGACTCTGCGCGCTGTTCTCCTGCCTAAATCACGGTGCTAATTTAACAATGTAACAATGCCATTTTTACCCCCCCCCATTTCATGTTTTTTTTTTTTTTTTTGACAAACGTACAATATCTTATTGCATTTAACACCTATCCTGGAAGTGCTGAATACCCGGCTCTTGCAGCTCTACTCCCCCTCCGTCAGAACATCGTTTTCTCCCTCTGTGTTACCACGACAGAGACAGGGAATTGCAAGTGCCTGAGTAAAAGTCTGCTGTGTGACAGTGTTTCAAACAGGAGGGGGCGTATGGGAGAAGCGGAAGGGAAGGGGAGCGGGGGGGGCTTGGCTGTTGGAGGCATGTTGCCAGTGTGGGATGACTAAGATCGGCAAGGCTGATAATTCCCAGGCATAGCGGGCAATAACCCAGATGTTAGGATGTAATATCACAGCTGTGGATGGACAGTGCTGAGACACCAGCCAAATGGACCTGGGTCTGAGCTCATCATGCTTGTCCCCATGCTGTCCCACCATATGGAAGCAATCGCACAGCCCTTTTAAGACCAGGAATAGATTCTCTTTAGGGGCCACTTACAGTTAAGTGGAATTGTTTTATTGGCCGCTGAGATAGAAATGTGTCCAAGATAAACACTTGGGATGACTTGGCTGAGGCCTGTTTTATATCGCTCCTCCACTCCCTCTGTTCCTCTTCTTTTGAAGGGCCTGATATTTATAGGGCTGTGCCTGTGGTATTCCATGTTAATTCAGGTCCCCGAGATGTGCTTTGATCCCCTCCGGATTGGGTGGCAATGTGGGTTGCGACCCCGTAGCTATTGAGGAGGGGCCGGAGTGGCAGGGGAGTTGCAGTGGGGCTGTTTGAAGCGCCGTCGCCGGGGCAGCCGAAGGAGCCGGGCAATCAAAGAAGCGAGAGCAGATTACGCTCCTTCGCTTTAATTACAGTCAGCCCTACACAACCTCTGTGCTGTTTGTTTTTACAGCCCTGGCCTATCACCGCACAGCCTCACGGGAACTCTAACATGGAAACATATCAAGGTCTCTCCTTCTCTCTCACACTTGCTCTGTGACACACAGCGGGAGAAGTGGATTATTTGCTGCTCTTGAAGGCTTCTTGAAAGCACAGTACCCTGGTCAGTTTGATATCTTCACCTGAGCAGAAAAACACTCATTACTTTGCTGGCTGAATTCAAAGTGGATACATTTGCTAACATGCAGTAAAACTCTGATGCTGGCTATACATGCTGCATGTATGCATAATTTGCTGATGAGAGAGAGAGAGAGCTGTGTGGTTTGCATCATTACTCACTGCTGCCTGCTGTCTCTGGTGCAGTATGCCAAGTGTCCTGCCTCCCCACACTCAGTCTGGGAGCCAGTGATGAGTGGGACTGTCACAGCCAGGGACATCTGGCTGCTCGCTGACGTCCCTCTCTTCCTCTCGTTCCAGGAGCCGCCATGGTGTGGCTCGCCTGTCAGTAGAGATGTGCTAATGTGCACCAACAGAGATGCACTGTATAATGTAAACCTTTGTCCTACTTTTGTGCACTCTGCGAACATGATGAGATGCCAGGCTGAGGCGGGAGCAGGTAAAAGGGAAGCGATCTCACAAAGCTTGCACGCATGTTGCTTTGAGGGGAAAAAAAAGAAAAGAAAAAAAGATATAACTATCTGTGTGCATCTTTGCCCCGCAGCAGAACCAGGCCACGCCGGCTCAGCGCTCGGCTGAAACACAGAAGAATCAGCTGAGGAACCAGATGTGGACCGGGGTGCTCTGTATCACCTTGGTGGAGGGACAGGACATGCCGCAGTGTGGCCAGGGTGACATTTACGTCCGCTTTCGCCTCGGTGATCAGAAGTACAAGAGCAAGGTTGGACTGGTCTCATTAAAAGTCGCTCTCTTTTTGCAATTCTCCTACACTCCCTTTACTCGTGCTCCTCTGTCTTTTTAATGTCTGCTCTTTAGACTTTAACTTTCTTCCTAGCCCCACTCTCTTACTTCCCCGCTTTTCTCTCCCAGCAGGCGCCTGCCACTGACTCACCTCCACCTTGGCTCACTGGGCCATGGCAGAGGCAGCTCATTAGACTGGGCAAGGCTGCCACTCACTTCTAACTGTGCTTCGAGTGCCGGGCTTCATTGCCTTCATTTGCATACCCAGCATGCCCTGTTCATCTACCTGTACTTGTTGGCCTCCCCCCTGATGATTCCATGGTGCACTTGTCTCATGTTGTCGTGTCATTTCTTTGTAAACCTCTCTGCTTTCCTCTCTGCTTGTTTGTTTGTTGAACAAAGCTGATTCTAATTGGAAGCTGTCAGTGTTTACAATCCCACAGTGGCTACTGAGGTGTACACATACAAGCACACACAAATAGATACACATTCGCGCAACATACCTCTCTTTCTCCTCTCCTGCCTCTTCCTGGTAGAACTGAGTGAAGACTTAATCCAGCTGTCATGCAGGAGCTGCTCAGTCTGATAATGCATTAAACCTGACATTGCGTCAAAGTGTTTGTGCGCGCTCGTGTATGTGTGTGTGTTTCTGTGTTACTGTATGTGCTGAAGCCGCATCTTTTCTGCCCTTAGAACCTTTGCATTCAGGCAAATCCCCAGTGGAGAGAGCAGTTTGACTTCAATCAGTTTGAAGATAACCAGGAACCTCTACAGGTGGAGATGTGCTCAAAGAGAGGGAGGAAGAGTGAAGAATCATGGGGGATGTGAGTATTCCCTGGTTTGTAAAGTTACATTTGCCCACACACTTGCTCACCCGAGGAACTCACACTCCTTACAAATTGTTTCAATTGAGCGATTCTCCTTTTTTGTGCGCCAGGCTTGAGGTTGATGTGTCGACACTTACGGTTAATGAGAGGCAACTCTACTCCTATATGCTGAACCCAGGAAAAGGCAGAGTGGTGTTTCTGATCACCCTGAGATCCGTCTGGGGGGTCTCCATCTCTGATATCGAAAATGCTACCTTGTCAAAACCCGATGAGAAAGACGAAGTGGTGGAGAAATTTGTATGTTTTTCCTTTTGTAGTTGTATAATGTTGAAAAGAAAAAAAGGACAATAGTAGTCATGCACATAACACCAACTGGTTCAGTAATGAGTTCAAGTTTGGGATGTAGATGGGATTGCTTAAGATGAATATATGATGTAATATATGTATAGCAGTATTAAACTGAATAATTATGCCTTCTTTGTTTAACATTTTTCAATTTCATCTTTCCAGAGCTTAAAAAACTCACACAATTGCATGAGAGATATTGGCATCCTTCAGGTTGGCGTAATCAGGGCAAATGATCTCAATGCTACAGACATTAATGGTATTCAGCTGCTCCAGATCATCTTTTTTTTTTAATTTTCAGATTCATTTCTTTACGTTAGATAAGAATAGAATAGCCCTTTATTGCCATTGTACATGTACGATGAAATTGTGAGTACATCACATTGTTGCTGTTTTGCAGGAAAAAGCAACGCCCTGTGCGTTATAGAGCTGGGGAACTGTAAACTTCAAACTCACACAGTCTATAAGAATGTCAATCCAGAGTGGAAAAAATCCTTTACATTGTAAGTAATACAAGTAGGGAAAAAAAGCAAATCTGTAGCAAATTTTTGGGATATATATTTTTAATATTGATCACATTTGAATTACTCATTCGCAGCCCGATTAAGGACATCACCGATGTGGTCGAGTTGACTGTCTTTGATGAAAATGGAGACAAAGCCCCAAACTTTTTGGGGAAGGTGGCCATTCCTTTACTTACTGTAAGTCTGCTGAGTTTATAAATATCTGTTTAAAAAAAGTAGCAAATCGGTTTTATATATACTTATGTATTTTGAATTTCCCATAGGTTAAGAATGGCCAGGAGATAACTCTGTTACTGAAGAAAGAAAAACTGGGAAGTGCGTCTAAAGGAACCATCACTCTGGTGCTGGAGGTTATCTACAACAAAGTAAAGATCAAATCAACCTTGTCAAAAATTGTTAATGTTGATAATAGCCTGTATTATATGTTGTGAAAAGTCTTAACGAACTGCAGCATTCGTTTGTTTTCTTTGTTTGCCTCAGGTGGGAGCTGGTGTCAAATCCTTCCAGCCCAAGGAGGCAAAATTAACAGAGGAAACCATCAAGTTCAACAAAAAGGTGATTTCTATTGGTTTTTGCAAGATTTTGCAAAAGAAACTAAAAGCTTACAATAAGGTCTCCCCCTCACAATGTACTAAAAAAGTGGCCACTAAAAATCTACACATAGGCCGTAGTTCAGATTGTTCTACTCAACCTAATTAGTTTTATTGGGTTTGGCTTCAACGTGGCAAATAAGGGATTGTAAAGCCGATCCAAGCTCATTGCAAAGTCATAAACATTTTGTCCAGTATCAAAATGATACTAACTGGTGTTTTCTTCCAATTATTTCCCATTAGGTTCTTGCCCAGAGTATATATCGGGTCCGCAAAATCAGCACAGCAGTTCTGTCCACGTTACAGTACATTAAAAGCTGTTTTCAGTGGGAGAGCACGCAACGGAGTCTAATAGCCTTTCTGGTAAGTCATTGCCTCATGTTAATGAACTCTCTTTAAGCCTAGGGGCGAACAAGTTTTGTCCCATTTCACTGCAGCCCAGTTTTAACTCTTTCATTTTATGTGAATTAGATGTTGAAGAGATTCTTTGGTTTAGCCATTTTCTCTCCCTGCTGGACTTTTTCCCATGAAAAACAATGGCTGCCTTCTGTTTTTATCCCATGTGCAATGTGATGGATGTGATTTATCCTTTAAATCAAACCCCACTTGGCTTTCCTTCACTTCTGATGACATTAGAGTGTATTTGAAGGTGTGGGGTTTGGGCGTTTGTACATCTGACTTCTTAGCAAAGCCTCCTAACCCAGGGGATGGTGTAAGGAGGATCACAGTCTCAGCTTCCTTGGGTAGAGTAGTGACAGTCTGCCTCTGAGATTTGAACCTTGTTTAAATGTCTCTGTTTAGCTGTTTTTAATGAGGGTATGTGATCTTAGGTCCTAAGCTTAAATAATCTTAAAGCACCCACTGAATCCCCTGCAGTACAGCACATGTAATGTCATGATTAAGAGTGCACACTTACCATGAAAGCCCTGCCAGCGCTGTGTCAGGGTGAGGAAGCGGTCACAGACAGGGTGTGTGAAGAACTCTCCTTTCACCGCCTTTCTTCTGTCTGCTCTGTCTCAGGATGACATGCAATTCATACCTGGTGTATTCTATAAGCCCTTCTCACTGATCCTGAGGTGCAAATCCCTGCAGGCAATGGCCAGGCTCAGTGTATCACAGCCTTTAGAACAGCACGGCACATAGACAGGCAGACAGCGGACACACAGACAGGAAGGCAGAGAACAATGCAGCCAATTGTATAAGGAGAGTGGGAGGCAGGGTACTATCTGGGAAAGAAAGTTGGAGCACAGAAAGAGGAAGACAGTTCAGCGAGAGTGCGGGCGAGATAGCGAGAGACTTGGAGGCAGACGGGCAGGCATGGATATGGGCAGGAGAGCAGGAGGATAGGCAGGCTGACAGGTGACAGGTCAGCGGGATGGGGCCATCTTCTTCCACCTATAATTAGATCCTCCGCAGGCAATGGGAGTGTGAGGTGGTACACTCTAATCTTTCATTTCCACTTCTACTCCACCTGCTGTTTAAGAGTTCAGCAGATTTTAAAATTGAGGAAAGAGGCTCGCGCTCACTTTTCTCATGGTGACTGTCATTGTTACGGCAGTGTAGCCCCCCCACCCCGTCGTCAACTGTGTATAATCTGTTCACTGTCGGTGAAAATGATAATTCTTGCAATTCTTATCCTTTTATTTGAAACAACTGGTATGTTTTCAGACACTGATACCAGCGTGCAAATTCAGACAGTAACACACCAGTCAGAGTACGCCTGTGCCCGTGAAGAGGTGCGCTTCAAATAGTCTAAGTGTCGAAGGTGCACGGCGAGAGTTGCCCAAAGAGAGCGAAACTGGCATTGTTATTCATCACCCACTCATCAGCAGACTGAGAGTACAGCGAGTGAAAAGCTCTTTTTTTTTCCTTTTCAGTGATTTATTATAGTTTCAACAGGCACAATGAAACATGCAAATCACAATACTGTAAATACTGCAACAGGAAAAAAACTCCTTCTGCTACCGCCTCACTGTCAACGAGGCCAACCGCAAGGTCTTGACTGACTGTCATTACAAGCCTGGTGCCATGCCACCATCCTCGTCTCGTGCCCCTGCCCACTCCAAGGGCGCTCACCGTACAGTCACTTCTCCTCCTCCAAGTCATCGTTTCCAATTAAGTTACTGTTTGGAGCTGTCTAAAGCAGCATGCCACCATGTGCTTTAATGAAAGCAGCTCCCACTCCTATCTTTATATCTTTAGGCAGTGGTAATAAGGTAACTGATTCAGACATTGACAGATGGCCTCTGCTTGCCTCTCAGATGTGCATAATTATACCACTAGTGTCTGCTCTTTTCCACAGTGGCAGGCAGCGCAGGGCTTCTCAGGGTATAGCAGTTGGAAACACTGCAGCGGTGGGTCTAGCTATAATATACATTACAATACATTATTTATCATGCAGGCAGACCAGTCCTACCCTTTTACACTATATACATCCTGTAATGCATTACCACAGCTGTGGTTTTTACTGGGACTGCGGGATGCTCACGTAGTGCTTTACCAGGAATACTTAGCCATTATATCACTCAGTCCCACAGGCCAATTTTCTGACCTCTACACAGCACGTAGTCTACGCTGCTACCCTGTTTATGTAGATTTTATAACTGGATTATGAAGAGGTTGTTGGTTTAGGGTGTGCAAGGTACTCAAATTTTGCAGAGATCAGTGCACTGGCTCCAAAGACTGAATAAGCAAGTTGTATATATATATGTATATATATATATATATGTATATATATGTATATATATATATATATATATATATGTATATCTCAATTTGATTTCCCCCGTGGGTAGCAATCAGAAAGCTGCACATTGACTTATTTGGCTGGGCGACTAACGAGTGTTTTTGTGGGAGAGGAGACTCTGTAAGGAATGGAAAGACTTGCAGTGTTGTTACAGTTTGTGAACGCGGGGCGGTCACTTGTTTTGACTGTGCAAACTCATCAGCAGAGTCCATACTTTTTGAAGTTACCTTCAGTTTTCCACCAATGGGTTGCAGTTTTAAAATAGTCTCTCTAATTAGGTAATGCAATTTAAGAAAGGAAAAAGAAAAACAAGAAAAGGGGGGGAAAAATCTTTGTCGTGCATTTAAACAAAGTTTTGGCAAATCCTCATAAACATTTTCATCAGTAAGTGGAAATACAAACATGAAATTTGGATTTTTTTCCTCCCTTCTTCTTGTTTATGCTACAGTAATGAGCTGAGGATCTGGGCTTTTAAAGAGTTTGACAACAGCATGTTCCTTTCTCTGAGAGAGAGGGAAATTTGACAGCTAAAATCTTCATAAAATAACTGCCTTTAGATGTGCTTTTCACTAAGACTGAGCGAGATGAATGTGCTATACATCAGCAGCGACTGCAGAGGGGTCACCCAGAGTTCTTTGCTGCACGCAAGGATACCACCTGTAGATGGAGCTACAGCACTGCTAGAAACATCAGCGGAGGCGCTGGAGAGATCAGATCACTAACTTTTTCCCAACAGGAGCCATTCGTGGGAACAACTTGGAGTGAAATCTTCCATTCTGTGCATTAAACCAAAAGACACAAGTTTCTTCCAGGAAAAAAAAAGAAGAAAAAGATGAAAAAGAAAGAAAGAAATGAGCGCGTATTAACAAGCCAAATTAATCTGGAGTTTAAAGTTGAGAACAATTTTGATTTAGATGAAATGGTTGAAAGGTAAAAAAAGGGGGGGGGGATCATTTACACTTGAAAGCTTATTTTGAGCTTTGCTGTCATTAGACCGTTTTAAGTATTTAAGTAGAATTAATATTTTAACATATGAGGTACCTCATCTGTCAGGACTTAGACTAGAAAGAAACCTGTAAACCTTTCGTGAGTATTTGAACCATTTTCTTTTCGACATTGCCAGGTAACAACTGCTTTAGACATCATTTGACGGCCTGTGAAATGCTGATTGCCTCACATCACACACTGTAAAGATGGCATTTGATGAATGTTTGATGCGGTGCAGCTGTAAACACACTTGGCAGCTGCAGCGGGCGCTCTTTTTTTTTTTTTTTTTTTTTGTGGGCTGATAGAATCATCGTCGTCCCAGATGAGGGCAGGACGGGGTCAGATCTGGCTCCAGAGGTCTCAGGAGACCACCTGTGTAGAGCAACAGCAGTCAGAGCCATTAACCAGAACACCAGCCTGACCAAGATGAAGGCCACAATCAGAGTTGTCATAATTGTTCTTGTTAACACCGTCCCTGAATATGAGATGCTCTGTGAGTCTTGGATGTGCTCTTTTGTGGTTTACTGCATTGCGGCGTGCCTGGGCTTTTTGCGAGAAAAGCAAGAGGTCCACGTGCGCCTGTGAATTGTCTCCTTGTTTCTGCTTTACATCTGTTTTCTCTCTGTTTGAAAAAGTTGGAGGCCTTAAAGGAGTGGTTTTTTTCAGTCTCATGAGGGTTACACTCTCCATCTCCGTGGCTGTGGGAGTTCTCACAGGCTGTGCAGTGGGAATGTGTCTAGAAGGGAGAAAAAAAATGATGGCAGCGATGGCGGTGTGTGTTCATGGTGTTTTAGCCCGAGATCTATTAATTATTAAATGATAGTCTGTGACTACTTGCAAACTGCTCAGCAGTGCCTCCTGATTTAACACGCTATTATTATTTATCTGCCCTCAAAAAGCAGTTTTCTGCTGACAGCTCTTGAGGCTGGCTGAATTCAGTGTGTAACCTTGGAACATGTCACGTTATTAGTGGGATTAATAAGCTTTCTGTGCTAACGTTCACGTCATTAGGGCTGCGAATGTTTTATGTTTTAGGACATTCAAAGTTGCGGGCGCTCGTGAATTAATTGAAACCACTGCCCATCATTACAATTTACAGTTAGAAAACAGCATGAATTCACTTGAAAGTTTTACTAAGTAGTTACGGTATTATGAGAAGGCAAGATTTTGTCAGTGCATCTGTTGCGCTTTGTTGTTTTATATTATGCATGTTTTCAGCCTAGTTGAAGTATGCTCCACATTTGACCCCATTGTCTGCGCCGTATCATCACCACCTTCCCACTCACAGAGGACACCTCTCCCTGTGCAGCTGAGGTAGCGACCTGTCCACCCCTGTGTGTGGCTGTTTCGGGGCTGGTCTTGGCCCCGACGTGAGCTGAGCTGACAGGAAGAAAGAGTCGGTGCCACTGCCACCCAACCCCCCCACCACACACACACACACACACACACACACCTCCTCAGGGGAGAAGGGTTGCATGGCAGATCTGTCACCCGGGAGGTCGCTCAGTGTTAACGCTCCCGACACGGATTAAACACTAGTGGCCAGTGCCGGAGTGCGGGGTCAGCGTAGCCACCACTGACAGGCACCACGGGGCCCCCGCTGACTGCCCCGCTCCAGCCTGTACTGGCGCTACTCTGGCCCTGGCATGTGTCAGACAGGCAGGGAGACAACGGCCAGAAATGTCCCCATGTGCAAATGCTAATGCCTCGCATTGCACAGCTGCTCTTCATAAGTGCTTTGATGAAGAGCTATCACTATTGCGTTGTACCGTGCAGGCAGACTTACAGGCTTATCATTCAATGCTAATCATTTGGGTCCGACTTTGAAAAAGTACTGCACACAGATTTGATGTCAGTTGCGCTATATAACACTATATTTAGGTTTTGAGCTTTCCGAAGAAATGTAATTGTTTTTATTTACTTGGACATTTATAATTAAAATTGGTACCTTTGTACTATTTATACCCTATCCTGAAGAAAAATGAATATTAATTTTAAATAATATTAAAAAAAAACCCAGTCAGTTTTGTTTCTTTAGGTATGTAAAATAATGTTAGTATATACTTATTTAAAAATTTTGTTCCTAATTGTGTCACACTTTGCAACTCCCACAAATGATTTCACTCTGCTTAAGAGGGACATGATTTTTTCCCCACTGTATCGCTCCCTGTTTCAAAGGTAGCCCCTTTTACGCTCACTGTCTCTCTCTCTTTCTCTCCCCTCAGTCGATAAGACTTGAGCTGAGGGTATGTGAAATATTTATTCAGCGTTAGCTCAGAGCACTATGGCTGCCCACACACTCTACCTGCCCTGAAGAGAAATCTTATCTGTGCTTCCTCTGCCTCCGACACCCCCTGAAAGCCTGTCCCCACACTGGCCCGAGCTCAACACAAATTACATGTCTCATTGCTCTGCATTTACAGCTACTTTAAAGCCTGCCGCTCCTGTCCCCCACATAAGCCCTCTCATCCAGACTCTGTTTCAGCTCAGCTGAAAACAAAAAAAAGGACTCGCATGAGCTGAGTTGCTACTTATGCCTTTGATTCATTATTAATTTTTATTTTTGTTTGTTTGGGGTTTCTTGTATTGTAATTGAGGTCTTTCAGATTCATTTTACTGCCCTTGATTTCACCCATAAAAGGAAAATTTTTGTCACAATAAAAATTATTCAAGGTTTTGTAAAAGTTCCTAAGATTTTTTTTCATGACTTAATTTCATAATTTTACTATTTGTAGCGTTCATATTTTGCCATTAATCACATATACCAATTATGTCCTTTTTGCTGTCTCTCTGCCACACACACACACACACACACACACACACACACACACACACACACAGAGACTACCACACACATTCAGACACAAACCCTGCAGCCTATAGTCCGTCTTAAACTCTTTCACTGTATGTTCACGTAATCTGGCATCCGTCCACAGCCCCCATGACTGACCCTCATAATGCTGGCTGGCGCTCTTCTCGCTTTGTTTAGCTTTCCAAGTGGAGTGCAACTGAAGAGAAATAGTGAAGATAGAGCCAAGATTAAATCTTTTGTGTTTTTGCTTGGTGCATAGTTTAAAAATAAGGGTATTTTTGAAATGTACCACACTGAGGGGAGGAAAAAAAAAGAAGCTTTTATTTTTTTTTAATTTTTTTTTAAACAGAAACAATAAGGATTTTATGAAGGCCCTGGTGCTGTGACATTACACTTATTTGGATTATCAACAGTTTTATTTATCTTATACTGATATCAGGCCTATATTTATAGTCTGTCTGCATGAAGAGAGCATTTGGCAGCCTGGTAGTCTGGCAGTGTGTCTGCCAGTCAGTGGTTTAGGTTGGTAGATCGGGCCACCCCCTGTTAATCAATTTACAGAGTGATAGAAACTTATATAGAAGGTGTCTTTGTCCCTTTGTTCTTGCTACAGTCCCTTCTCCCTCTCCAGGGAGAGTGTGGGTGGTGGAAGCTACCGTGCTTGCTCAGCTTTAAGTTATTTTATTCACACTTTTAATCGCTGAGTGCTTTATTATTAGGTGCTGGATTCTGCTGGCCAGGGGATCTGCATGAGAAGGCGCAGAATGCATTTAGTGGAATCATATTAATGGCACTATAAAACAAATCTGTCAGGCTGTTCTTAACCCTCCTGGCAGAATTGCTCTGCCCAGGGTTGCCCCCTTCTCCAAGCGCTTACAGGTGGCTAAGGAGAGTGCATCTCCATCATCTACTCCACCGTGTGCTAATAGTTTTATTAATTCATTCTTTTTTTTCTCCCTAGGCACCATGTGCATAATCATACAGACATTTTTCAGCTAAATGGTGTTTGTCAAGGGAGGTTTCCTGCATTAGAGACACTCCTTCCAGACATACATACCAACACTTGTTCAATTACAAGTCGCTCGTTATCCAATTTTGCTGTGGGTAAACCGCAATGCCCAGGTATATCATTAATTATTACTACTCTGGCTTTCATTTGCTGCTTTGTGTCCTTTTTGGTGAAATAAATCACCGTTTAAGTATTTGTGCAACATATTAGCAATGTCATGTTGACAAAAAGACGATTAAAATATGCGGCTGGGCTCCGAAATGGAGCTGAACGCAATTAAAAACGAGATTATTTTCCTACAAATTTACACTTACTTTTGAAAGGCTGCACTTTGTCCAATATGTCCTTTTATCACTCAGCTGCTTGCTAATAAAACATAAACCACTTAAGTGGGGAATTAGCTCCGTCTCCATTTCACAGAAACTCTGTAGAATGTGCGGAGACAGGGGGAAGGAATAGCCCTGCCTCCTCTCATTACTGCGGAATATCTGACGGCCAAGTCTCAGTGTGCGCACCTGAGTGAAGGAATCTGAGCGCCTCTCCCAGATGTTTCTCTCCGTCGTTTTTATTAGTGTTAAAAAAGCATGTAAATCCTGAACACATGGGTTGACATACCATGAGGGAGGAATTGAGAAGATATTTCTGACAGTTTTGGTTTATACCCTCATTTAAGCACTCAGTTTAGACACAAGGCATTGTATTTCTGTAGGCTTTTATCTTGTCCACTGAGCCAGAACGCTGTGAGAAGAAATTTGCATTAGTGGGCGATTATGAATACCTGTGACAGATTCTCTCTGCTGGCTCCCTGGGCGGAAATGAATTGGCTCCCTCTGTTGACTTGCACAGGAAGACAGAGACCAAGCAATTAGACTTTAGTGGTTAATGTAGAAGCTTTTGCAGGGAGGGCAAGGAGGTTCAACATTCCTGCTGGGCTTGTGTCAGTTTCCAGGCACACCCTCCCTTCCCCCCTTTTTTCTCTTTTCTTTTTTTTTAATGAAAATACTGGGAATATGACAAGCTACCTGTCCACCAGCCAGCAGAATTCCTCTGGGGTGAGGGGAGCATTTCTTTAGATTGCCTCATGGGAACTCAGGTGACAACACATGACGTAAGTTATTCATAACCGAGGGGAGATGTAGCGCAGCTATATCTGCACATCATGCATATTCATTGTTTACCTTTTTTTTTTTTTTATCATTTACCGGCTCTAGTTTGTTTTTGTGTACGTTATTCAAATGAGCTGTAACAATAACATATTGCTTATATTGTTCATTTTTTGCATCTTGGTGATCTTACTGCTTCCTGCACAGCACTTTGGCCCACCCACCCCTCCCACCCAGGTTGCATAGAGGGGATAATAAGCAGTACAGTAGCGAAGCCCAGGGCTCTTGGGCCACAGTGTTGTCGGCATTAGTCATGGTACACGTTTCCCTGGTGGCTGTTTGAACCTAGGCCTGGTGTGGCAATAGGTAGACTGCCCCCCAGAGCAACATGCACAGACTCCGCATGGTTGCTGTGACAGGAGCAGTCTGCTGTTTACAGGCCTGCTATTGGGGCCTGAAGGCCTCAGTGCTTCACATCCTGTCTCGAGCTTAACTCGAACATATTGTTCATACTCTAAGCAGCCTCCAGCTCTTTGAGCCTAGACTGCACACTGTGACCGTCGTGTGGGTTCAACATAGCAGTTACACTATGTTTGAAATGGACGTGAAAGCTAATGTAACTTTTGCAAAGGAAGCATTAATTACAGAAAATGTATACGCAAAATTTCAGCACGCAAAATGAATTGTGGTAAATAAAAGTGGGCCATGTTGGGTGCACTGGCACGTATTCGCATTATATTAGATTTTAGGACATCTAATATAGCGTGTGGGGGACATTTAAAAATTTTTTTTGATTTCATCCATGTCAACCTGCTGGTGTGATCCTCCTCAAACATTCCCGATCATTTCAGTTGGAGGCAGACTCATTAGGCTGTCACTAAATGGGTTTAAATGCAGCCGTCCAATTAGTGCTCTGCTGTGAAATGCAGTGGGTGTTGTGCAACGTGCTTAGCACCACTCCTTTACAGAATTATGAGGGATTACTCATTCAGTGTGATCCATCTTATTTCTACCAGGGGTCTTGGCTTTTCTCAGTATCATTGCCACGGAGGGGGTAAATGTTGCAAATGCTTTTCTAGTTGCCATATGTGTTTCGTCAGAAAGCGTTCCTGTCTCTGAATCTAAGAGGATTTGATGTGCATGTTAAAAGGCAGCATATCATGCCTATCCATGTCAGACTTTCTGTTCAGCAGTACGGCACTCTGCCAGCACAGTGCTATTTGTGTGTATACTGCAAATAGGATTTCATGATATTAAAAGTTGAATGTCTTTTACTTTCAAACTGCCAGGGGTAAAATCTGTTGCCACTGGCTGTAAATCTTACGAGCTTAGTACTGTAGCTGTCATCAAGAAATTTAGGACGTGATTAAAACCATTATATATTTTGTTCTGTGAAAAGGTTTGCTGAGATTTGAAAGCTGGGTGAGGGTACAGTGGTGTGTGCTGTGTGCTTTGCGTTATACTGTCATGTTCTGTCTCCTCAGATCTTCCTCTTGACAGTGTGGCACTGGGAACTCTTCATGCTTCCCCTCTTCCTGCTTCTCCTCATAGGCTGGAACTACTTCCAGCTCTCAACGGGAAGGGCCAGCTACAACCAAGACCTGGTAAGCGATGAGGACTCGTAACTTCAGTATTTTCTTCAAATGCATGGTTTTACAGTGCAACAGTTTGTAACAAGTTAAATGGATAGTTCATCTCAAAGTCAATCACATTTTTTCTCTCTGCCCTCCACTGTGCTTCATCCATGTAGATTGTTTTGGTGTGAATTGCCCTGTTTTGGAGCTATCTGCTGTAGGCTGCCTTCTTTTTGGCACATGATCCTCAAAGCAGAAGAAAGAAATGTGACCTGGTTATTCAAAAGCACTCCAAAAATGATTCTTTGTGCTTATGTGACAAAATGACATTTCAAAATTTACATTGAATTAAATTAGTTTTAATCAGCTTTTTCTTTTTTGAGTGAAGATTCACAAACCTTGTTGTGAGCAGATTTTAAAACAGTAACTATTTTCTTTCTACGATCTACATCTGCCAACCAAAAGAGTCAAGCAGCTAAAATTACATCGGATGGGAGGGGACACTGTGTTTACATCCTGCTGTGCTGTCACCAGCACAAGCAACTCACCGGGGGTAGATGGACTTTCTCATGTGAGTGATATGGTTGGTTTGTATAGTTTGGTAAGAGAGAAAACAGTTTCCACATTAAGCTAAGAACAATGTTTTTGGATTTTTTGAATGACCAGGTCTTGGTGTGTGGAAAGAGACATTGCTGCGTAGTTCTTTATTTTATTTTTTGGTGCTTTGAGAGACTCGAGATAAGTGCCATCTGGTTTCATTATACTCAGGAGAATGCAGACTATCACTGAATTAATATTTGTGAATAAAGGAGCACTACAACTGAGATAAATGTGTAAATTTGTGTATATGTAAATTTTTTATGGGGGTGATTTGTCCCTTTAACCCAGCGCTGGAGGGAATTAATTTCCTTTGGTACACATGGGGCATATATGCAGTTTTACAGTAACATAAATCATTACTTTTTGAGCCACTCCAAAACAAATATCTTCCCCAACACTACAGTCAGTTGTGGCAGCTTTCCACTGTATGCAGCTCATAGCTAGTAAGGTTAGTGTCTATGTTGTCTCCAAATACAAAACATCAAGCAGCAAAAAGCCACTCAAATGAAGTGACTATGAATATGCGATGCAGCTTACAGACTGCTGATATTGTTTGTCCACATCTGTAGGTGGAAGACTGTAGGTCTTTCTACAGTGTTATCTTTTCTCTATCTAGTCTTATGGAAATTATTCTCGCCCTACACATGCTTGTGAAGGTTAATGCTGTTCACACTTCTGACTGCCCCCCAATTTCACTGTGTTGTAAGCCTTCTCACTGGCCAGCCAGGGGCCTGGCCTCCTCACGCACCCTCCCCAAAGCGAAATCTCTGTCCCAGTCATTGTGTTTATGGCTGCTGGCTCAAGATGCCATCCCTGGGCAATGTTAAAGCCCAGGATCAACCTCATATCCAGTGTGGAGCCTCTGTCACCCCCATGTGACCCTCTGGCCGGCAATGACACAACTCTGTGCCCAGGCAATGCCACAGCGCGGACCACAGAGGGGTCAGGGATGACTTGATATAAAGTGATCTAGGCAACAACATCCAAATTAAATGTGTTTTTTCTTTCCTCTTTCTGTTTTTCTGTGTGCTTATGTTGTGAAGAAAAGAGATTGCTTTGGTGTGACAGTGCTCTTGTGAGGAAGGCCCTTTTTCACCTCTGCTTTTGTGTGAGGTCACCCCTGTGATGCAGTCTCTATGGAAACAAGCCTCTCCCAATAGGGGTGAATGTACTCAAAGAAAATTTCATTACTAGGTGTTTGTTAAAAATGCTCCAGTGCCCACATGTCCCATTCGTTGGAACTCACCCTCTACCCTTTATTTTCTCTTAGGTGAACATGACCATAGGTGACGACGAGGAGGAAGACGAGAAGGTATTTTATCTTGTCTCCTTCTTGCATTTTAAGGGATAACGTGTTCTGCTAGAATGCTATTTCCTCTCAGTTTCACTATGAATGTAAATACATATTTTAGCGCAGGCTGTTTTAACATTTCGCTGTGATTTTACTCAACGGCTTGAGCAAAAATCCTTTAAATATTTTTTTTTCTGAATAACTAAGGTTAAATCAAACACGGCGATGCGTGCATGCTTGTGGCAGAGACAAACCCAATTCAACCAAATAGCTGTGATTCCTTTGCAAATTTCTTCTCAGGAAATATTCAGTCAAAATAAAAAAGCCACACGGGTCCTAGTCAGTATTTTAGCATAGTCACAATGACAGCTCTCTGAAGCTCTTTTCCATATTTTCATGCATTCAAAGTCTGTGAAACAGTTGTAGCACAAAGCTCTTTGTTCTCTTCCTCTGGGCACTCAGTATAAATCCTGAATGCAGTGCACAGAGTTTCTGCAGCACTTTGAAAATCTACAAATCCAAACCGCATCATTAGGTAGATTTCGAGTCCGCTTTTGGGGACAAAATAAGTAGATTTTCTTATGTCATCCTTTTCTAAAGGGAGAAGTTACACTGAGTATGATCTTTTAGAACCGGATACAGTAACAAACACATACCGCACCCCAAAAGGTTATCACTTATCTTCACTTTTTCCTTTGTGAGAAATCATAAATAATAATGACATCGCTTGAAAAACAGAACAACAGGAAATCTTTAAGTAGCCTGAAAATTATACTTCCCAAAGCACATAATATTCAATTATACTCAACCCGCTGTTTTTTTAGTACAGAAGGGAAAAAAGTTAACAGGGATGTGTATTATTGCTTTATGGCAATGAAGTGTGGAACTAACGCAAAGCCTCCAAGCAATGACCCCTGTGCTGCGTGTCTAGGCCCAGGATTCATATCCATAATGCGCTCAATATATTCTGCTGTGATGACCAGGGGCTACAAAAAAAGCCAGCTTTGTTTAAAAACACAGGCACATCCTGCAAATCCTGTCTGAAAGGACGGGCTAATTCACAGATGAAACTCGTGTGATATGTCTGCACATACAAAGTGGAAAACCCACACTTCCTATCACAGCTACTAACAGGCAAACCGAGGCTTAAACAAACAGTGGCAACACTGAGAGAATCCGGCGTTTTATCCACATTGAACTGGGAACTGAATTGACCAAATCATCATTACATTACGAGGTCAGAAAAATCATTATTGGTTTCACCTTGAAACTTCAACACATAAGCGAGAAATTTCTCTTTTTTTCTCCCACAAACTGCTTTGGTTTATGATTCTCTATATATACACCATGTGTTTGCAAACTCAGCCTTCACCTCTTAAAGCTTTTTGAAAGGTTTTTCCATGAGCCTTCTAAGCCCTTTCACACTCAGAGGAAATGAAATATCTCCTTTCATTTACTAATTAAGCAGTCACCCATGTTTGTTTTAAGCTGTCAGCTTTAATTTAAAGTGGCTTATTTGAAAGTCTTGTTATGGTCTTGCTGTCACTTGAATGCGATATCATGCAGTTAGATCAAGCAGTGTAGCTTTACACACCCTATCAAAGTCTTCTTTAAAAATATTTGGGGTTAAAGAGTGATCAGTGTTAAATTTGATGACTTCAAAGCCTCACTTTTTCCCCACAGTCTCTTTTCCCTCTGAGAAGGTTATGATTACCACTCAAATATGTTTTTATCCCCCCCTCTTTTTTCCCCCTTGAGGAAGGAAATATGTAAACCTCAGTCAGAGCGGCAAGAATGTGAAGGCATGACGTTAAAGAGAGACGAAAGGCAAGGCAGCATTACAGCAGGATAATACAGAACAGATTCTCTGCCTGTGAACAAATCTGTCCTCAGGGAAGGAGAGAGCTTACAAATTATGTGTGGCCAAAGTGACTTCCCTTTGGCCTTAGGTATCAATGGAGCACATAGACAATATTTAATCATAACATAAAGAAACACAGAGGCAAAACAAGTCCATAGATCTCCAACAGAAATGAACAGGGAAGATGAAACAGCCTGTACACCCCCCCGTGCCCAAGTCTGAGGTTGACTTGCTCACAGAACCCAGCCCAGGGGAGTTGCGGGGGGGTGAAGAGGTGGTTGTGGGGGTGCTAGACTGGGCTGCGGGGTTACTCCATCACTCACCCGATAGTCCACATTCACCGCTGGGTCTCCTTGAGCACGCCAGCCAAACAGACTGCCCATGTCGTGATCTGTGATGTGCACGTCGTGCTGCATGTGGACCCAACATTACATTAAAGCCCTATCTCAGCAAATTGTTTGTTAGCTTGTTTCAGGAACACAGGTGTTTTTTGTTTAGAGAGATTTTGTATCCATGTCAGGAAAAAAAAGATTCAGTCTGAGAATTCAAATTTGGCACCGTTTATTCTAATTAAAATGATGCTAAATGAGCTCCCCCCCCCCCAGCTTTTGATAGCGCCACATGTCTGTGAGAGCATGTTTACCTTTGTGTGGGAGATCAAATTGGTTCTCCATTACGGCACCTTAAAAGGAAGCTTTTACAATTTTATCTGAAATGAGACTATGATTTCACACAGGTTTTCTAATCAGTAGACATTTAGGCCTCGTTTAGTCCATTCCCAGTTCAGCCATCCTTTCCCATTTAAGAGGGAGATCTTTTATTTATTTGTGTTTTCTTCGCGCTCAAGTACATGCTTAAAAGAGAAATGAACAAAGAATATCATCACATGATTAATGTAGGAAGGACTTCAGTTTTGGTCGCTAAGGAGATGGAGGATTTCAGGAATCTTAAAGCAGATGAATAATGATAATCACGAGAGCTCTGCCTCTTGATGCATACTTCAGAGCGCATCTATTTGTCTGTTTTTTCTTTTAGAAATGAAAGCCAATATGGTTTTCGCTCTTTTTCTTTTTTCTTTTGGGGCCTAGATTTACCTCGCGTGCGTATCCGTTGTAGATAAATAATGCTTCGTATCTCATACTGTAATATATTTGAATTCCAAGTCATGTAATTGGGCTGCTTAAACAAGTTTAAATGGAAATAAGGAAAGGAATGCCTAACTGACGAGGCTCCATATCAAATGAGCTATCATTTGATGTGTGGCTGTCTAAGTCCTGCAGGAGCTTACCAACACGGTTCGTAATGGCTTTTAGCAAACTCTGAAGATGTTCCGCGCCTTCAAAATAAACTTGAAAGCGTCCCCAGTCAGCTCAACTAACACCTGATGTGGAGTAAAAGACACTCAGGATGGTTTCCTCTGTTTCCCTCTGCCGCCCGGTGCAGTGGGGTGTAGAGCAAAAACGAAGCATACACACAGATAGTCGTCTTTCCTCATAATGAGACCGTGAGATGTTAATCTCACAGAAAGCATATTTGTGATAGTTTTTCCTTTTTTGGACAGTGCTAGGCCTTCAGTGTCTGTCCAGATCGGAGCCCAGTGGGGGAGGCTCCGCTAGTGTGGGAATTGCTCTCTTCCTGCGCCTTTCGTGGAGGAGAGTGGGCCCAGCAGTGGGGAGTCTCTCTGTGCTGGCAGACAGCGTGTTCCCAGGGGCTGCCTCATGAAGCTCTGATAAAGGCACTCTGTCTGCGCCCTGTCAATGCACACAGGCTGTGGCTTCAGCTGACTTGTAACACAAACATATAGACATCCTCAAGCCTCCTGTTAGGGTCCATTAGAGCAAGCCAACCACCCCCACCCCCAACACTCTCATCCCCCTTCTCACTCTCCCTCTCCCACACTTCTCTCTGTCATCATTCCTGTCATTATTTCCTCCTTTTGATGTGAGGCTCCTCAGCCCTCTTTAGCTTGTGTTACTCGTGTTATCTCTAGTCTACTTCTCTGCCCTGGAAGGCTTCACAGTTGCCATTATTTCCAAGTTTGATGCAATCATGTTTGCTTCATTTCAAGACAAACAGCCCAATCCGCTCTCGTTCTGACTTATTGCTTTTCCACCTTGTTTATTATCTCAATGCATAAAAGCAAATAGCGCGCTTTGCGTCGTGATGGTTGTGATAATATTCGTGCGTAGTGTTCTAAGCAGGTTGAAGTGTGTGTGTGTGTGTGTTTTTTGTTGTTTTTTTCCCCATGCAGAGAGAATGTTAGGCTAGGAAGCTTGTCAAAACGTGTTCAGACTCGTCCTGTGCAGGTTCCTGGAATAAAATCGCTCCTAAGTTGTGAGGCCCCTGCACTCCTTGTCTAGGTCGTCTAGTCTGCCTGATTGCAGATGGCCATTTTCTGTACTTTTCATCTACCGGAGAGTCTTGATTGTGCTGCACTTGTGCAACAGCTCCATTGTGTGTGACGGACAAAAGCTGAAATCTCTCAGTGCTCTGAAGCTGTTATGTGGATGGCCGAGTCTGTCTCATCTTCAAAAGCATAGTCTGAAGATGTACAGTGTTTGCTCATTACGGGCCATTCAATAGATAAATCACACATAATAGCACAGCAGAGATAAACTGGTCTTTGTCTACTCTGCCCAACAATTGACATACAGTGTACCTCATCAGTGTCTGTGCATTTTTTTGTTTCATTTTAGGAACCCGGAAAAAAGGGTTTGATTGATAAGATATATATGGTGCAGGAAGTAGTGCTGGCTGTCCAAAACGTTTTGGAGGAGATTGCAAACATCGGGGAGCGAGTTAAGAAGTAATATGACTATTTCATAATCACCTGCCAAATATCTGGATTTTATTATACATTATACATTTAAATTACTAACATTTTATTGTTGTAGTGTATATATATAAAACTTAACTGGACATGTTATTCTTTTTACAGCATATTCAACTGGTCTGTCCCATTCTTGTCGTGCTTGGCCTGCTTGGTGCTGTTTGTGGCAGCAGCCCTATTGTATTTGATCCCACTGCGATACATTGTACTGATATGGGGTAAGTACCACATGTGGAGAAAAATCGCAAGCATGTTTAATTCACAAAAGATACTTAATACCTTTTGTTATTTGATCCATTTATACATATATATAACCAAAAATATCCCTACAAATATTATAGAAAGAAATATATACCTATATCATCTTAGCAAAACACAACTTTTTTTAGTCTTCCTAACTGTGAATCCATGATTTAATGAAGTACACTAATTTAAGAACTATGCCATCTCAACACCTCTGCAAATGCACAGAGATCAGACAGCTGCAGAGGTTTGCTCTGCCCAGTGTGGGCTGATGTAGCAGAGCCCAGCAGAGGCATGACCGAGGGTTTGTGTGAAAACAAAGCAGAGGTAGAGTAGCAAGCTGTATATAATACATGATGTCCTTGGGCAGTCTGTAGGCTCCTGGTCTAGCCTCTCATTATCTGCTGTAGTCATAGAGAATAGACCGTCATCTCAGTGGTCAGGGAGATATGCTGCCCTTAACAGGCTCTCCTCCTCCAGCTGTAAGCCCACAACCACTGTACTTCCACACTGCCTTCAACACAATCAATACCAAAAAACCACCATATCAAACAAAAAACACACAGTCTGAGACACTCCTCTGCCTTCCCAGTTAACCCCCATCTCTGTGGTTGCAAGGCAAGCCTTTCAAGTTTCTTGCACATATTTAAGTCCTTAGGTTCTTTGTCTGCATGCTGAGGTACAGGCAGTACTGAGCTGTGAATATAATGGTCCCATTACAAGACCCAAGAGATTTTTTTCCCTCTGTGGTATGGAACTATTTGTAAAGTAAATATAGATGTGCACAAAAAGATCATATTGAAGCAAACAAAAGTGGAAAAAAGTTGTTATAACCGAGTACCTATAGTTCAAATTAAAGTAACTGCTAACACTTTATAACTACTATTAATGAATAGTACATTTGTGGGTAATTAAATATTTTATTCTTAAATGAGATTCAGATGGTTTAGTAAGCTAAAGCTAAAGTTGTTACATGCAAAGTTGTTACATAATCTTTCACTTGTTTATAAAATTACTAATGCCAATGGCTGACAATCTGTGAACCATCTTTATTGTGATTTTACAACGACCTGATGCATGCGTGTTCAAAAAACGTTATAACCGATTAATGAATGGTTAATAAATACTGTTTGAGTGACTGATAAACACTTGCCATTGATTAGTTAATGCGCAATTTTACACCCATTAAATGTCAGACGTGCCTAGATCTGTGATTAAAAAAAAAAAAAAATCTTTTCTTCCCATAAAATTTTGATGCTATCACCTTTAAACTTCCTGCTTTTTTTTAAACTTTACTTCCTGGATATCCTGTTCTGATGTGTGCGTATGTGACACCATCACAGTCTTCAAACTTGCACACTGAGCAAATAGTAATTTCTAAATCAAATTGGCCCGATTTATATGTCGAGGGGTAATACTGCTGTTTGAGAGTTGTGTCTCCTGGTATAACCCAGAGACCATTATCACCTTTTGTGGAAGAATCTACAGGGTTCAGTCGGGAAGATGTTTAGCATTTGTTTTTGAGAGTTCTACTATAACATCCTAGGATGTCAAAGGGGGGACCATTTGGCTCTAAGGTTCTGAAAAGTGATTTGCGCCTACTGCTGATTCAAAATCGTTGCACACCACCTGCTCTACTGGTGATTTGATAAACTGGATGCAGCACACACTGCGAATGTGGTCAGGAGTCCTTCTAATAATTACAAATAAACTTTGTTAATAAACGGTAAGATCATATTTGAATAATGTTCCTTATTAAAAATACTCCCCACATTTTTGGTTGAAAGGAATCTGTTAAAGCAGCATCATGTAATGCATTACTTAAACAAGGTGGGGAAATTCTGCATTGATTGAGTTGCACAACAGTTTTTCATTATAGGTGTTATTTACAGTACAAAACTATATAAAACTATACAAACTTGTGTCCTGCATGACAGCTTTATTTAATAATGCATTCCTGTTTTCACAGGCATTAACAAATTTACCAAGAAGCTGCGCAACCCATATAGTATTGACCATAATGAAATACTGGATTTCCTCAAGAGGGTGCCTTCAGATGTTCAAAAGGTAAGGTCCAATTTTACATACAGATATGGAGGGAATTCCCTGAAGATGCCCGCATTATTTGCTGTACCAGAATTCCCAAGTGTTGCAGAGATATATCCTCTGGCTTTGTTTGATTATTAATGGACACTCGCCTTTAAAGCGGGCCTGGCCCAATTATTCCACAGTGCAACTCCGTGTAGCTGCTGCAGTGCCCGAATAAGGAGATGCTCAGATCTCTCCTCAGCCATATTGCAGAGGCCTTGTCCGTTATTAGCAATTTTGCGCGGCTGATTGAAGCGCTGTGACATAAAAGCCAGTGATTGGCTGCATGCCGACAGAGAGGGCTCCTGACGTGTCTGGCTGTTGTGTCAGCAGAGAAACTCTGATGTGGCCCCAGTCACTTCAGGGTGGTAGAGTCAATTAATGTAGTTGCGAGCCCCAGTCGACTTGCTGGGTGCCATATGTGATTACATATTAGCCATGGCTGATATGTCATTTGCATTTACATCACAGAGCTGAGAGGAGCTGTCAGGGTGTTATAAGTGGTGCTGGGTGCTCGGCGCTCTCTGACTGAGGATTTTGCTTAGCCAGGAAATGAAGTGCCACACAATGCCTTTATCTCGCAGGTAACTCACCAGACAGAATAGAGCGAGAAATCCTGACAGTCTGGATCTGGCAAGGCACTCTCACCCTAGTCTGTTTCTCAGCTGCACCCTTGATGTCCTTCTGCAGCAAGCCATTGCTGACTTCTCTGTGATGTTGGAGGGAGCCTGTGTTGTTTGAGATTTGGCTGACTGAGTTGGCAAAACAAGGTGGTGAATACATTTTGATTCAGAATCCTTTGTATGTCTTTTTCCCCCATTGGGATACACTATTTGAGCTTTGAAATTGACTCATTTTCAAATCCCATAGAAACAATACTTTTTTTTTTAGCCTGGATTAAAAGAGGAACTACATCTTGAAAATAGCCTCAGTCATAAAAAAAGGAAACAAAACACTCTTAAGATTAATCATAAGTACGTTCCATTATGCGCTGTGAAAAATAACCTTAACATCATATACACAGGAGACCCAAAAACAATAAACCACATATTGTTTTTTTGTTGACTTAGAACTTCAATCCTCAGATAGGTGTGGACACAGAAGACCACAAAGGAGGAAAATTGACTCCTGTCTTTCTTGCAAATGTGACTTGGCAATTAGTGCTTGTGCACATCTACAAAGTCCGCCTCAAACGGGGACTTCTGACAACACAGTGTCTGTCTTGAAATAAGAAGCATCTGTCAGTTCTGAGGACAGTTTCATGTTCTGATGCAGGAGGCAGTCACTTTGTTCCCACATTCCATCTCCCATTCTAATAATGGAGAGCAGCTAATTAGCATAGAGTTCTTACCTTTATTCAACAGATTCACCGTATTGTTTGAGCTCAGCGAGCAAGCTTCAAAGCAAGTTTTCAAATTCCAACTTGTCTTTTCAGCTTACCCTATGATCGGCCCTCTTTGGCATATGATGGGAATTTTGGTGGTAATTTTAAAAAAGAGAAAAATTAGCGTCCGAATAAACCCGATTCTTATTTCGCAAGCACATGTGGGAATTTATGGATGAGAAAATGTGTAACATGAGTTGAGTTCCTTGAGTTTAACACTACATATGTAGCCAGGAGAAAGAACAAGGTCTTAAGTTCAAATATCACATTTCAGGTCCAGTTTTAGCCTGGAGAAATTAAAGTCACGCCGAGGTTTGCAAAGTCATAAAGAAACTTATACATCAACTTGTGTTGGTAGCGCTCAGCTTAAACAACACTAAACACTTACAAAGTTTTCTTTAGGGGACATAACTTACAGTGAGTGATTATGCAGCTCGCAACTCCCTCACTGGCCTGGCTGGCAGGTCATCTCAGCAGTTGATGTCTGTTTCTAATATTGTGATTGTGGTGCAGAATGAGGGGGGCGTTCACTGGTACAGAACCCTTGACTCTTCAAATCCTTCCTCCCTGTGATTAATCCCCTCTGCTCCTGTGTTTAAAAAATGATTCATTACAGGCGAGCCTGCCTCGCTTTCCCCTGCACCAGCTCTCCTCAGGGGAGCCATTACCGTGCGCTCCACTGAGCTCGGATTACCTGCCTCTGACCAAACTCCTGTTTGTTTTTACAGGTGCAGTACAGTATGCTGAGAGCGCCCACCAGCCAGAACCAGGCGCGGAAGAAAAAGTAAGCTCCGCGGACACGCTGGATGAAAGGCTGGTCTCTTTCTAAATGTGGCATGATGCAATCCACCTGACAACAATGCTCCAGTGCCAGCAGAGCCCCTGACCCCGTGCACCCCATCATACCACCCTAACTCTGCTCCCTGCTGCTGAGGGGCAGCTAGCCGCTCTCTGGCTTGTGTGTTTGCCACCCCCCTGACAGGGGCTGTGAACTGCAGCCGCTAGGAGGGCAGCACATGGCGCTGTCAATCACAAGCTTGGAGGTAAAGAAAAGAGAGCATTGCGAGGCTCAGCCTTCATCTTTGGATATAATTTAGAAAGGAATGAAAAGCATCTGGGGCTTTTTTTTTTCTCGACTTTGGTAAAACTGAGAAATTTGCCTTAAAGAAAAGAAAACACAAACTTAACAAACCACTGCAATGTTCTTTTTTTCTTTATATGTTCATTTAATTGAAGGTCACATATATTTTAAATAACTGTGGTGAAATAATATTTTTTGTTTATATTTAAAATATTAAGGACAGAGTACTGAATTTATCTTTTTTGTGGTATAGATTTGCTTTATTTAACGTAATCCTACAAGCACTCCTAATTTTATCTCAGAAACAAATATAGTCATGAAATGTATTATTTCCAACTTGCTTGGCTTAAGTAAAGTTTTTGTGTTTCCTGTTAAATTCATGTGCAAGTTTTACCTCCTAGCATCGTGTCTGCATCATCAAATGGAAAATCTGCAAGAATCCTGAATAAAGAATCTTGATCAGTTTGAGTTCTTGTTTTTTTTTCAATAACTGCACTCTTGTGAGCATGGATTACACCACTTCTTTACTTGAATACACAGTAAACACATCTGATTACACAACACAGCCATTGAAACGGCGCTCACACACCGGCCACTGCTGCGCCTTGGTTACCAAGCTCACATCAAAGCTGTGTGGCTCCAGTGTGCTTCCTAATGTATTGCTTTGTTGCCTTCTCACAATAACAGGGTCCAGATGAGAGAGAAAGAGCTCATCTCACAGAGAGTACTCTCTCCATCCCCGGCACTTAGTGCTTTATATTTCCACTAAAATCACCTGGCCTATCTAATGGTTGCACACGTACACACACATATACACACACACGTACTCTGTTTTTCCATCTGTATTCCCGCAACAGTTTTTCAAAGTCAAGGGATATAGCGTATCATCTCTCAGTGTTCCCGCGCATATTAATTTTAAATATGCAAAATGATCGATTGGCATCTTTGATCATTTTTGATTGTGCAAAACAGTATTTCTTCTTATTTATGTTGCTCACATAAATGTTCCACAAAGTGACTAAAGAAATGTCCTTCAAAATAATTACATCCTGTAGAATATATGAGAGTACATAAGAGGAAATTAAAACTAGAAATAGTAGTAGTGCATATTTCCTTCTTTGCCCACTAGATAAATGGCAGATACTTTCTTTCACAATATACATAGTTATAATTGAAGTTGAGCTGAACTGAGGAGTGGACTCCAGCAATGGAAGTTTGTTCTAACCAATTGGGGGACTGAGCATCACGGCCGGGTCCCCTCCCTCCCACCCACCCCGCCTCCTCCTCAGGAGTAGCACGCTGGTGAAAGAGCATCCATCTGTGCTTTGTGAAGAGTTTGATTGGCTCAGGGGGACCTGGTGGAGCCCCGGGCTATCTCTTTTGACAGGCTGATAGAGACATCACTGGGCTCTCCCAGGAGCTGCCACCAGGGGTCCATTTCAAAGTGAGAGGGTGTGGAGGTGACCCTGAGCTTCTGACGAGCTAAATCCCACACACTGGCTGAAACCCTCCTACATTCTTGGCTCCACTGGGGCATGGGGGGGGGGCCTGGTTTTGGCTGTGCTGAGAGGAGGGCATCGCGGGGAGGTGTGTAAGGGGGGGGTTACAAGCAGATCCAATGCAAAACCCGATGAAACGTCCCCAAGAGGTGAAACCAATTAAGCGACACTCCCAGGGTACTTTTAAGAGACATTACAGCAAACAACCGGATTTCATCTAAATATCTGACAGAACAAGTGAAAATAAGAATGTGACATATACAGGGCCAAAAACAACACAGTTTATCTAAAGTAATCGCTTTGGTTAATAGCACTTAGTTGAAATGATGTGTCATTTGACATATATATTATTATAAAGATAAATTCTTCCAGTTACGAGAGGTCCTGAGGGACTATGGTTGCCTGCCTCCAAGCTGTCAAATCTTTGAATCTGTGGCACTGAGGTTGTGGACTTGGATGTACCCCGTATCATTCATATTCAGTGGATCATACCGAACAGTCTGACAGGGATTCAACAATTGTTGATTCTACTTTGCATGCACCAGTGCGCACTCATGCTCTCTACTTATATGCACATATGGTACGCACACACAAACACACCTAAGCCCCTCTTCAAAGTGTTGTAATCATATTTAAGGAATTATTTATCAGTATATTTTCTCCTGGGACAGTTGCAGATATTTGCAGAGGAAGTCACTGTGCAATATGGTCCCTGAATGCGGTGGGGAAAATCCCTGGATGTTTTACAAGCCTGCTAATGAACATTTCAGCCACACAGCAGTTAACATTGTCTGATCATATTCTTTCTCCAGTAGTAGTTGTTGTTGTGCATGGTGTGGCAGTGATGTCTTCATCAGGCTGTCAAAAAGGAAGTGCCTGCAGCTGTGGCGGATCCCCCCAGAGCCTGTCACACTCCTTGTTTCCATGGCAGTCCTTCAGGCAGCACCACAGGCAGGCTGTGTGCAAGGACCCATACAACCTGTTTTTTCAGCAGCCGCTCTTCTGATGTTCAGCCCTGGAGCGGGCGTCAAACTACCAAGTGCAGAGAGGGAGAGAGAACACTGCACCCTTTGTCGCAGTTCTGTGTTACTTTACAAGGAGATGCATAGAGAAAAAAACAAAACAGAACACAAAACTCATTTAAATAAGCCAGTGTTCTCAACAAATACTTAGTAATTGTTACTGTTACAATGCTGTTAAGGTTCTCTGACCTCCCCTCTGTCAGACATAATGCGCACGGGAGGAAAAACCAACAAAAGCACCGCTCTTCGTTGACTTACATGTGTTAAAGCTCTTGTGCATGTGTTATTTGGTCTCTTTGTATCACCGGAGAAGCAGGTCATCAGTGGAGATCACTGGCTGCTCTGCAATTCCCAAATGGCCTAAATTATTACGGCAGAGGTTACGATTTGCCTCTAAACAGAACACACCAATGCACCAAATGAAACATGACCTGTTGTGCATCAGCTCAGTTGTAAAACACAATGCAGAACATACTGATGTTGCTACAGTTAGCGACTGTTTAGCCCAGTGTATATTAACACGTCTAGATGAGACTGCATTGGGAGTTTTTAAAATGATGCTGTAGCCACCTTGAGCTGTTTTCCTCCAGATTGCGCCTTAACTAGCTGGCACATTTCTTTAGTCTCTCCTGATGAAAGACATAAATTATAGTAACCAGGACTGATGTCGTCTCTGGGAATACGGGCGGCAATGTAAGTGAGATAACAACAGAGAGAAAAATGGTCGCTAATAGCAGCTGTTTGCACTAGCTCCAGTTTACTAATAATTCATTTTGTGGCCCACAGTACACGCTGGTGTTAAGAGATGGCAAAAGCCATAATTCTTTATAGCATCAAGAACTGAAGATGGCCTTTAAGAGCTGAAATTAAATCATTGGCCTTTAAAAGCATCTCTCCAAGGGGCGAGCTGCATTAATAAATTCAACTGATTCTGCTTTAATATTATTCAGAGTGCATTAAAATGAAGACAACAGCTGGGATCATGGCCAGTCTCGAGAGCATTGCTTGGGCCAATGAGTGCCGATGAGATGCAAAGCATGTCTAAGCACAACCTTGCGTTGTGGACGTGGAGGGGGACACAAGGTCTCAGTGCCGTACAGGTGCGGGCCTGACAGTTGCTGTTCCTGGATCAGAGGTTGTGCTGTACTGACACTGGTCACAGGACAGCCAGTGCCTGCTTCAAAAAAACAATGTCAAGTGAGCCACCCGGCTACCCAGCCAATCAGGCCAGTTGCTGCCAGTATCATGACAGCACTGCTTAGAAGAGCTACAAGAATTTTCACACAATAAACGCTTTGGTTTTACAGTCACTGTTTGGAATAGTTATGGGGTCACTCTGTTATGCTGAAAAATGGAATGGAAGTGTGTGTGAGAAAAAATAAGCAGCACTGCAGTTTTGTTAAAAGAAAAAAAATGAGCGGAAATAAGTGTTAAGCTTTCTAACATTTGGTGTTACATCAGTGCTCTATAGTTAGCACAAGCCCGCGCGTCAGGAAACAATACAAAGAATAATTGAACTGCATATTTCATTCTAATTAACAGTGATATAACGCAATGTGACTCTCAGCCTCCTGAGGAAAGAGCACCATATTTTGTTTGATGAATCTGCTCAAGCCACCGCTAGTCTCGCCGCTAACCCCTGGGGAATCAGGTATCATTAGAGATATGAACAGATCTGCTTTTTTGTCTTGGAGAAAAAAAACAGGGGGAAAAACACATTTCCTCAGCACTGGCACACGGGTGAATGCGAAAATGTTCAATATTAATAGCCTTTCATCAAGGACACAATTAGGACACCTCTATTTGACACATTCTATAGGTTCAGAATGAATATGAATATATGGTCCCAAGGAAGGAGCCACTGGCTGAATAACAAAGTGAAATCATCAGGACACCGAGCAGAATGAAGAACACACAATATGCCAGGTGGGCAGCTGATGTATTTTGATTCAATGTGAATTTAAAAGAAGTAAGAGATTCAAAGTATATCAATATTAGCCTGCTTTCTAATTCATGGCCCAGGGCAAGTTGTATATTTATCTAAATTAGCACACATGCTGCTATACAAACACATGAACGCAACACACATATTAAAGGGACCACATTACATTCTGCCGTACTGAGTCGTAACACTTTGAAAGTACAAGACTTGTGTGTTTCAGTATTTTAGTCCTTTTTCAGAGAACAAAAAAAAAACTATTAAAACCCAACACTGGTCATGGATCAGTCAGAGGTTCACAGAGAGCACATTTGATTAGTGAGTGCAGTTAAAGATATGTAATTTTCTACACCAGAGGTTCGTGGTGCTGACTGCAAAGTGAAGGTGTGAAGAGGGCTTTGGTGAAGTGAGGAGACTAATCACACGTGCATCACCCCTGAGCACTGTCTCCTCTGAGCTCTGCCACATTATGACACCGTAGAGTCATGTAGCACACAAGCACAGTTAGGCCCATTAACCACAGCGGCTAATTATCGGCTCCTACAAGGTCTTCAAGCTCTCAGGCAATGCATGCTCTCATTTCTGATTAAAAACATAAATGCATTCAGGAAAAAAAAAAAAAAAAGAGGATCAATTACACGAGGCAGAAAAGATAACAGCTCTGTACCAGAGTAATTAGGCTGGGTGTTTCATCAGAACCGCTTATTCTGTGATGAAGGTTTAAAGAGTCCAGTGGCAGAAACACCACAACTGTGTTTGTTTTATTTATGATGCTGCAGTGTCACCCACCGGGGCCCAATTAGCCTGCGACTGATGCCTTGGAAAGAATCTGTCTGCGCTGCTTTTGACAGGAAATGAGAGCTTCACTTTGCTTGTGTCCTTCTTGTGACCTGTGGACTTCAACCTGTTTAAGGGCCAACTGGCCAGCAGGGCTGACTTGAACATGTCGCCACAACAAACTTCTTCTCCATTTTTAAAAAAATATTATTTCTTTTTTAGTTAATTTGCCTGCATATATCATACCACTTCACAATGTCAACAGACGGTGCTGTGGGACTTACTTCACCAAAAGCATCCGGTTCTCTCCTGGCCGATTTGATAGCGATGTTCGACAATGTATGTAACAGCACTCTCACCGTTCCCTACCCACATGAGGGAGCACCACCATAAGGAATGAGCCTGATTGGCTTGAGCTCCTACACCAGTCTCAAACCGTTTGTCAAAGTAATTTTCTTAATTAACTGTGATGTGCTCTGATTAGGATAGTATTTACCAATTTACATCATATCAGGCAGCACAGGGTTTAAATTGGCTTTCATGAACGCAGTGCATATGTTTTACGGCAGTAGAGTGAAATAAAGCAGTAAATGATCTCGTCAAGCTTTGATAGGGTATTACAAATAGGTTAGTCTGAGATTTCTTGTTTCATTTTGGTGAGCTCGGCTTCTCCTTTCAGTCTTAATAACAATAACAACCATTCTTAAATCTACTGTATTAGTAATGCCTCACATTTTCCTCTTTTCCTCCCTGTTAGAACAACACAGCGCTTCATGTAATCCTTGAATAACTGCACACACGCACGCACATACGCAGGCGCACACACAGAGACACACACAGACAGATGTAGTTTATTAGTTTCAATAGGCAAATGAAAAAGAATGTCTATGGTCCTTTAAGCAAGCAGCAAGAGACCAATTAGCAAGTATCTCTATTCAATTTCTCCATATCTCTACTTAGTGAGTGTGAGGGAGAGCGAGGCCTGGGAGGAGGAGTTTGAGCAGCACAGACAGGAAGAGAGAAAACAAAGCCATCATCTCCCAGTGCTTGCCCCCCTCTCCCCTCTCCTCTGCAGCTCCAATTACTGGCTTCTCTCCCTGCCATCAGTATGCAGCAGGGCCGCTCCTCTCCTCCACTCGCCCCAGGCCATTGAATACGTTACCTCTGCTATGGGGCTCGGGGCTCAGGGGCACTGCGCCCCCTAACCCCCTGGATAATTTGGGATTCCTGCTCCTGCCTTGGAGAGCTGAAAACAAATAAAAGACCCAGATAAATATAAAAAATAAGGTTGCCTCACAAATATCCAGAGATCTACTGATTTATTGATTTGTTCATTCCACCACTTATTATTTGTAAATCATTACTGATCTGCAGCCACCCACACCTCCATCTGAAACCTATGCGAGGGGAGAAGACTGCACTTCATTCAGGCACTAGTTGCAGCGGATGAAAAAGTGGTTTTTAAAAATTTGTTTTTCTTCCTTTAAAAATGTCCTGAACAACAACAACGACTGGAATTGTCATTTTAAAGGGCATTACACAATTTCAATTACAGTTGAAAGTACTGTTCATTCATAATTGTTCATTGTTATTGTTCGATTTTGCTAACAAGTGCTTCCAGTAGAATAACAAAAACTTTTTTAAATTTTCTGCAAAGAAAAAAAAGCAACCTTTTTGTTTCTATAACAAAAACCAGCGCCAGGTGAGAATTACCGCTTTCATTCTTTTACACCCCAAAATCTGCCCGGTGCACTTGAGGCGAGTCTGTATAGCTGTTCAAACTAGACTGCCTCTGGCTTAGATTTCTCTTCCATCTCCCCGTCTTTGTCCATGTTTCAGATCGCTCACAGCTACAGACCACAGAACTCCTATTAAAGCACTTCAGGTTTCATGAGCACTACAGAAAGCCGCGTTTTGAAATCCTTTTTAAACAAAAACTAACAAAAACGGCAAAGTATGACAACCTGCTAATCCGGCTCCCCAGCATCACTACTTACATCACCATCTCAATGCTCAAGCGAGCCTGAATGTACCAAAAATGCCCACAATCATAAAATGACTAACAAAATGTTTCTCTGCTGATGTAAAACTGTATAACAGGTTGGGGTTTTTTTTTTTGGTCTCGAGCCTTTCATGTTGACAAACACAGCTACACTGTAGTTCTCATGCTGCGGTCTGTGTCCACAGCTGCTCTCTTTCCACTTGTTCTGTGAGCAGATGCATGCTTTGCTCTTTTGCATAGAGCCGCATGACTGAATTGTTTTGGAGATAGGGATAACAATGAAATGCAAAGAAATGGGGTGGAAATTGTACCATGAAAAAGACGCTCTTCCACTTCACTGTACAGCTTGAGGTCGTAAAGGAGAGCAAAAACCCCAACGCGGGCCGTCCGAGTCAGATAGCACTCACATTGCACGGAAACATTGCTCCATTCTCCTCGTAGTGACACCAGTGCCTGTTTAATATGCTTCTGTTTCTCAAAGAAAACCCCAAAACTGTTGCTGTAAATGATTACTAGATTACTTAATGTAGCGCTGAATCAATTCTCAAATGTGTCTGTCCCTGGTATACAGAGCAAGGCGGGGTGGCGGAGCAGAGTGAGACAGTGAGCATGATAGAGCCATAGGGGAAATTATGAGACTATTAAGGAGACACTGTTGTTACTCTTGGCTTCTTACAGGATTTTGCCAGTGGCTGTATCTCCATTTTAATACAGCAGTTGGCAGCAACTGGTCATGCAGTAGTGAAGCTGCGAGCCACTTGATTTTAAATTGTGATATTGTCAAATAATTTGTTCACCAAATCAGCTATGATGTAATGTTAGGTGAGGTAATCCACTTACAATGATTAAGATGCCCTGTTTTCTTCTTTCTTCCATTACACTGCAGCAGAAGATTCTAGTTTTAATTCCAGTGCTTGTTGAATGTAACCGAGTGCTGCTCCATAATGGTCCATGCATAAGAAATTATGCATTTAAAACAAACCACATACAAGGCGGAATTTGACAAGCTCATAAAGTATCATCTGCTTAAATGCCTTATGACAATGTAAGATTAATGACCGTGCATTCAGTGCTAAGCAGCAGAGGTAGAAGAGGCACCTGCTCCTCAAAGGCCACCTCTAATCGTTCTCATCTGGACTCCCTGCTGACATACTAACCTGCTGTTCTTAGGGAAAGGAGATCTGCCTCCCAGATCCTCAAACACTTTCCTGGGCCCGCCGTATTACTTTCCTAATTCAGCCCAGATGTGACGTCCCCACTCTGCCATCCTGTTTTTTCCCCCGCTCTGGTTCACCTCATTCCCACCTGCTAGCTGACCCGCGGACCCAAGGCCCAGACTCTCATTTGGTTTGCCTCTCCAAGTAAAGTCATGCTCTTTGAATTGCAGCAATCTTTTTTTCCTCCTTTCCTTTTCTTCCTCAGCCTGGGCGACTGTAGTAAAGTCCACATAGTGCACACAGGAATCTTCCTGCCGTCACATGCTTGCATTCCTATTGTTGTCTCCATAAGAATTCCCTTGTTCAATCCACTAACACTTATTAATTTTTCCATATAGATGGCTAATGATCTTCCTATTGACTCCATTGTGTTGGGCTCCAAAGATCACTACTTGAACAACACTTTATGAATAAGCAAGCGTGATTTCTGTGTTGCTCTTTTGGGGGTTGTTCTTCTGTTCTTCATACAAACATCTCATGTTGTTGAATATTTTGCAATTATTATTCCAAAAAAGAAATGTTTTGCTAGTAAGGGACTAAAATGAGAAATTATTCAAGCAATGTCACCGGTGGATGATGAACACCATCAGCTAGCACTGACCGCCTGAAAGACTTCTACTTTAATTGGATTGCAAGGCTTCCCCAGGCTGATGGACATGTTTGTCTCTCAGGACCACTGAGCGTCTGCCTCCACTGGATGGGCCCCAGTAAATAATCTCTCTCCCCTAAATGCTTACCGTTAATTGTGTTTTTTTTCCCTCCTTCTTGTTGAGATGCGGTGGTGTGGGGGCGTGGGGTTGGGGAATAATTAAGACAATGCCTTTGCGCTTCACTTTGGAGGCAGGGATCCCACTAGAGCAGAGGCAGGTGCCTCTTACTGGAAGAGACTCGCTGACAAGACCTGCCAATCAAGCCTGTGGAGCTCTCAATTTCTTGAGCTCTTAGGTACTCTATTCCCTTTAGTCCGTTTATTCCAAACACCGTTTTAAAATGCTGGGGATTAAGCAGGTAGCAAACAGGCCCAGTCTGTCAGAGGGAATCAGTGTTCCCCAGACTACGTGAACATTGTCTTTCTCAGCCCATCTACAGCTGCACTCACAACGAAATGGTTTTTTGTCTTAGAGTTGATTAGACGTCTCATATTTTTAAGGGAAAACTATTACAGCAGAATTCAAATCTTTGGCGAGAAATTTTTGAGCCTTCATAAACCCATTTGGAAATAACGATGTCTTTTGTTTTCAGAGGTTTTATCCATTAACAGAGAACGCCAAACTGAGTCAGTTCTTTGTAAATGCTCAACAGTGCTTCTGAACTTTCTCTGTGCTTCTTGCAGCTGAGCATTTGCATGGAGAGTAGTACAAAGAGTCTTGAGGAACACAGAAGGAGACTACTTTTTGTTATTCTTATACCTGACCCGGAGGGCATTGTCAAACTGTGCAGAACCGTGTGGACACAGCATATAGTATAATAACATAATCAAGGCAAAAATGTAATGGTACTGAAAAAATGGTGTATCTCTTTAAACTTGCTCCTCATCTAGTAGACAGGCTGGAGAGAGGTGCCAGCAGCTATTCATGATGAGCGGGAAAGCAGGTCATGGAGTCACGGCCACTAAGAGCCGCTGTGCTATAGAGTGCCAGTGACAGGCTTGTACAAGGCCAGGGCCTCATCTGGCTGCAATGCCAAAATTTAGACACTGAATATGGTTTGCTGTGGATACAGCTTTACACACACAGGCACAAAAACAAAGAAAGAACCCTATCTCTGTCACATAACCACATGCAGTTGATTAGAAATAAAAGAAACAAAACCTCACCGAATTTAAAATCACTTTCTATAAACTGTATGTTTGTCTCATTCTCATTTAACTTTTTTTTTTCCAGTTCATTTTTATTTTTGGAAAATGGGAAGCTGCGCACTTTGCTCAAAATGTGATCTGGAAGTTAAGCAAATGGGAGAATGGTTCTGAAATCCCTGGCAATGATAGCCACTCGTCACACAGACAGGAAATGGACAGCCACTTTGGAGAAATTCAATTCGGTTGTCGGACACTGTGAAAAAAATTGAATCATGCAGACATTTGAGGTGATTTAATGGTGTTAACATGCGCACAGTGGAACTCCACTGCTTGCACTGCACAGGCTGTGGATTATTGAGTTCGGTGTAAAATCAGTCACTTCTCCAGAGTCCATTTGACTAGGAGAAATGGATGGACATTAGCAGGAATTCTGAAAGTGGCTCATTTTTTTGAATAAACTGGTGATGGATCTCTCTTCAGGCACAGTTTTAACAGCTGCTTGAGATTGACTGGATCACACTTCTGCATTGTCTTACTTCAAATGTATTCAAGTTACATTTAGATTTTTTTTAAGTTACCACTTAATTTCTGATATTTCATAAAAATGGTCAAAAAAGATGCCAATATTCTGAAGATCTGCTGTGTTCTGTATTTAAATATTGTAGATATTTCTATAGTGTATACTACATATTTTCTACCTGCTATGAAGCAATATGGACCCAAAAACAATCCATGATGTCATCTGAGACTTTCATGTTGTTTATGTATGTAATGCATTTTCTGCTGCCATGCTCTGCATTAACAGTTGTTATGTATCCTTGCTTGAAAAATTATGGCCCAAGGCTTCTTGGCTTAAAATGCAGATGATAAATTTTCCTCTAATCAGTACAGCACTTCATCTGCCACTCTGCTTACCTTGGGTTAAGCAGGACCAAAGCCCTGCTTTCCAGTGAATGGAAATATTTGTTGGCTGGTTTTAAAACACTTTTGTCTCCTATAGTAATGCGTCAGGCAGATGGCCCGTAAGGGGCTGCTAGAAGGATTTTTTTTCTGCTGTGCTCTATCTACATTGTCCAGCCAAAATTTTGTCAAAACTAGAAAATTATGCAAGACAGTTCAATGGAATATGCTTTTTTTCTTATTGTATAGTAATGCATACAATGTGGTTCAAGAATTAGAGCTGGTCTTCCACTAACCAGAAGATTCTGATTGGATCTTGAGCTCTTCCAGTCCACATGTATCCTCGGGGAACATACCAAACCCCTAAAACTGTCCTCATGTGTGTCACTGGTGTGTCTTTGATAGTGAAATTCCTCCAAGAATGTGCGGGTAAACATGACATATAGTGGTTGATAAGACTAGAAAAATGTTACATGTGGTTTAATTGTCATATATATTTCATATCCACTGTTTATATTTGCATAACGCACTTGGTACACTAGTGGGAACTGTAAAGAAAATAGAGGTCTCTCTATAGATCCAGTTTGGAAATTAAAAGACTTCCCATCACTGGCAGCTGAGTGATACTTAATAAAGATATTTTATTTTTCAAATTTAGAAAAAAAACCATAAATAGTTTCTATTTTTAATACTAAAATCTTCTTCTGCTTTTCGCAAGGAGAACTCGCAAACATAGTCCCTCTTTGATCTCATAATCCTGTTTGAGCAACATGTTTCTCTTTCATTTTGAATGTCACTGGGACCTCCAGAGTTTTCTCAACAGTGTGCAACCAGATAGTTTGACATGGCGTTTTACTTTGTGCACTTCAGTAAAGAAATATTATTAAACAACAAATGAATTAATTCTTTGCAGTCCCCGCTGGTTATTGTCAGGTTAAGTTTGTCAGGTGTTTGACATGAAGTGTTTTGTCCTCCTCACCAGAGGAGATACGAACAATGTCCATTTCTAAAGACTTCCTCATTAGCTGCGGAGAGCGTGGGAGTGCTGGTATCTGGAAACAAGCTTTAGCTGACTTTTTTCAGACTACAACAACATCCTTCTCCCTATGCTCCATGCACATGTCCTCTCACTCCGTGCATTATAACCCTGATGAGCTGACCACATCCTTGGAACACTTCACAAGATAAATAATTGAACTCTCAATAGCCCTTGATGGACAAAAATTGCTCCTCCAGCTGCCACTTCTTCTTTTGCTTTGTTCTCGAGAGCAACAACAACAAATGGGCCTCTGCAGAATCCCACACTAAGAAAACACATTTCACAATGATAACACATAAGAGCTGGGGTTGCATTACTCTCCTGCTCTGATGATTTGTGCCATTAGAGGTAGCCTATGTGTTGTACAAATAGTAATAAAGAAGCCTTCAAAAGAGATATGTGATCTTAAAAGAGTGTTTTATGCTGGCAGATGACTGATGTCACTATCATCAGTTATCTGTTACCACCTAACTTGTCTTTTCAGCAATCAAGAGAGGAGCCAGACAAAGGTTTCAGAGGCAGAGAGGAGTGCCTCGAACAATAGGTGGCAGTGTGCTACCACAGAAGGCAGCTACAGTATCCTCAAGTTGTTTGAATCCAGTCTTGGCAGAGGAAGGCTTGAGGCTGTTCTGTGGATTTAATTAGACAGAAACAGATACTCACATGTTCATTTCTCAGCTGCCTCCCATCCATTTCTTTACAGTCTGTTGGGGAAAAACGCTTTATGGTCCAATTGTAACTTTAACTGTGAGCATAGAAAGAACCACACATTCATAGTGAAAAGCCAAGTGTTAAGACCTTGTTTCACACTTCCTAGAGGCACCCATTACAGCAGGTAGAGCTGTCAGAATCACAGGCCAACTGTTAAAATACACAAAAGAGAGGGCAAAGACTTTGGACAAAGAAAGTACATTTTTTCCGAAAAGTCTTGAGGTATCCTCCTGAATGAAGACCACACCCATGGCACCCCAAACAAAGACCTCTTAGGCAAGTTTGTAGCATGACTTTAAAACACAGATTTAAAAAAAATAAAGTAATATTTGATCTTACCTGTATTATTTCAAATTATAGGATAATGTTGTGATTATTAAACACTTTGCTGAAATAAAAAACAACAACAAAAAAACAATGTCTACATTTTAATTTGATCTGACAGTTGGGTATGCTAACATAATGCATGGTAACATATGTGACAAACGCAAGCAAAGGAACAAAGCATGCCAAGAAAAGATTAGAGTATAATTGAATGAGAAGGAAAATGCAGCTGTGTTAGCCACAGTGGGGGTACGAGGAGCTGGAAGAACAACATTTAGGCTATTGGTAGTTGAGAAAGTGGCGTGGCCTACCACTAACCTTCACATCTATATTAAAAGCAAGGTGTCACTGCATGCAAATTAGACGTAGCCGGGTAAAGCACTGTTAATGAACCCAGCCATTGAACTCCATACAGCAGGCTTGTCGTTAGATAGGTGCACCATAAATAGTCCATTTGGCCGAGAGCCAGAGGGAGAAGCTAAGGCAGAGTTACTAGCAGTAGGATAGGGCCTTTATTGTGTTATGACAGACAGAGGGGACGATCAGACAGGATAGAGATATGGGCTTTCCTTTCCAGATTAATTAAAGAAAGGATCAATTAACAGTGATGAAAACCATGGCAGCATACTGACTAGCTGATAGGCCAATCAAGCCTTGAAATGCAGAGTAGTTGGCATGTTTTATCTCTCCAAACTTAATTGCAATTTTCCAGGGGGAATGACGTGATCAAAATGGAGGGGTGAAATTAGCTCCACATGAATAAAGTATTTATTTGATGCATTTGTTCTGTGATTTCAGGACTAAGTATGTATTGTGTTCGTATAGGGCACAGGAGTTTCTCTTTCCACAATTTATTCTTCCCCTGCCTGCTCACCTTTATCATGGTAATTGTGAACATGAGTCCAACCTCAACATTAGCTTTTGCTGAGTAGGAAAATGCCTTGGCTAAGGGCTATTTGTCCCACATTGCCCAATCATGCCAGATGCATGTGGTTATACAATATGGAGCATTCATGAATTCATTTGCATATCAGGAGATGAATTTCATGCACCCATCACTACTGCAGATTCGAGGCAATAATGACTTTACAGGAGATGAAAGGAACCAAAATTCGTTGGCTCACTGGTGGGAGCGAAATGATTGCACTATGTGCAAAGAGTTAAAGAGGATGTATACATGAAGATAAAGAGGACTTCTGCTAGGGGTAGTTTGACCACATAAAATGTAGTTTACAGCTAGTGTGTCATCATCTATTCCCAACAAGTCCAAGGTTTATCAAATTCACATTTAAAAAAGGAACTTAGACAGTTAAAATGCCTTAAAACCAAGCTCCACCGCGCCGTTAAAAGCAGTAAATTAACCCAACAAAATCAAGTTCTACTGGTGGTCTTTAGAATGTTACCATTTGATTGTTTTTAATAATTTATCCAGTTATTATAACAATATTAGCTAAGATTAAACACATACACATTGCTCATTACCTTGGGAACACAGCCCACCAAAAGCTCATTTCCTGTTGAGGAAGACTGCCTAACCCCGATTGACCCTCAGATATTCCCATTACCATGGGCCAATGTTTAAGGGAATCTTATTGAGCTACCTCAGCTGGAATACCCACAACTGATTTATGAGCAGAAGACTACTCTGCTTTTAATGATTATCTGTTTATTCTGCCCTCCTCACAAATCAGAATCAGAAACAAGGAATTATTATTCAAATGTGCCTAAAAAAAGAGCATGGGAGAGGGGGGGGGGGGGGGGGGGGGAATCAAAGCAATCACACCATTTGAATCTTCTTCTTGATGATGAAAATTAGATTTAAAAATAAAGATGAGCAAAGAGAAATTTTTGAAATTCTCCTAAGGATGGTGATTTTGCTAATGGGTTTATTTTCAAGTTAGTTTCTCAGCTGGTAACATTTCTAAAATCTGCTTATGTGCTAGCAGCAAGTGAAAAAAAAGACAACATGCTTGACTCCTTATACAATCTGTAACTAATTAATCTAATCCCTGTCAGTCTTTAAACAACACCCCGATGGAATATATGCAGTCCACCTGTTCCTGTGATACTTTTTCTTATTACCTCCAAGCTGTAGATTCAATAACCTCTCGCTTTTTTTTTCTGGAGGTTTATGACCATTATGCACAACAAGAATTCTGAGATCTGTGCCGGTAACAGTGCTAGATGGAGGAGAAGCTTAAGTGAGTCTGTCATGGTAATTATGGTGGATAGTTGAGGACTATCAGGTCCTTAGCTCTCTCACTGCCAGTCTGATCTATCCCGAACATAAAGAGTCTCCAGTGTGCCTGGGGGGAAATTGAAAAGATGCACTTATCTACCTAATGGCAATAGCTGAGGCAAATCACATGCATTGTATGGCAAGGAATAACTATGCGAGGCATGAGTGTATTAGCGTGTGCTCTGCGGCCGTGTTTAGCTTCATGTTTGATTATCCATCAGGCTGTGTCTAAATGTGAATACTATTGCAACCAGCTGACTGGGTATTGCCACAGAATTGTCATTCATTTTATAATTTGCTAACTGACAATCCAGGCAGTGTTTGACAGGAAGAGAGTCTGAAAGCAGCAGTCAACATCTCACAGCACCCATATGAAACAGCAATGCCTGTTTTCTTCTTATTTCTGCATGTTGGGCGACAGCTTTCAGAGCAGCATGATGCCACTGAAACACTGAAAATTAACTTAGCTTGACTGTAGTGGGGAAGGGGGATTCTGGGATTTTGCATTCAAGCTTTAGATGATCAAAAAATGTTTACCTCCATGCTAGTACTGTATGTAGTTAAGAGATGGTTTTTTTTCACTCGTGGTAATGGTTTCCTAGCACATTATCTCAAGTATATAAGTTACTAAAATGAGACAGTGAGACTCTATGAAACCAGAGTAAGCCAGTACATCTAATGTGTTTGTGCACGGACATCAATGGTGATGCAGAGCCGTTTTACAGTCATTTATCTGAAAATGGCAACATAATGTAATAACATTTGGGAAGCAACTGTTTTGATTGGGATGGGACACCATGCCGAGCTGCAGTTACATGCTGAAAACACAATATTAGTGTCCATCATTTGAGGTAACTAACAGGGTTTCAGTTTCAGGGTTTTTGGGAAATCAAATTAGTCTGCCAGACATCCAATTTGCGTTTTGGTTAAGTCAAATGTAGCCACTGCTTAATATGCTGGAGGCCACAAGACAAGAGAAGAGTGGCTCATTTGCGTTACATAACTCAAAAATGTGTAGCTCTTGCTGTGAAATGGAAACTTTTATTTTGCTAAGAAAAGAAATGACCTATGCTTGATGTACCAAAGACCTTGTAATCAAAAGGTTCAAACGCACACAGCAAGCGGCTCAGCTTCCTTTCTGTGAATAATACATTTCCATTAAAAAGGCTCATTAAAATAATTGTTGGTCAATAAACGAGCGAGAGTAGATGTTAGCCTCCAAACATACAGCAGGATTGTCAAGCGTCTATGGTGAGCACACAGTTCTTCCACAGCTAAATCATATCAGATGGACTATTGACAGCATCCTGTCAATAGCTGAGCCCTTGGAGGGTTAGCTATTTGCACATTGACTGATTGACTGTTTCTTAATAGACACATAATTGGTGACAAAGACCTTCCAATGAAGTGTCATTTGCCAGAGCATTTGTGATAATTCACAGCCTGTCCCATTTTCTGTTGGACACAGTCCCAAAGTAGGGACTGTGATGAGTAACATGAACAACTAGACAGTGTCACACTGACAAGAGAAAATTATAATAAAATATCTGAAGCATGGAAATAGCTGAGAAATATCTGAGCAGCAAACATGACAGACATAAGACAAACAACCCGCTTGCTGGTATAGAATCCATAGATGGGAACGTGGAAAACGCAATATGGCATTTTGAAGCTTTGACCTGATATGGTATTATTCACTGACAGTAATATTACATGCTATTTCCTTTCATTCCAGTCTGTGGACAATGTTGATGGATAGTAATTTTCACATGGCACTTTTGTTTACCTTATTTATCTGCTCCCCTGTCAGCCACAGCCTTCATTGGGGAACCAGAGCACTTATAGATGGCTGTGGGGTTTGCAGTGTAGTGCAGACATTTAAAAAAGAAGATTAAAAAAAAAAAAAAAAACAGAAGAAGAAGAAACGCCCCTCCTGATCCTGCAGCATTTCATGAAGGCATTGCTTTTCAAACCAGCTGCTTGGAGGATTTTTAACATCTATTAATGCAGAATTACTCCAATTACAAGCCTTCTTTGCGCCAAGGCCCCCATCCACTGCTTGTGTTAGATAGTGCACACCTCTGGGAGCCAATCACAGCCTTCACAGCCACTGGCAGCAGATGTAAGCAATTTACTTCTGATTTCTTCATATTCAGTGTGAGACGAGCTCCTGGTGACCCACGACCCTGGAGCCTGCAGGATTCTAACCCTATCAAATTAAAGCTCTCTGCTCACTTATTCCCTAGCGCTCCTCTGGTGCTAAGCAGCCATCTCGCTGCATAGCAACGCCGGTCGGGCGTGCTCGCTCATACGCCCTGCCTCATCAGCTGCTATTAGGGAAAATATACAGTGCTCTAATTGGATGAGATTCAGCTAAGGAAGTGCAGTTAAAGGTCATTTTCCACCGTGTGCCTCCTGCTCTTCAGAATAATTTCTGTGTCCTCCGTCTTTGTGAGCTGTTAAACAATAGGGCCAAAGTTACAATCCTTTCTCTCTTTTCCTGACAGAGTGCCACAGGCCGTGATGAGCAGCAAGTCCTATGAATCATGTAAACAACATGGCCAGACAGCGACTGACGGGAGCTATGTCAACTGCACATATCCTTTACTGCCTCCCTTCAAAGTGTCCTGGTGCCCATGTCGTAACCTCGTCGTTAGCCAATTGCAGAAATTTGCAAAGGTTGGCAAAGACTACCTATGATTATAATTAGTGTACACCTTCTGTAATTTCTCTTCATCTTATCAGGTTTAAAAGCTACTTTGGTATGTTTCTGTTTAATATTTCATATAAAAATGGCAAAAAGGTGAACAAACATTTGCAGTGTTGTTGCTCAGCTAATACGATTCTTTGAGATGTGAAAGAAAGAGGTCTGCATAGTCATACGTGATGTGTTTCCTGTAGACAGAAGCACAGTCGCCAACACAGGCTAAAAAAAGTCACTCGACATTAACAGCGGTTAAACTGCCAAATAATATTTGAGGCAATTTCTAGTTTATGTACAGAAAATAGTTGTTATCTGGACCCTGTAATTACTGTACTTGCATTAGAACTGTTAATGAACAATATCTCAGCACTAGCACATCGAAAGGAATTTCTTCTTAACAATCAGTTTAAAATCATCTTCAAGTTTGGATTTTATGCTTAAAGTTAGTGTTACTTACTAGTAGACAGAGCCTAGAAGGATTTCTGAAGCTACTATAACCAGCTCTGTAATGGTGACCTCTGTTACTTTGTTTAAATGCACATCAACATTTGATGCTATGCACTATAAATCCCTCATAAGATCCACAAGCCTCTTAAGTCACGGGCCACTTCATAAATAAATGATATTCTCTACTGAGGGGCTTGTGGCTCCCGTCTTGTTCAGTTCACCGGCTTGTGATGCAATAATGATGAACACAGACCTCCAGCTCTTTCACTTAGTGCTCTAATTTATAGGGGGACAAACATGAGGATCAGCATGCAGAATCAATGTTTGAGCATTAAAGTGAGCATAAGCCATTAAAGAGAGCATAAACGCAATTGCTTAAAAATAAAAAAAGTGTTATTTTCAGTGCCATTTAGAAGCATGTACTACTATTTCTTTTAGATTAACAGTCGATAGTGCTTGATATGTAGATATTAATATATAAAATATTGAGTTGTTTTCTCCCACATGGTCATAAGATTGATGTAAACTAACAACTCTTTCAGTAATATAACAATGTGGGTGTAATATGTTATATTTAATCAAAAACATTTATTTTGTTGCACAACTGATAACCCATAACTTAATGTGTATGCTTTTCTTTTACCACTGCTCTACATAAAATGTGCAAAAATGTGTTGCTTTTAGTCTCTCCCCGGTGTCTGATTTGGCCTGTGCTGCAGCCTGGTTAGCTCCTTCGAAGTAAATGCTGTAGTTTTGTGTGAACTCACAGTAGTAGGTGATTTTAGAGGCTCCCTGTCTGCCAATTTTACAGCTGGAAGGGCAAAGGCCTTTTGAGCGCCACTGGAAAACTGAGAGACATTCACCGAATGAGAGGGCTGGGCCCTGAGTCCCACAGCTTCTTCCACCTTTTGTCCTGCCTGAAAGGCCTCACTGCCTGAAACGCATCACTTGACGCCCAGTGTTTGCTGTTGGGAAACCTGATTAAAGGGGGGTGAGACATACACATACACAGCCTAAGCCTATCAATGACTCTCACAGCCCCCCAAGTTACTGTATTTGTCCTTGCAGCTTGGGTGCTCAGAGTGAATGCTGCCGTCCATTGATCTTTGTCTGATAAAGCCGCTGGCGTGGTGTGCATGGTGCCTTAAGGGTTTCATTCCACTCAGGCGAGTCCATTTCAGCAAGCTGTGGTTGAGCTAATGTGGGACATGCTGCGCCAGTCACGGCCTTTGGGATTTGGCCTAAGTGCTGTACGTTGTGATGCTTTGCTCTGAAATTCTTAAGCATAGGCAGCCTTGAAAGTATTTTACACTTCTTTAACAATCCCATGGAATTTCTCTCAGTCTTCTAGGTGAGTGAAAACGGAGCTAAAAATCGATATGAGATTGATTAGAAGATTCAGTTTTATTATTTAAAAAAAAAAATTAGCCTTACAAAAAGGAAAAAAATTTTTTTTAGACACTCCAACCTATTATGTAGCATTAAAGAGTATATTCCATCCACAGAGTGTCTCTTTAAAAGAAAGCTGTATATCTGCTGAGCAAACACTTCTGTCCAGGACATCTGACAGATGCTCTTTGAGTTCTATTGGCTTAGATCCTGGTGCCTGTCACCTTTCACATCTCAATGGGCCCAGAGGTGACCTCTCTGTTCCCTTGGAGCTCCATACGTTATTGGTCCTAACACAATCAAATGCACGTTCAGCATTTGGGGGTCGAAGCGATGGCAGCCACTAAGGTGCCCTTATGCACAGAGAGGGCCAACTCATATGACCTCTAGCACCTGAACCATGACCCTCATTTATAAGCAGGTGGCCTCTGCAACAACTACATTTACACGGGGTCAGCTAAGATCCATGTACAGCAAACAGCTCTAAAAAGAGGACAGATCTTAATCGTATAGTGTTTCCTAAGAGCGCAGACATGGCTATACATCTGCGGCATAAGAGAAGAGGGTCACAACTGGGCCTGCAAGTGAAGAGGAATAAACAGCTACATCCTTAAGACAGGACACAAAACATTTTACACCATGCATGTGGATACATACCTGAAGTCAATTATGAAGAGAGTATAGTTTAAAGCTTGGGTTATAAAACGCCACAGTTAATAAAAGCTAAGTGCTAATTGTAGTAATGTCAGCAGCATTTAGACGAAAGAACTGAAGGGGAACCAACCACACACCCAGCGCAGTTTTATATCACCTAACACGGTTTCTCAACGCAGATTCAACCTTGATAAAAGCACCCGCATGCTGTGTGATGAAATCGTATTTTAATAATGCTGTACGTCTAACAAAACAGACATTGACCATCGAACGTACGAACACATGTTGCAAAACAATATGTAAATATGCTTTGTCGCTAATAAGCGCTAACCATGTTTCAGCCATGAACCATAACCTCCTTTCTTTTACATACAGCAATGCCTGAAATGTGATGGCACAGAGACGCTCATTGTTTCTCACTGACCAGCCTTGGCATACAGCTGTGGTGAAACAGTACCCTTATTGCTGAGACATCTCAATAAAAGTAAAAAAAAAGAAAAAAAGGGGGGGTCCTTTTGCTTTGACCTTCTGGCAGCTCTAATAGGCATAAATAGAAATGACATAATGCACCGTTTTATGGTTAATCAAATTCCCAAAGAACAGAGAATCAGGGAGCAGCTTTAGAGTTGACAGATGTAGCTGGACATTGTTCATTCACCTAACACTGAGTGATTAGCAGTGAAGCTTTTTTTTAATGTATTTTGGTCACATTTATTAAAATCTCCAGCTGGCATTTATTAAGACTAGTCTGAAGTATTAAAGCCATAGCTCGTGGTTTCTTAACTAAGATTTTATTTCTGCTTTGGTAAAATAAATGTCTGAATAGAGAAGGAATTTCATTTGATTCACATTCTGCTTAATACTTCACACCCAAAAAGATTCACCTGTCATCTGCTACTCTGCTCATAACACATTTATATAGAGACGGACAAAAGGGAGGGAAAGAAAAGAGGAGGATATGGAGCGAGAGAGAGGGGAAATAAATTGAGAGAGCGACGGAGAGAGGGAGAGAAAGGGAGAGGGAGGTCATAGCGACCGTGTGATGGTCGCTGACACGGGAGTTCAGACTGCGGTCAAGGGAAGCAGTTGAAGATGTAGCAGACACACAGGCAAGGCTCTGTGTGCAGGTGCCCCCTCGCTGCCCCGTTCGCTTTCATCCCCCATCCACTCCCACATTGCCCCGCCAGCCCCGCCTGCTATCCACCAATCAGGGCACAGGGGGGCGGCGGCACAGTGGGGACACATCAAAGCGTTCTCTCGGTGAGAGGCTCAGGGCTGATGCTGGCACAACACAGAGGAGCACAGAAGAAAGCAGGGACGGCCAGTTAGAAAAAAGGAGTCCAAATGGAATGGAAAAAAGGAGTCCAACCAGAACAAAACATTTCATTCTCTTCACAAACCAGCATTATGCCAGCCATGCATCCAAAAACCCAGACACATTTTTCTCACTGCCTTGAGCCAATGGCCCCCTTGAGTATGTGAACAAGGGGGATAATTTAATTAAGAAAATCCAATCTTCCAGTTTGAGGGAACAAAGTTAGATTTGAATGAAAGCAATATGTTCCCTCCTTTCTTTTTTCAAATTAAAATTTCATAGCTGAAATCAAAGCGTTGCTGAGGTGCCCCCCATCTCTATTGAGTGTATGCTTTTAGAACAGATGTGATGATGAGAAAAACTGCTAGTTTTTCTGTGTCCTCAAATCTAATTAAAAAAAATATTTACAACATTTTGCTTCTCCGAAAAAGAATGCAATGGTCTGTAGGTGAATAAAATACCAAAAAAATGAGTTTTCAGGCCTAGAAAGAAAGAATGCAAGGTCATACCTTGTATCTTTGAACTGGAAAAATGGATAAACAGCAGCTATGAATAAAAATTAATAGATATATCCAGTCTCCGATCTTGTCATTAAACTGTGAATTTTATAGGATGCTCAAACTCATACCAAGATATAATAATGTCCTCTCTCTGATGTATGACCCTTCATGTTCGCTCAAAACTTATAATGACTTTCTTTGTGAAAGCCCTCAGAAAGAGGAGAGCTTTCTAAATGAGAAGCACCCCCTACAATAATGCTGAGCAGCCCGCACAAACTATGAGCCTCATAATACGAGTGTGTCAAGTCCCTAAGTGAGTATGATGCACAATCCAGCAAGCTTTTGCATATGTTAAGAAGGATAATAGGCTCCTATGGGAGAAGAGGCTGAGGCCCAAAAGTGAGTATGACTAGAAAAGTGCTGTGAAGGGGATGCACACTACATGGTAAAGTGTAGAAGGAGCCACGATGAACAAACACCACTTTGAATTATGAACTACACTCAGGATTTAAAGCGGCTCTTGTATACACGATAATAACAGTTTAAAGGTTTGGCATTACCTTCCCTAAGGCGGTGTCAATAATTTGAACAAAATGACACTCAAAATACAAAGAAAGGGAAAAAGAGAAAAAAGGATTCTGATACCCTTGCTCAAAAGGAGATCTTTTGATTTACTAAATGCACTCTTTACTCATCTTTTCCCCAATGGAAGCCGAACATGAAGCGCAACATTAAGATCAATACTTAACAAAAACAACAACAACAAAACAACACCCTTGTGACTTTGTTGGATCAAGCTGCAAGGAAGCACGGCTGCTGTTACCATCCCCACATCACTCACGTTCTTAGGCCTGTCAATAAGACGAGCGATGCCTCAAATTCCAAATGTTTGAATTCAACCTTTCTCAGGGAAAAAAAAAAACCCAAACAAAAAACCCCAACACATTTAAAACATTAGGTCATTGGATGTGTTACAGCACCTTGATGACTGGAGGCGCTGGATGAAGACAGTGCTTTCATCATCTCTTGCCCTGGGAAGAAACTATAATGCTCTATTGACTGATGGCAACCCCTTGTTGATCATTACAGAAGAGAGGACATACAGGTGTGGAAACATGAAGTCTTATTGATGGAAATATCAAAGCCATAGACAGGCGTCGTTGACCCTTTCATGATGTCAACACTCAGCTCTTGCTGCTGGGCACTGTTTAAGTCATAATATAGACATGGCATCTCAACATAATGAAAACTTATTGATGCCCTGTGCTGCTGCAGCGATGTAACTGACTGACTGCACAGAGCTATTATTTGTACTATTCAGGTCGTTTGACATGTGTCAATGCATCAGAATGAAAGGAAGGTTTTATCTGACTGGTGTCAATCACTTTAAAGCACACTGCACACAGTTTGAAGACAGCAGTGGTGCCGAAGCCCGAACAATGAAAAATGTGGCAGTTGTGACAAATCTCAGGATTTATCACTGAACAATAAAACAGAGCTGCTCAGCAGGAAATGGGACACATTGAACACATGTTCCATGGTGTGTGCAATCTCATGTAAAGACCCAGCTGACATTCTGGCAGCATCCTCCTTTCTGTTTTCACTTGCCGTTCTCTGCTCCTGTGCCAGCTTATCCTGTGTGTGGTCTTTGCTGTGACTTGGCACTGTACCTTCGCGGCTCAGATTACCACATTCACATTCATTTCATTCAACGCTGTAGCTTTTTGTGTGTGTGTGTGTGTGTGTGTGTGTGTGTGTGTGTGTGTGTGTGTGTGTGTGTGGAGAGAGGGCAAATGCAGAGACACGGACACACAGGCAAGGTCAGATCTGAAAATGCAGTTTAGTAAAGTGAGAGGTATCACTGTGGTGCGGTGGCCACATGGCTCACCGGCATGTATTTGGGATGACCTTCCCATTGTTCATGAGCGGGACTGCCCTGCCCCTGGTCCGGGTTGGGTCTGTGCCCGCAGCCAACCTCATCATACACTCAGCTTCTACCTATCCATCTTCCCTCATTGTGCACAGAGGTGACAGCTGGCATTCAGCTGTTTATAAAAGGCCTTTAAAAAACATGCAGGGACTCCGTACTCGGCTACATTAAAGTAATTAGCTGCCAAGCTAGTAGAAAGCACCCCCCACCAAGTGCCAGCAAGACTGCGGATTGAAGTCGGCATCCTGTTTGACACATCTGGGCAAGGGAGAGTAATGAAAACAGCTGCTTCTGCCCATATGGCATCCAAAGGCTGGCAGCGTGGCGGTGTGCTATGCCAACCTTAGGCAAATTATCCATCATTAATCCCGAGATCTGACCAGCATACGAGTTGCTGCTAATCAAAACATCTGGGGATGGTGGCAGAAGAAGGGGGGGAGGCTTCACTTGAAAGGGGTATATTTTTGTGTGTGGAGTCATTGTAACAAGAGACTATCCATCCATCTATCTACGAAAGCCTGTTCTTTTATAAAATCCTTGCTCTACAAACATTCACCTAGAGAAATCAATTCCCGGCTATTCTTTGATTAGCTGCAAATTGCCCTCACATTTGTTTCTGCGTTTGTCTATTGTGTGTCCTTTCCGTTCATAGGCTGGCCTGTTCAAAACCAGGCTTCAAATTCCCTCAGAAAGTCAGTGACATTAAAATGTCCTTTGATGTGCCTTCCCCAAGCAGGGAGCACTAACAGTAATAGTGATTCTGTCACTTAATGCTTTTCCGGGGATCAATAGCTCTTAAATGCTAAAGTGGGACAATTAAAAATAAATAGGAGGTTGCTCTAGTCTAAATCAGATTATACATTGCTGCCCCTAGCAGGTCCTCAAAAGCACAGTATGCCTCCTCAGCGAGTCATCTGCACAGCACCCTGGTTTGTGACTGATGCATATGTAAGTGAGGATGAATTGGAAAGACACAGCTCATTTTTGTTTTCTTATCCTAACAGACACCCTCTCAGTCAATTAACACAAGGAATTAGAGAAGAAAATGACTCATAAAAATGCAATACTATGCATATACCTTAGGCTGAATAAACACTACAGAAAAAAAACATGAACAAAAAGCAATTAATTGGCAAATGACAAAGAATAACATGGCTGAGATTATATTGGCTTTTGAGGATCCGTCAGCCCGAGCCATTGCAGTGAGGTTGCAGGTTGGCTTCATCTCCCTTGTGGTTGCTTCCGTAATGTCAACTCTGGCAGTAATACAGCTGTAACTGGAAGCAGAATGTGATGAGAACCCGCTCTTGACAGACATGACCAAACCCAACACAATTAGCTAGCGACAGCAGGTGCTGCCTAACTCCGTTGAGTTAACATGTCTCAGGTTTCCTTGTAATGGCCACAAAGTGATCCTAACTTTCAATTAACACATCCCCAGCCTCCACCGCCATGGCCAGCCAGTCATTTCCACATCCCCGCCATTAGCTGCGTGGGAAGCACTGCTTTGGCACAGGCGAGCTTTGTGCATACTGACTGTGAACAGTTTTCACAAAGACGCTCATGTGCACACACCCCCACCACACACACACATGCCACTCCACTCTTTAGAGTTTTAAACAAACACCATTCTTCAGAGTTTTGCACCACAGATTTGGAGCAAAAGCTAAAGCTTTAGGAGGCTGAATATCAGTCTCTGTCCAACACAAAGGGGAAGTACTGATGTTACCACTCCAGACTAAATCAGGATAAATGGCCGGGTCCTCCAAGGAGAAGACAAGGCAGGGGCGGCACTGCTGAGTGCACAAACACACATAGTGCAGACACCTTCCCATGCACGGGAAGAGGTTGATCTTCACTCAATAGTGCACCATCCATCACTTCACGTGACTCCACAACAAAGGCTTAAAAACCACATAGCTGTCACGGAAGCACCTCTGTGACACAGTGCCAGGGGAATTAAATGGCACAAATGATTACTCGGGTAAGGAGCGGGTTGCTGTCGAACAACAGTATTGTCTTTAACTTGCTCTTTGCTCTCCATCAGTGCAGAAAGAATAAGTGTTCAGCTCTGTCATTTCAGTCTATTGACCTCTAACAGGCTGTACCTGAAACAACAGACTAGAGGTGAGGGGTTTAAGCATAACCTCCAAACCAGCATGTACATGCAGCCTGATGAGTGACATCGCTCTATAAAGTGTCATTTGCTATGTCACTCAAAAGATACACCATCCATATGGATGGATAAGCATCCTTTCTAGGTCACACATGCTCCATCTATGGTTTGGGACAAGAGTTTACTTTTCAAGATGGAAATCTGTTTTGCAAAGAAATGATGATTTACTGCAATTAAATATATGAAGCATTTAAGTTATTAGTATAAGACCTGAAACTTACATCCTTTTTAAGAGGAAATTAATGACGTTTTATTAAATTACTATGCATAAAAGCATTTTATCATCAAGTAAAGCATTTGCTATACAACAGTTGATTTCTTGTGCGTGATGCCGTGAGCCTCTTCTGGTCTCAGAGGTACAGTACCCAGTAGCACTTCAGTCATACTGGCTCTATCACAGTTTTGACCTTGTTTGAGGGGCAATGAGCGTCATCAGGAGCTCCCTTACCTTCCCAGGGACACAGTAAAAATGGCAGGTCCCCGCAGAGTCTGAATAAACATGTGCTTTAGTGAAAGTTATGGGTAATTTGCACTTTGCCATCTTAACTGTAGTTATTACTATTTTAAATGGATACATCTGTCTATGTGAAGTCTTTCATTACCTCCACTCATTACCAGCACATCGCAGTGCTCCCCAAGGACACGCCTTTTACGTGCTCATTCGCTGAAATCTGCTTTAATGTTCTGAATTTGACGCTTGGCTCAAAACAAATTTGTCTGAAGCAATTAAAAAGTATCACCTCACAAACAGCCCCTCCTTAATGGTATGTTTTACATTAGCTTTTCTCTCACTGTCTGGAAAACATGTACAGGACTACATGTTTGACCTCGCTTTAAACCGCATCTCTGGCACGAATAGATTAAAACGCTTACTTTTGATTTCAGGAAAGAAAACACATAAAGCTTGAAGCCATGTTTTGATTAGTACGCATCCATTATTTATGCCTTCTCTCATCATTTTCAGCTGTCATGATGTCATTGTGCTTTTCTGTTATAGAATGAAGCATATTTTAGAACTTAACGCCAGAATTATTAAAGGGAGATACAATTGTTCCAACTTAGACACCTGTATTTTTCTTTTTTAATTATTCTGTTTTTTGCTGGTAAGTTTTGAGGTAAGTTGTTATGGTATGCACCTAATTATACTGTAATTATATTTGCTTTTTGTTTCCAATTTAAATAAGTGGGTTAAAAAAGAGAACTGGGGAATACGGACCTGAGAGAATAAAGTCTATAAATGCAGATGGGTCATATTTATTGCTTACATTCAGATCCTCAAGTTGTCTTTTGTGGGGTTACCCATAGTTTTTGTAATCACAGCTGAAACCCAAATGCCGCACAGCACCATGACATCTGATGTCTTAACGTGCGTTTGCATCGCGCCACACTGCCATGCTCAATAAAATCCAGGTCAACATAACACTGGTTGAGACTAAAAGTAGAAAGAAAGGCATCGGTTTGTGCAAGTGGACAGAAATTTGAGCTTCCCAGGAATGCAAACGTTTTAGAAGTCATGAAGAAAATGCAGCTGTTGCTGATGAAATCAGTTGGTTCCAGGCCTCATTTAAAGGTCAGAGTTGACTGAAATGACAATTTACATAGCATAGGCTGGCGATTCAACATATGCCTGCACTTAACATGATTGCATTTCGAACGTGGCTTTTAGTTCATATTTACTTTTGGGAGAGTCACTCAAGTACAGTCCAAAGCACCAAATGGCTGTGTTTAAAATTACAAAAGCATGCTGGAAATCATTTGGGTCACAGGATGGGGCTTTAGTTGCAGGCAGTTTAGTCTTTGTGCCTTCATCCCCACCTTACCCTTGATTTTTGGGTGAATTACTGGCTTCCTTTAGAAAATACTTTCCCTGTTTGTTTAATATTGTTTGTACAGCTGTAATACTCAGCTGCACATACCTGATGGCAAACTGGTTTAGCATCTCCTCTAATCCAGTGCCTCATGGAAGTCACTGGCTGTGACACAACTTTGATCCAAAAACTACGACTAATTCCTGCATCATCAGAGGGGGCTGAGAGGGATTTGAGGGCAGTTGTGTGTCGAGTATACAGTAGCCAAGTAATGTGCAATTAGTGCAATTCAAAGGTTTGCATGTAAGTGAAGCTAAGCAGTCATATAAGACGATGTTTTATGATTAGCATAATGCAGCTTCATAGCCAAATTCAACAGAAATGTGGTCAGTTACTCAACAGGTAAATGCCTATTAAACTGAAAAAGTTATCATATTACTTATATATTATGTACTGTATATTATTAGCTACTTTACATTTGTTGAGTCACAGAAGATGCAAAACTTAACATCCTCAATATCTATATGATTTAACATGTAGCCAGACTCTAGCTTAAACATCCATGTCAGATATGTCAAATATAACTGTGAGCACAATATTCATTTAGCACAAAGCCAACAACCTCCTGTCCCTGAACCAAGTTAACATGTAGCATATACTGGGGCATAACAAGACCAAATTAATATGAACCCTCATCAAACTGCATGTAAAAGAGCAATCAAGCACAAGTTATCCTAGAACTGTTAAAAAAAAATAGTACAGCATTATTATAATTGATAACTTTTTGGTTGCAACTCCTTACAGTAGCATTACTGCAAAGCATCACCACAACAACTTATTTTGACCTGAAGTGAAAGTTTCCTATTAGCGCTCCTGTCGCTTTTATGCTTTTTTTTTTGTTGTATTTTTGGATTATATGTTTCTTATAAAAACATATCTATGCAGAATGGGTTTGCAGGGCCTTATGACACACCCACCAGTAACCTCATGCTGTCAGGCAATTGCACCTCATTGGAAAAAGCCTGATGAAATAAATGCTGGCTGCTGACTCCTCCAATTTCATGGCACTCCTCATTGTCACCCCGAGTGCCTTTCCCCAGATTGAGATATTTGCAAACTGTCATCTCCTATAAATAGCTGTCTGGTCTGATGCTGCCTGTGCCCCTCTAACTCTGATTCAGAGCTGCTTTGGTGTAACATTTCCTCATTCTCCTCAGTTTGTCAGTTAGAAGTCAGAATTGTTGCTAAAGAAGAAAAAAAAGGCAGAGTGACAGTGGCTGACGAGTGATGGAGCAAAAACCCTTTTAAACAACACACTGGTACTCGCATAGCTATGCTCAAACCTTTCCTCACTTCATATCCAGCGCTGTCACTCACTTCCCATGACTCCTTATCTGACATGCTGCAATCTTTGAACTCCATTAGTGGAAGCAAATCCCTCTCCCTGTCTTAGGGATAAAATGGGCTTTGGCATAGTTCCATGCTGAGATTAAAAGTTGTCATGTCTTGTGTGGCCACAGAGGTAGAGTAAGGCTTCATGGCTTAGGATGATATCTGGCAGGTTATTATTTCATGCACATTCTCTTCTATATCAGATGTAAAACAGATAAGAATGATCTAAATTTGTATTTTTTTCCACATTGTAATGTCAAATAAATTTAAATATAGTTTCTGTGACTAAAACAATCTTTCATTTCCCATTGTCCAATCACGTCAACATTTTTTGGGCATGCAAGGTATTTTTTTGATATAGACAAACCAGTGACTTAAATAACTTATAACACCACCATTTATTAGCAATAGTTCTACAAAGAAAATACAAAACCAGTAGCAACTAGATTCAATTTTCTAAAGGGATGTGGACATTCATTTCCTCCAATTATGGCACTGTGGTGGCTGAGCAGAAATGCATTCCTTTATCAAATATGGAATAAAAGTTTAAAAGCAAGGTTCATGAGAACCCATGGAAAATTAAGTGCATAACAGCTGCTTTGGTGACCACTAAAATGGATGCTCTTCTTCTACTTTTCCAGCCAATATCTCACTGTTGTAACAGGAAATGCAGACACGGCGTTAGGCAGCAACGCAGGCCTTTATGAGCTTCGTTATTACCACTGCTGGCCCACTTTTAATAGCCATATGATCCACCCAGCACACAATGGGCTGTGCCTGATAATATCATAACCAAGTATTTACCATGGAGCCGTTTAAGATTTCCTAGATAAAACTGAAACACTAGAGCTGCAAATTTGTTAATATCATTAAAAGATGTTACCAGTAACTGAAGCTGAGAGAATATGATCCCTCAAGGCCCAGGTCTGTGGAAATAATTTATAATGTAACAGCTATAAAACATGTACAAGTTATCAGGTTCAAGACCTGTCCCAGTATCTGAAGGCTCCTGTTACACATGGCACTGCCTTTTATACGAGTGGTAAAACAATTAAGGGAAATGGATTTTCCACTGTCTGCATGTCAGAAATCAGCCTCCCAAGTCTGTCATAAAAGCTCCAATCAAAGTAAGTACATTTAGAGTGAGTGACACAACAACTCATAAAAACTTATTTCTTTTTGAGCACAAGCCTTTCCCGCTGTACCTTGGCGATGGTAGCGAAGAACTCGTGTTTTCATATAGATTTGCCACATGCGCCATCTGTTTGTGTCCCTCAACACTTAACGGTACAAACTCACATCTATAATAAGTTGTGAAAAGCTTCATATTTAATTACTTATTAAATCTGTCCTAGACTAAGACATCAAGGTTGCTGTGACAATACAAATGGCTTAAAGTGCATATCTACCAGTGTGTCTAAAGTCTGCAAAAAATGTAGAAACACAAAATAAGGCATATTAGCTGAGCAGAAGAATTAAGAAAGAGATGGTCACTGAAGCTGCCATAGTCTTTAGTATCTCCTTTATTGTATTCATGGTGGTAATATGATATGTCACACTGTTGCTAATACACTTCTGTACGCTGTCATCTGGCTGTAATGCTTATCAGGCCTGTGTTGATGATTTGCCCTCTTGTCAGGGCCAATTATGCGTGAATGTGTCATGGTGGCAGGCTGTTCCACTGCTATTACTGGTGCAGAAGGATGACGTGAGACAGTTTCAAGCTGGCTGGCCTCTCTACCCCACCCCAGGTCTGCAGGTGCTGCATTCAATTTTCCCTACCGTAGGTCGGTGTAGGCCGAGAACCCATTTTCAGGTTAACGTTAACATGGGATGTTCTTGCAACGGTAGTGAATTATTGACAAATATAATAATTGATATTTGATCTATTTGCTGTTCATGGTCATGGCTGTAAAATCAATGAAAGACTGCAAAACAATAGAAAAATCTGAATATTTATTTATTTGAACTATTTAATAATAATGTCCATATTCCAGTTGAGTGCAACCCAAAGAATTCTTTTCATAATAAATTCATATGTAAGTTTCAAATATTTTTTGTTTTAATTTTTGGCTTACAGCTCAAGAAAAACAGAAATGAGGTATCTCAGAATATTATAATATTTTCTAGGATTAATCACAAAAAGTCTTTATAACACTGAAATGTTCAAAATCTGAAAAGTGGTAGGATTGTGGCACTGCTGAGGTGTTATTGAAGTATGTAGAATGTAGCTTTGACTGTTTCCTTTGGCTCATCTGTATTTTTGGGTTAGGTGTCAGGAAGTCAGGAAACTCTCATCTGCCTCTCCACAATATCCCTCAGGCCAGGTGAGTTAGCCAGCCAGTGAACCACAGTAACGTTGTCAGTAAATCATTTGGTAGTAGTTCTTGCACCGTTGGTAGGTGAATTCTAAAATCTAGTGGTAGACAGCTGTGTTGACTCTGGACTTAGTAGGCTAACCACCATGAATGCCAACAGATGACAGTCTGACAGGCTTCACAGACTCAAGAAACTTCACACTGGACTTCAAACACCTTGGACTTTGGACCACTGAGCAACAGTCCAGTTCCTTTCCTCATTAGCCCAGGTAAGAGACTCCTGACTTTATCTCCGATTCAGGAGGGACTTGGCATTAGGAATGTGCCAGTTGTAGTCCATTTCCTGAAGATGTCAATGTGTGGTGGCTTCTAATGCCCTGACACCGGCATCAGTCCACCGATTGTGAAATTCTCTCAAGTTCTTGAATTGACTTTCCTGGGCAAGTGTCTCAAAACTTCAGTCATCCCTGTATCTTGCCCACCTCTTCCCACCATACTTCATATGTTTCAACAGAGCACTTTGCAACAAACCAGCCTTTTTAGCACTGATGTTCTGAGGCTCACCCTCGTTGTGGAGGTGTTGATGAAAGTCATGTGGACAACTGTCATGGCAGCAGTCTTCACTGTGATTGTGTTTGTGTGTACTGAGCTAAACAGAGAGACAAGGAGTATTTATAATGTTTTAATAGTAATTTACCCAAACATTAAATGAGTCTAATATTAAATAAATAGATCTAGATTTTCTGATTTTCAGGAGGTACAAGCCTAAAGGCTTACCCTTTAGAATAAAATTATGAAATAAGTGAATGAGTTTTTTAGTTGTTGGAGCTACAGCAGCATAGAAACATTCCTTATGGACGAATACACATAACACTAAATAGTGATATGTATATGGCGTGACTTAGTTTTTTGTTTTTTTTTTCTTTTAATGTCATGTTTGATGGGAGTGCTAACAATATGCAACATTTTTCCCTAATTAGTCATTCCGTTAAGAATATAGCCAGTAAAAATGCATCCATTATAATGTATGTATATGCAACGCTTTGTATGAAAATGGTATATCTAAATGATATTGCCAGCTATAATAATACTTGCCATTGGGGGCAAGGATATGGGACATAAGCTGTCAGTTCTACCTTAGAACTTTGCAGGTGTTGAATTGCTTTTAGACCACGATAGTCAATTTCTGGACTAAGACTTTGTAGTGTTTCCCTTTAAGCTTTGTTTGGTTCAGAAACAAGACAGTTTCCCAAAATAAAACTCCTCTCAGTGACCTTCCCTTTCCACGGAGTAGAGCAAATCCCCATTCTCTCTGCCAACAAGGACTCATTACTCCCTGTTTTAAAGAGAGCTTTCTGGTCCAGGAGGCCTCATTACAGCTGAAAAAGACACCCATGGGACATGCAAGGAAAACAGTGAAGACCCCCCCTTGAGTAATAAGCCTGCAAACTTCTACACAAGACTCAGTGAAGAACTTACAAACTGTAAAGCGAGCAGCCCCCTGCTGTTCCATAGGAAAGGTGTCTTTGAGGTGTGCAGATTGTATGGCTCAGTAGTCAGGAGAAGTTCCAAATGCTCACAAACTGATTAGCGCTGCACATCGGTTCAAGACAGCAAAGCAGATACTCTGACACTACTGATGCCTTCACTGTCAGACATTGCAAAGAAGAGTGTACTTTGAAGCATTCCTTTTGGGCAAATGCCACTACTAAAATGCCGTTTCTGTCCTATCCAGTAGTCAGAATAAATCAAGAACTCCGCAAACCAGCTTCAGCAGTTAAACATTCATCTTGGTGAAAACAAAGACTGATATTATTGATAATAAATAAGTACATACGGAATGAGAACATTCGAGGCATTTGAAACTACAATTACTGCATCAAGAAATTTTAGAAGGAATTATTTTTAGTCCGTGTCTATTGAGTGACCTTGTGGGCAGGACTGAAAACACAGCTGTTCCTTTCTTTGGACAAAAATGTTATCTGAACTAATAAACTTTGGGCAGCAGTTTACTTTAAGAGAAACATTAAGGGACCAAAAAACTCACAATTGAATTTTCCCACAAAGTCTTGCAGACGTTTTTTGTTTCAATATTGCTGCAAGCTGTGATTCCCACGTGAAAGGCAACAACACGCTGCCTCTTCCTGTCACTCACTGCTTAAGAGAGGGAGCCTGGTACGTTTATGTCATGACCCTATGCTCCAGGCAAGTGTATCCACCCACATCCAACTCCATATTGTCTGTTATACTGTCTGGACTTATTCACTCCAACACTTCTACTTTGGGCCACTCAGCAAAGTAAACATAGCTAGCTACGCAATCTGAGGAACTAAGTCAACAGTTCTTCAAATATTTCTTCCAAATAACTTTGGCTTTTCATTACAAATATTCAAATGAGCGGCATTGTGTGTGTGCGTGTTTTTCTGGCTTTTTTATATTAACAGACAAGAAAAACAAGATTTCTTATTTTTAAGTTTAAGGTCTGGCCGCTTTTCCAGATGTGATGAGTTTTGGATGACTTCAGTGTCTGCGGAGGTCAACATTCCCAACAGTTAACACAGCAGCAGATGGCAACTGCATAAGATTTAGTAACACATGTCAACCGAGGATCCCTTAAGGGAGTTACCCGGCCCATTTATAGCATCAACTTCAATCTCATCTGCAACAACAGAGAGGTGACTACAGCTTGCGCGCCTCATGCAAATACAACATTTCTTTTTTTCCCCTCAACTCTAATGCAGTGTTATTTATAGACTTTTCAGATTTTCAACTATTTGTTTAGTGTTTGTTGTCTTGGGTTTCTAACCATAGGATATATACATGGAAATATGCTCTAAATCACCATGGTATCATTATAGTATCATTATGGTTGGACATTGTTGAAGCTTTACAGTAAATGTACAAAGAAGACAGGTAAGGTGAATAATATAGGTGGCTACCGATCAATTCAATACAATACAGTGCTCTGCTGGGAAGTCTTGGGTCCTGAGGTTAATTAAAAAAAAAGATTTTGACTTTTTACTTTATTTGTTGTATTTATCACTGGTAAAACTACACATTCTAACCCCCCCCCCCCAAAAAAAAAAAAACAACTTAAAAAAAACACTTAATAATTTCTACAAAGATGACATGATTTAATCACTCATTTATAATTCTTTCACAACTCTACAAACTATAATAACATGATGTTTTTACATCATAAACACTGCAAAATGGGATTGCAAAGTGGTTGCTATGGCACCTAATAATTAGTTCTGTTTATGGCACATGAGCCAAATCCACATACTTCCACAGGTAGTGTTGTGTCACATGGGACTGTTTATTGACGGGCCTTTAAATGTTCAAGTTGTTTCAATTGATCAGCCCTGTAGCTTGCGAGCTGTGACTCAGAGGGTGCAGAAGAGCTGCAGGGCAGGGGAACTTAAGAGCCATTAGGCACAAGTGAGTGCACAATCGTTGATGTGAACTGATTATTGTGGCTGGTCAAGCCTTAAAAAACACTGATCGCGGTGATTATCTTTTCACTGGGAGCACTCAGAGTGCACTGACACTGGCAAAACATTTAAGAAATGTCCAGGATGAAGTGCAGCTGGAGAGTGTTCCTCTCACCAGCTTGGATCAATGTGCCATGGTCTACTAGGGTAAGTGCCTTGCTGTTGACATGAGGTCATCCTCATTTTCCTAAACATATTAACCCATGAGTTGTGATGCCTACTATGGGCTGAGCTCTAAATTTTAAAGTAATCAGTCATTTTGCAGAGACTATAGTAGTTCAGTCCCTACAGCACATAAAATGTACAATTCCCCACCACCTTCCTGTGTGGCGTTGTTAAGATGTTGAACTCCTATCGCCTAACTTATTGCGAGGCAGGAGATAAAAATATTGAATCAGGAAGGATTTCCACAACTGTCATCCTCACAGTAAGATCCCTTTTAAAGCCTATTTCACCCCAGTCAGAGGCACAATATTGCAAGATGGATCTAAAATGCTATATGTTAAAGCATATAGTGTGTTACTTTTACTACACTTTACCACACTTATCAGTTTATAGGTCTAATGGAAGCCACTGTGAGTTATTTCTGTAATAAAAAAAGCCGGTTTTTGTTTGCTGTGCTGTCAGACTTTTTGTTTATCAATACACATAGCAAATTCTGTTTGAGTGACAGTGCATTGCAAAATGCCAAAGTTGGAGAGAGCTTTCAAGTGGAGGGAAATTGAGTATGCAAGACTGACACTGACTGATTTAGCAAATGTCAAGCAGTTATCTTGAGCAACAAGAGCCACAATCATAATCGGAGAGGCTCACTTTCAAGTAGCAGTTGAAAGAGAAGATATTTAAAAAAAAAAAAGAAAAGATGTTTCATCTACTTTCCTGTTCTGCTCGAGTCCATAATTCTGAAGATTTCTGCACTTCTGTTTTCATAATGATAGATATAACCTTGATATTCCAGATTCCTTGAATCACATGACTGAGAAAAATATCTGCACAAACTTTGGATGCCACCTAGAAAAATGTGCACAACAACATTCAGTATATTTGAGCTGTCACCGAGTTGTCAGTGTACAGTGATGCTGACAATTGATTCATGTGCAAATGTCTCTGCTCCCCCGATGGCAGTCAGAGTATATAAAACTCACTTTTCTCTCTGTGAGAATGACAGGATGCAGTGAGTCAAGACAACAAAGCTGTCACAAACAGCTGTCTGCACTGACAATTATCAGATTTATTTATTGACAATGATCGGGCAGAACCACTTCATAAAAAGCATCGTCTGAAGACAGGGACATCCTCTCCTGTTAGACAGGATGGACAACTATGATAATACACCACACACTTACACTGATAGGATGTTGTCAATCACCTCCGCTTTGAAAGGCTATAGACTGATGGCTGAAAAATTCTTTGAGGCACTCGTTCATTACCTTTCACCATCCTCTAAGAGGAAAGAGCTCCCAGTCAAGTCAGTGTGAAGCAGCAGATATTGAACTGGGTCACGGAAAAATAATGTTCAGCTAAGTGAATTCAGCGAAAAATAGGCTCAATAATGAAGATCTACTGTGTTAAGCCCATAATGATCAAAAGGCTAACACATTACAGACCCACACTCACCTCAGTGTCATACCTGCTCTCTGAGGACAGCTATACATGCATCTCAAAAAGCACAGAGTGTAGGCCACCACCCTTGAGTGGCTTATGTACTTCTGGTCACAAATGCAGTGCCCTGCGGTTAATTTAATGATCTCTCTATCCAAAACCCCCTCTGAAAGGTGAGAGTAATAACACTTGTAACCCTGCTTGTTTGGTGGAGAGCAGCAAATGCATGTGACTTGGCTGTGGGGGACATGTGTTAATCCGAACAGCCCGACAGCACTCACCTCTATTCAGAGGCAATGGCCCTTCATGTCTCATCATTTCTTTGCTGTGCCCCACTGCTACCCATTACATAAAGAGGCTGCAGTGTTTGTTCACTGCCGTAAGTGTTGGACCTATCTGAGAAAGTTCATTTGTATTAGTGGATGCACACAGCATGCTCTGGCACTCACTCCTTATGGGATGGATGTATACTGAGGGCCACCAGCTGATTTGGGTAACAAGGTTTTTCAAAGAGCAAATATTTGGCTTGAGGTAGCTTCCAAGTGATGCTGAATAAGAAGTATGTGATGAGTTATCCGGTATTAGATTTTGGCTTTGTGTCATCACAGATCCTACAGTACTTGTGCAGATAATGTTAAACACAGTAATATTTCCAGCAACGCCCACAACATTTGAATACGCATTTCGTTTCCAGACATTTATAAACCATTTCAAAATGTCTGTGAAATATTACTATACTATACACACTATGCCATATAATATTTTGTCATTCAAGGTACAACTCCCTGGACAATTTACTCTCATTTGCCATCTGTTCCTTTGAAATGCAGTACAAATACTCCTAAAATTAGAGGTTAAATCATTCAAATTATTACCACCGCTTTCTGTCCAATACTAATTCTATTCAAATAATATGGAACAAAGGCAGAGATGTGAGATTTAATTTCATTATTCAAATCAGAAAGCTGCGGTACAGTTGACAAAGCTGTTCTTACCCATCTTGTGTCACAAGGAGTGATCACTATTAAGAATACCAGGGACACATGCATGTGTAGTATAAATACACAGCTGTCGCTCTTTAAAAGTGAATGTTCATTCTGACAGTCCATCGTGTGTTGCCCAGCACTATTTGCAGTGAGAAGACTGAGTTTCTTGAGCAAATGTCAGGAGTGCACTGTTCAATAATGAAAAGCATCAGCCACAGATGTAACGCCAGTGCCTTGGAAGTCAATTAGCCCTCAGGTGCATCTACAGTATCTACAGTACTGGTTTTTTTTTTCAACTGTGTCTTAAGGGGAGCGCCAGCTATCAACACAGAGCTGATAAAGAGTGCCACAAAAGTTTTGAATGTAGCTGCGTCTCCTACTCAGCAGGAGTGCACAGGCGAGGTCTACACAGCCTGTGAGTATACGGTAATGCTTTGAAGCCCACGTATGAGCAGAAATTATGCCTGTGGTCTGTATATGGGCCATTTTGCGCGTGAATAATCTCGGGTGCTTGGAATGCAAATTTCACAGTGTTGAAAGTCTAACTGACATTTTTAATGCATATTCCTAGATCACAAGCAGTTGATCCATCCTTACTGTCAACCGCATATTCATCGTGACACTACTGTTTTAAATCTTTCTGTTCCAGCATTCACAGCCCGAGAGGAAGAGAGCTTTTCTTAAAACTGTTAGCTACCATCTCACATATGCATTCTGTCAAGGCGGAATTTGTAATTATCATAATCATAACATACGGTATTTTTCCCTGAAAGCCACAACTTTAAAAGAGTCACTGTGAACTAACATACTCACTTTATGGACTGTATGAGAGTAAGCCTCACAGCAGTGAGTGGGCCCTTTAAATCCCATCAAACTTTATTTAAACTTTTGGGATTCTTGTCTGACATCTGCACTGAAGAGTAAAGAATTGAAGAGTAAATGACATTTAATGAGGCAATCCTGTCCATCTAATGCGCTACAGCATGCTACATCTAGTATTAATGGTTTTAACGGTTTTCACTGAAGCTCTAATAATACGTAAATACACTGTACATCCATAGAAAACATTTGCTGCCTCAGGCTTTAGTGTATTTCATTTGTCATCTTGACTAATAGTGACACTAAAAAGGATGAATGTGAACACATTTATAGGCTTGCATCACAGGGGTATGTGATAGTGAACTATTGTGCACATAACCAGGACCCTGAAACTGAAGCAGTTAGATGAAATTAGGTCACCATATAGCCTAATTATCATGGACACCTGGGCTCTTCGTCCTATTGTAATGTGCTCAAATGTCTTCTGCAAAAAAGTTCCGCACTTCCTTTTATGCAGCATTCTTTCCCTTTTGACATCATAGAACTTTTTTTGCAAAAACATTGCATTTTGAGGGTAGCTTAGTCAGGATGAAGAGTAACATCAGCATGTCTGAGGCTATGATTGTCTCCCATAGGTAACAGATTTCACTAATAGGCTATAAGTGGAATGCAACAAATAACTGCATATACATGCATATACATGTCAGACAATATTCAGGCATCTTTTTTTTTTTTTAGCTGATTTTACCTTTATTAACAGTGTCACAACAGTCCATCCACTGCTTAAGAAAGTTTGTAGTGGCAGAGAAAAGACTTAGTACATCTAATACATTGCACTTCAGTGACTTTCTTCTACAGCTATATGGATTGGTAAACAAATCATTCTCAAATTATGCCGGGATGGCTCATTTTCTTATTGAGTCCCAGGTGCCGTTATTTTAATCATTACCTAATTGTCTGGCTGCTCTATCGACAGCATAGAGGCCTCCCACTCTGATTCTGCTGACACTGGCAGGGCCTCCAAGATCTGGGTTAACCTTTCGATGTCCATTGACGCTACACAGGCTGATGATGATTGATCGAGGTGGCCCTTGCTGTTAGATAATACCTAATCAGCGTTCAGAGTAATTTGTGTAAATGAGACCTCATTATTGATGGTAGGCAACTTTAGGAGCTTTCATGCACGCTGAATCTAAACAGGGATTGGATCAGCAATAAAACTTTGCTCTGTGCCTTCTGCATCTCCTGCTTGAGATTGAGGGCAGGCGGGCTGGTTGAACTGTTGAATGGCAAATAAGTGGGAGAAGATGAGTTGACAGAGTGCACACAGAGAATGACAATAAACTGCATACAGTACTGAAGGCTTACTACAGTGCTTTGATGTATTGAATGGGCTGACTATTCGCACTGTTGCAAACAATAATAGCAATATGGTTATTAGACAAATAATGCCTGTGCTGCCTGCAGTTTTTCTTCACCATTTACATATTCCTCCGACTTAGATTTGTTCCTTCTTATCTTAATTGAGCTATCTGTGGTGAACCAGGGGAAAACTATTTTCCTTTCCATAAGATGACTTACTCTCAGAAACCATTCTGTCAGCACCTTGGCAGAATAAGTCCATGCAGGGTATTAAAATGATAATGGAGCGTGTGGGTGCTTGACAAGCCAGCTATCAGAGCGATTATGAAAAGTAACTATTATATTCAGTTCTTCGCAAATTTCATATCTGGTGGAAATGACCGCCAAAAGACAGACAAAAGTCAGCATCTGGCCAGCAGTCTCCATCGATAACGAGCGTACACCAATATAATCGTATACTGTACCAGCAATTAACTCCTGATAAAAACATCTGTCTTATCATCTGGTTGATGTAGCTCTGATTTTATTATTCAGTGATGGTCACGGCAGTATTTGAAAATCAAAGTTAATACTTCTGGTGCTGCTGCTTCTGAGATGTTGATGTTGGAGAATGGATGGTTGCCCCAAGGACATGGCCCCGTCCTGGCCTCTGTAGAGTACGCTGCACCGCGGCAAGGCCCAAGCTCTGACATGACGACACTGGGCCTTGATGATGATTGATTGTGTTGTTTTCTTCATTACTTTAAATCCAATCAGTGCTTGCTGTAATTTGAGTAATGATAGCTCATTATTGGCAATTGCAGAGTTTAAGGGCTTCTTTATTTTGCCCCACCCAGTGGACCCTTTGGGATGGCATTAAAGGATCGATGATTTTCCTCTTTTTGCATACGTCCTGTTTCAACTGTGAAGTTCAAATGAAGAGCCTGCGCGACGTACAATGAATGCTCCTTCAACACATTTCAAAAGAAAAAAAAGGAGCCAATGTTAGTTAAGTAGAGGCTGAACATATGTGTGACATAAAAATAAATTGTTTGCTGCTAGGAAATGAGAGACAAGTGGGACATCACACTTTAATTTGGTCAATACATTTTAAATGAGAGGGAATAGTTTGAACCTATCAGTAGATAACGATGCATATTTTAAATCTCATTTCGGTGTAATTAAGGTAAAAGGAAGCTAACTAAATATGAAAATACAAAATTCTAAAGACTTTATTTCACAAACTATAATGAGCAACTCATTAAGCATACAACACTTCAATTACGCTGATTACTACAGCAGATGTACTTATTTTTAATAATTTCATTAATTATAAACTTGAAAATCCTGTAAAGGAGTGGTTTAGACTTATATTCCATCATTATGCTCAAACCCGAAGCCACTGGCTTACCTTTTTTTTCCTGCATTTGAACACGACTGTTTCATTTTTACATTTTAGAATCTTGTTCTTGTTAACTACTGCCAAACAAATGCTGTGATTTAGATAGATATCTGATCAAAAACAACAGTCTGAAAGTCTGACCGTAGAAAAGAGAACATAAATTGCTCACAGAGCTTCATGTGTTTTGAAGTCCGGCTGAACGCTTATAAGCTTTGACACGCATTTTATATTACTGATGATCTGCTGCTGAGTCTACCCATACAAATTTGATTATAAAAGACAAATAATCAAATAATGGCATTGTTGAAAAGGATATGCAAAATATGACAGATTAATTAGAATTAGTGTGCTGAATTACAAAGTGATGTGACATTAAGCTATGATAGAGACAGACATCTGAATATCAGCCTTCACTGAAACAAAAAGATACATTTTTAAAGCTGAGTGCTGAAATCTTTGACATAGTCAATAAGACATGATAGTAGGTGGTGACAAATTAACATAGATCTCTTGGAACAACTATGTATTTTACTTTTATTTATTTTCATTTATTTTATTTTATTTTATATGATCTTTTTTTGTTTTATTTATTTGCCAGTGATCCTGACATTTAAGGGGAAAAGTGCATCCAAACCATGGCAGCAAAATGCCCCCAGAAAATAACAGAGCTACCAGATCCCCCACTGTAGGGGGTCAAAGGCTCATGTTTTCCTTTAATTTGTCGCCTGCCTGTATGTCTAAATAAAACTGTTTCTGTGGTAGATTGGTGTCATATATTCTTGGATGAGGAAACCAAGGTGATGTGACCTTTATAATAAGTGCTGTGCGGGTGTTTAACAAAACAATCACAGCACAGAACATTTCCAATTTCACTGTATACCAACAATCAATCATAGGTCCAAAGATGGGACATAGCAATAAAGGCACCTGCAAAACCCTTAATGAGCCTTTTTAGTGCTGGGAGACACAGATGCTGAGAGAGACCCAAGCAAGGGAATTGTAAAGAAAGGTCATGCCACAACTTTACACAGTCCGATCAGAATCAATACAAAATTTGGAGATAGAATATCAGCAATCCTCCAGGAATCAGTGGCAGATAGGGTCATAAATCATGCTAACCCTTTATTATTACTCATGTTGCTCTTAAGGTCGCAGCATGTGCGCATGACAATTTCTCAGCATGTCGCAAAACACATATTAGAATATCAGTGTAAAGTGTGTGTACTAAACTATTGCTGGATCCTTTTTTCCTGTGTTGTTCTTTGCTTTGATGCCACCACAATGACCCTACTATCACACACTGTTATGAAATTTGCTGCATAAAAGAATGCTGTGAGACACATAAAAGAAACTACAGCAGTGAAGTCTGTAACAATTCTTGTTTGTAGCTTTGACAATGTTGATCCTGTGAGGCACTAATGCCCTGAATTAGAGCAGATGAATGGGCCACTCTGCTGGTCTTGACAGGGTTTCACTAGCCATCTAGTCTTTCCCTTTTCATCTTACTCCCTTTGGTGGATCTCTGGTCCAAATGTTGTCCCCTTTCTTCTAGTCTCAATTTCTGTTCATCAAAAGAAAGGTGAACATATGTCCAAATCTTGTGGCCTTAGCCACAACATACTGTGTCATTAGAGCTAAAATGGGAGGGTTTTGCTACCAGACACACACACACACACACACTCACTCACACACACACAGATGCTCACATGTGCACACACGTGTACACACAGACTCAAGTGTACCATAATTGTGGATAAAAACACAGAAATGTACAGCACATATAGAGTTACAAGCGTGTTTTCACACACCTGCACGGACAAGAACACATGTCTGGCAGACGCCACACAAACACACGCACGCACACACGTACACACACACATACAGCGTTATTTGATGTTCCCCCTGTTTGAAGCCAAATTCTTGTTATCAGTGCTAGCTATATACTGTGCTCCATTTCCAAGGTTTCTGAGGAGAGTCCAGGGCTTTCATCTGAGAGTCATCCTCTATACAGAAGCCAACAGTCTTAGAACCAGTGACACACTGACTGATGGTTAACATTTCAAAACCTTCGCCTTATATTAATACATGACAGATACAACTGAAATACCAGGTGAGCCGATACCACACACAGGCACTCGGACGCAGACAAAGACATAAGAATGTACATGCTCACTCTCACAGAAACAAGAAGACTAATGCAAATCGGACTCCCCCTGCCCTTGATCTTTAGATATATTTAGCTTTTAGATGTCATATAGCAACGCTTTATTAAGTGTTTCTGCCCCCTACAGCGCACCTCAACTAATAGCACCCCTCTTTCCCTGCGTTAACACCCACTCCTTGTAGCTGTGTGGAGAACCACTTACAGACGGAGTAGGTAGACATTAGCCATTAAGCTTGGTTGCTGCCATTTCCTGTCTCCTATCAGCAGAAGCTTGGACTTTGAGCACCAAAGACTTGGACTCGGTGATAAAACATCTGGGGCGTGGAAGCGAGTATGTTTTTTCTTGTAGTTAGGATGACTTTTCAGTTTCCTTCATTTATATAAAGTATAGAAGGACTAACATACTGGCTAACATTATGCGCTACATAGTTTTCGTTTTTTAATAAAAAGACAATTAAGAAATAACAAATACTCCAAATATCTCTTAAATGACTGAAGTAATAAAATATTTTTATATAAACTCACCAGCCACTTCATCAGTTTCGCATTGAAGCAACTCAGTGCATTCATGTAAACAGTTTTCAGTTTTTTTGCTGCCCTACTGGGATTTTCCTACATAAGTGTCTCCGGGGTTTACAGACAGCTGTAATTCTCTGTTTAAAAATGTCATATTGACATCAGAAGTCAATAGGAGGCAACAGTAACCCAAATAACCACTCATTAATTTTTTTTTTCTTAAAGTTATACAGAAGTGCATCTTTTAGTATACATGCCAAACCTTGAAGCAGATCGGATACAGCTGCAGAAGAACACAAAACTGAGGCCGCAGTTCACACAGGTAATAAAATTGGACATTGCCTGAGCTGATGGGTCTCGATTGTTGTTGGTAGAATATTTTAGCACAACAGCAATGGGTCAATGCTGTCCTGTCAGTATTGCAATTCTCAAGGCAAAAAGGGGATCCAACCAGGTACTAGCAAGGTGTACATAATAAAGTAGTCAATGAGTGTATATCCAACTGCATAACATATATTAAATTATCCAACATATTTTCCTGTGATTACTTCAGAATTTATAGGACACGTAGAACAACATAATTCTTTTATTAATTAAAAAGCAATTTATCCTTCATTACATTTAAATATGCCAAATATACTGGATTCAAGTAAAGCAATGCCAGTAAATTAAATCTTTGTGATTTTGTAGAGAATGTGAAAGAAAAATAATCTGTATGTATGTAGAACAATAATCTGTTCAGTTAAACTCAGTGATTTAGTAATCTGTTGCTAACCTTAAATCCAGATGAGTTAAGTCAAAAAGATGTATTCTGCATCAGCAACTCAAAACCATACTACATTTCTTTTATGAAGGAGATTCCCTGACAGAGGCTCAAATAGGATTGAATATTTAATGCAATAGTTTCATGTCAGAAAACTGTGAAACTATTCAGTCATGCAGAAGTCAAAACTGAACTTGATTTCACTTCAGTTTTGCATAAAGTGTATTTCCATCTCATTAATAGCTTTCATAAAAAGTGTTTGACCAGACTGCAGCCTTAAATTCACACCACTATCTCTAACTTATCATAACTTCAGCTTATAGATATCGTCTGACAGTTTTTTGGATCGTGAAGACGCCGGGGCCTTTGAGTCAGATGTACTAAATTAAAAGTATATTAGTGTTATGAAATGTGGGCCACATCTCTACTGCCTCTGAAATAATTAAGTTTATATCATTCAGCTGACAGAAGGATTAGGATCATATTTTAATGATCTTCCCCCCAGCATGGAAGAATCTGAGTCAGGTTAAAGAAATAGCAAACAAGCCATTTAAAACCTTGTGCCTGACCTCCGAACTTATGTGTAGGAATGCATAAATCAAAGGCTGTGGTAGCACCAACCTCAGCTCTTTTGCCTCCTCTCTGCATTGGGCTGCGCTCGGCAACAACAGTTATTATTATTATCTAGACTTCAACACAAATTCTTTCAATATGTGCATGAAAATGGTGAGTGAAAGACAGAGAGAGAAAGAGGAAGAGAGGGAGGACAGAAGTGGGGGTTGAGGGTGTACTTAACTCTACTGTTCTAAAAATGTTCACTTCCTTTTTGAACACATATTTGATTTACTATTTGGCAGGATTTCAATGCACTTTTACCCTCCATTTTCAACAGAGGAGGAGTTAGCTGACACTCTCAATTCAGAACTCCACCAAAAGCTGAGGGGATCCCTGGAGAATCACTCATTCATTCAGCATTCCCATCAGCCCATTAGACTGGCCATCAGCCAACATAACTGCTTCCTGTTTCTCTAAGACACCTTTTTTCATCCCTACTTTAATTCAGTTGTTTTTGAAAGTTCCAACAGGAAGACGTAATAGATTACTTTAGCCCGAGGAGTCGTACATTTAACAAACTGAAACTGAACAAAATACCAGAAGAGTGGTGCATTCATTCCCGCATCTCATTGCCTACTAAAGCACGGAGATTGGATTGCGATTTGAATCTATGGCACGAACTACACTGGAGTTCTTGCCGAAGTGCCTCAATACGCAGTGTAAGTGAAAAAGCAAAGGGTCAGGATTTGTAATTGCATTTCACAGATAAAACTATTCCACTGGCTCTCTCTTTGAAAAACAGATCAGCGACTGAAAGTAAGTACCCTGTTGTATCCTACACAGAATTCTTATTTAAATATTAGTAAAATGCAGCATATATTGACAGAAAACAGGCTTAATCGCAATCATTTACTCAGATTTGTAACCTCACTGTGAATGAGTTTCACATTAATTTTAGTTTACTGTACTGCTCTCCTTTACAATATTACTCCTGTATTTCCTATATGTGGAAATCAATGGAAGATTGCCATTCCACATGTACATGTAAAAGTGAAGTGTAGAAGGTGAAAATGTAGACACAGGATAGTGTTTTTATACATGTAGGGCATAAATTATGTCCGATCGTGCAAGCTTGATGCCACCGTTGAACAGCTAGTCAATGGAGAGGGCAGGGAGAAGCAATGGAGCGATGTAATGTGTAATCTTACTACTCAATGGGCTGTGCCCAGCAATGGGCCTCTGAATGCTGGAAGTGTCAGAGAGATAAATAGCAGAGTGTCCCCCTCGAAAAACATGATTAATACCCCGCCTGGTGACGCTGCTGAAGATGAAGTGGGAGCAGCTGGCTCAGGCAGCGTAGGCACGCAGGGAAAGGTGGGAGGGGGGATGGGAGCGAACGCAGCGGAGCAGAGAGGGCAAAGAGTAGGACACACTGGCAACCAGGGGAAAGGAAGGCAAGGCAAGGGCAATCTGGGCCACCATAGGCACTGGGACCTCTTCCTCTCCTTATTTCAAAATGTACACAGCTTTAGTCTTCTTTTTTCATGATGTTTTATTACTTAACATAAAGCAAAACAAAAAACTTTCTGTTCCTGCTGGTTCATCGTTCCCATGTTGCCCCCCAAAAACTGAAGCCTGTGTCGTTTAAGAATAAAAATCTTACAGGAAATCTGGGATATTAGGAAATTAATCTCAGTTCAGTTAAAAAGCCCAACACTTCATGACATATATAACAAAGTATCCCACTAACACATGACACTCAACTATTTCCATGAGTGTTATTAGGAGTTTGCGCAGGGGTGAGGGCTGAATGTGATACTACTACAGCTCACACTGTACAACTTCAAATGCAAATTTCAACCTCCCTCCCCTAAAAAAAGAAAAAAAGCAAATTTAGTATTGTTTAGCATCACACATGAGCTCTAAAACAACTCCTGTGCCAGCATACACCTCCTGATTGCTCCTAAACAAAGTTTTTTGTCAGGAAGTGAAGAGTCCAGTTACTGTTAAGTACAGTGTCCCCTGCTGAGTGGGACCTGCTTTAGTGGTAACAGTGGAAACTCTCAAAACACGGTACAGAACACATGGAGTTGTTAGGTCCGTTCTGTTGTGTAAGTAAACATGTCGAGGGGTGGGCTACTTTTTCATGGTTCAGGGGCCCCAACCCTCCCCTCACACAATTAACATTTCCAGTGTAATGAGATGATTGATATGCTGGAAGTGTGTGCTTTAAGGAGATATTAATCATTCCCTCTGGTAATTTTAATCATGCGTTCCATCATCCCCAGCTGCTGAGGATCACCTTCCTAGCAAACAAAGGGCGGCCACGCCACTTGCATAGTCATTCTGTTCTAGTTTAACTTTATTTTATGCTGGTTCCTCCCATCTGTTCGCACAAGCCTCCACAGCCCACGTTGCACGTTGACAAGCTGGGGAAGCAGTGTGTGGGTGGGTGATTGTATGAGAGTGTGTGTGTGTGTGTGTGTGTGTGTGTGCGTGCATGTATGTGTGTAAACTTTAGAAACACAGGCATCTTTGAAATGGTAAATCTAATCCTCCAGGTCCGTGACTAGTTGGTACACCGCCACCAGCCACCTCCACTAACACATACAGTAATGCATACAAACAGCGGGCACACATACACACAGACTCTTACAGACACAATCCGTGTGACACACATACACACAGAAACATATACACAAGCACATATACCACATGGTGTGGGCAATATGTCAGAGCAAAGCATAATTTGGCATTTGAACTAGTCACTATTATTGGAAGTCTGAAGAAATGCTGCAGGGAAGATTTATTTAGATGACAAACAACTTGGAAACTCTTTTTTTTTTTCCCTCGACTGCATGAAAGTCAAAGAGACTTATATATTCCCTAAACACTGATTAGTTCATGTTGAGTGCCTCCATTGTGCTGTACTGTACATCTGAATTGTTGTTCCGTGTTTTTACCGAAGGCTATACAAAATTTGGAAGGGTATTCTACAATCAAAGGCATTTCTCTGATGGTTTTTATTCAGGTGCTGTGCTGCCACAGTCAAGGCCACAGGAGAGCAAGTGGTCACCCTGCAATGCTTTATAAGACATACAGAACAAATGTAGTTATACAAAAGCAAAAAAAGTAAAAACAAAGAAAGAAAGAAAATTTTAAAAATTACAGACTTAGTGGGAAAATACAGAGCCGACGTATTTCTGTGAGGTGAAACATAAACTGTGAATAGAATGGGTAATAGTTAAAACTGTGATACTTAATTATAATAAATCTTAAGGAATGAGAGGATTGTCAGTGAAAAGCTTATGCAGATTCACTCAGAGATATTTTAATATTTTTGAATTCATAATTACGCTAACCAGCCTCTGTTTTGCTGCATAAAATTGTGAACAAAACAGAGCTCTGGCTCTTAGAGACTGCAGGAAAAAAATATGTGTGCGCTCAAACCAGCCACAGCTCAAAACAACCGCTTGACAAGTGTCCTAAATACACGCTTAATCATGTACAAAATTAATGACATCCAGCTGACAGATATTCCATCATCAATGCAGAAGTTTTTGAAAGTTATTGAAGGGAGCTGTGCACAGATTAGCATTGCTTGCATGCAGTCAGGGGCCAATGCAAAGTAGATAGGTTAATCCCCAGGACGAGTTGATAGGACACATCTCTAAACGCACTGAGCCTCGCTGCGTCTAAAGCCCATTAATTGCACCCAATACGAAACAAGTAATTTAATTTTACATCAAGTCCAGCCTCATCTGTTATCTGTGGCACACTTCTGTAGAGTACATAAAGGTAATAGGGGTTTTCAGGGGCTATTCCCCACTTATTATCTAATAATGATGAATGAATACGCCGGGAAGTGACAGCTGTTTGGATGTTTTGTTGGTGGAAAGGCATCTATTTGTAACTTTCCCGAAAATCTTTTCTGGTTCACTTTGAGGACGAGAAGCAACTTCAGAGCTCTGTCTGTTTTTAATGAAAACAGGTAAAAATTTGGGCGTTTAATGTAAGGCTAAAGAGCCAAATATGAAAAAATGCTAAACAAAGGGACTCCGTCAGGTCTGGTATTGTGAAAATAATGTGACCGTTCTCGCAAAAGTTTTACCAAAGTCTTTCTTAAAAATATCTTTATCTACACTATTTAAATGCTGACAGAAGTTTGAGCTTGGCACAGACTGCCTGTGGAACTTTTTTGGCAAAAAATGAAAATAAAAATAAAATAACGAAACGTGTTTATTTTTTTTTCTGGTAAAATCTATAAACAAGCTAACAGAGAGTGAGTATGTCAAAGATCAATACTTGAGATTTCTAGGGCCAAAATGAATACGAAGCAGATTGTGTAAGAAACCTTTAACCTGGCAGGTGTGTTTTCATAGGCTACACAGCACCAGTATTATTACCAGGGCAATGCCTTATTTAAAACAAGTTTTTCCAGCACAGCGCATAACGAGAATAACTTCCATTCAAAAGCATTTCGCATTTTATTATGACTTCATGCTTATCACCAGTCTAAATGGTGTTGATAGAGTGAAGTACCTGAGAGGAACTGTTATGTGAAAGGTGCTTGTAAAGAAAACATGACGACTGCTGGCTGGCCCTCTTTATTTCCACCTTGCTTTTACCCTGGCATTCCTGCTCCACTGCATGACTAAGAGACAATTAATCCTAATAATCAGGGCCTTAGCCATCATTCCTCATTCTGGCAGGCCTCTTTTTCCATAGGGGCACAGAGGGAGTGCCTGAGCCACGGCTCTCTGCTGCACAGATGAACCTCGTGCAGATGTTGAATGAGCAGCGTGGCTAATAGCTTAGCCTTCTTATGGCCTTCACACATGTACAAAAATGGAAAACTGAAGGTGGCATTTTATCATGTCATGTCTACAACTCAATGAGCGACTGACTGGACTTGACGTATATTTTTGCTTTAGTATTCTAAGCAGTGTCATACTTACTGCAAAAGAAAAAACAACAACTTAGAAACAGGCAGACATGAATGTGGGCATCTGATAAAGCTTGTTGTAAGCATGGCTTCACTGGCAATTTTAGTCTCAGTATTCAAAGGTTTAGTTATTTGTGGGAAAAATCTGCAAACATGCATAAACAATATGTTATTCTTCATATACATGTATAAATTGGTTTTATTCTATATTTTATCAACATCAACTTAAGTTTTATTGTGATTTGATATTTCCTTCTGCGGGTCATGGATGTTAAGATTTGCACTGTCCCAATGTAGACTTCCAGGTTCAGTTTGCATCCAGATTTTGTTAAGTATTTAGTAGAATCTGTTCTTCCCTTTGCGGTTTTTCTGTGCCACTGAATACTTTGAATACTTTCAGAGTCTAGCCCAAGGGTTCAATTGAAATGTTCAATCTGTCCACAGCCCATGTTTCCAAAACCACATTTTTCCAAATATTGCTGACTTGAGTCTGGCTGAAAATGAGGTTGAAGGTAATTTTTTCTTCTAATAACTCTTTAAGACAAACCCTATTTGTGCACCATTGCTACACAGTGCTACAGTGTAATTGAGGAGGTTGTTTTTTTCTGTCTGTTATGTGGATTTGCAGTTTTATGTAAAAGTTTTCTTCTCTTTCAGATCATGTCTTTACTTCCCCCTAGATACCCTTATTGGTAATGGAAACTACGAGTAGAAGAATCGGCTTTGTAAGAGTCAGTCAGGTTAATTTACAGCTCCTCTGTCAGATGATTACAAGAGCCTGTGGTTGTGAAAGTTTGAAGATTAAAATTGATTTAATTTTTTATATTGTAATAATAATTTTTATCAGTACTGTATAAACTACTTTTCAATAAAAGAAAAAATATTAATCTATATGCAACGTAAGCCAAGTGGTACACCAGCTTATATAGTACATACCTTTCCACTGAGGAAACTCTGTATGTGCACATGCCCAGGTGTTCGCGTGCTTTTGTCAACAGTGGCAGAGCACAGCAAGAACTTTTGTGCTTCACAACAGAGAGGCAGTGATGCAATGTTTGACTTAACTGTACGGGGACCTAATCTTCTCAAATTACAGCCAAATTGACTGGTGAGTGCCAAAGTCCCAGTGTGCGGAAGCGAAGGGAGTGCCATGACCGCGGCAGACAGGAGGCCCAGGCAAACAGGCAGGTGCTAAGGGGCTGCTTCAGATGCAGAAGAAGAAGATCCCCTTCACAACACAGCAATTACGCTCGCCTCAAATTCACTAAGCTGGAGCACAGTGTGTTCTAACAGCATCTCAGCAGCACGCACAGCATCCCACACAACAAGCTCATTAGGCCAGCACATCCTCCTTCTGATTCAGGGTGGAGGAATTAATGCAAGAGCACCTGGACTCTGAGAGCCATCCATCCAGCTACATACAGCTGGCCACACTCAGGTTATGCATTATCTTCTTTAAAAATGTGCAATGTGGCCTCCACTTTTAGTTTTAAGCTACACCTCTCTTTTTCCAGAGTGCTATGTGAGGGGAAGGCATATTAATCACACTCAAAGCCACTAATGCTAACAATCAGTCAACACAGTTGGCCAGGCTCTCCATCTCTCGTGACAGGATGGTTTGTCCTGAGACCTGCTGATTTGTCCTGCTATGTCTGCCTCTAGGACAAAATCCACAAAACCTTTTCCTCCAGCAATAAGATAAGATAAGATAAGATAACCTTTATTAATCCCACACGTGGGAAATTTGTTTTGTCACAGCAGGAAGTGGACAGTGCAAAAGTTATGAAAATAAAATAAGAATAAATACAGTACACAACTGTACAGAATAGAATAAAATAGAATACTATATACACTAGAATAAAATAGAATAAAATATACAATAAGATAAAAATAGAATACAAATGCTATATACAACTGAGTAAAAAATACAATACCCCTAGATCATATAATACTCTAAACGGGTTAAAACCTGAAAATATTATAATATATTTAATGTACAAAGTTATTCTAACTGAAATAAAACACATCTAAGTAATAGAAATACCCTTTTAGTGGTTAAAAATAGTCATTAAAGTAAAAAAACCCCAGCTTATTACAAGAGTAGATGCAATTTGGGGAAACTAATTTGTGTGTGGAGTGATTTTTGACAACATGGATACAACATATGTCAAATAGCCAAGTTTTGAGAAACAAACAGCTGTCTAGTTCAACTGAGAGGAAACTGCCTACTGAGCAAGATGATCTCTCCCTGAGTGTCATCCACCAGCAGCATGAGGCAGAACCAGCATGTTTGGATTCCTACTGTACAACAAGAATATGGCTCTCTTGTCAACTTCAAGCTGACAAGTGTAACACTGACACAAATTAATACAAAAACGAACTGCACAAATAGCTCCAATTTACAGAAAAGAATAATTAAGTTAAGCAGGAGTTCCACTGAATGTGTTGAGCGCGCGTAACTGACGTGCACATGCGGTTGAATGTGTGTATGTGTGCGTAGTTGTTTATATAAATCTTGGAGTGTATGTTCTGTTTGTTTTGGGCTTTTTTTCCTCAAAAAGCAATGCTAATTATTGGGCTTCAGGTAGCGTAAAATGTACAGCTGTGGTGACTGTCAGTGCTCGGTGGACTATTGAGCTGCTGTACGACATGACAGTGGGTGGTGTCTCTCGCTTTCATCCGAATTGCCCGGTGCTGTTGTTGTCTTTTGCCAATGTCAATCAGCAAGTTTCTCTTGAAGCACGAGGCAAAGAAGACTTTATCTGCACATACGCTTTATCTCTGTGATTATCTGGAAAACTTGTTGACCCCATTCTACCAATGTGTGTCCCAAAAATCAGAATATGCCTTTAATGTGTCAAATATGGTTTTGTAGTTTGCTGAGGTATGACTGAACCTTAATGTTTGCATTTTATATAACCTCATATTAACGGGTAATAGCCAGATGGTAGCAACAGTCCGTGCATAACACTTTTAAGTGGGGTCTGCCAGCAACAGCTGCATACTATGTTCCACTGCTCTAGATAACTACATATCATAATTTCTTAATAAAAATGTTTCATTACTCTCATACCAATGTTGAGCCAGATTGCTGGCACTTGCAAACAAACTTTATGGACCAGCTTGATGTCAACTTTGATTACTTCTTTTCTGATGAAATACAGATGTTTGAGTCTCCACTCAAGCAGATTAAAATGTAACATTTGGAGTCATGTTCTGTCAAGGTAGAGTTAACATACACTGAGAGCTTTCATTAGAAAGATATTTGTAGGTCTATTTTGTATTAATAAATTGCTGCCTTAAAAATAAGCAAACACAAGTTTATCCAGAGCACAACAATTCTGACTCCCAGGGATGTAAATTATAACTTACTATACAAAACCTTTACAATATAGTTCATCATAACTGCAACATACAGTAGAATGTGGTGTGTATTGTTACTGAACGAATGTTAATTGCATTTGTACTCATTATTTCCATTCAGTACATATCTTTAAATAGTCCCACCACCAGTTGGGATAGATCTATTCAGCAAGTTGGATGAGTTGTACTGTCACTGACTGTAATGGCCAGCTTGATTTGATTTATGTTTATGTAACATAATCAGACCCACTAGTTGGTCTAGATAAGCTACAAAATAGTGGACCAGTATTTAGATTTGAGAGGTAGGTGCCAAAATGTGTGTGATTACCAGGAAATAGCTGGAGGCTTTGACAGTGATTGTAACACTCACTATATTTTGCAATACCGGAGCACATATAAACAACTTAAAACATGGCATTTACTGCATGCTGAAATAAAACATTGCCATCAGTGGCATATGGTGTAAAGTAGAAATGAATGGTGATTCCAAACAACAAATAAAAACAAAAAATGCTACTAAAAAGGATTAATGCAAAAAATAATAATGTGATAGTGTAAAGTATTTAGTCAAATCTTAGAGCAGTTGTTTCTTTGTGGCTGCATCCAATAGTATTAGTCAACAACAGTTTGTGATCTATGTTAGTCCTACCACAGCAGATAACTTCTCCAACAGAAGAGAAGGAATAGGTGGATTCCTTCTCAGTAGATGGAAAGGTCAGGTTCACCACCCCCTAGGCAACGGAGGAAATCCAGTGCCCAACTCCAGGGAGATTCAAAAGGTATCCAAAGACAAAAATCCAGCCTGCATAACAATAACACACTTATTGTATACAGTCATTGTATTACAATCATCTGTGACCATATTTCAATGAGAGACACATTTTTGTTTGCCTCTAAATTACCTTCACAATTTTCTTATATGGCTGTAAGTACACATAACTTCTCATACACACCGAAAAAAAATGTATTTAACCGTAACATCGGCTGTCATGCCAACACTATAGTTAGCTACATTAGCTTAGCTACACTCTAACTCGATAATCACTTACCAAGAAGTTCAACTTTATCAAGCGTGTTGGCTGTCGCTTCGGCCACTTCTGCTTTTATTTTTAGACACTTTCAGAGATACAAAGAGCTTTGTTTTCACTTTGTGAACTTGCTTCTCAGTTCTCTGGTGTTCCATGTCGTGTGTCCTCATGCTAGGAGAGGGCGGGTCAAGTTTCCTTCCCTCCAATTAGACCCCGGTAGGCCGTGTAAACCAAGAAATTGAAAACTTTTAAAATTGAACTTAAAGAATAAATAAATTTACCAAATAACTTATAATTTATGTATCCAAAATAGACTAACAGATCATCTAAGGGGATTGTTTATTGCTTTAACTTTATGCTGTAAATGCCATAAAATAGGGATGTAGCCTCAATGACATCACCCATCAGTTTACAGAACAAACCAACCTTAAATACTTGTGCAACACTCAACTCAATCAAATAACAATGTACACCCATAGAGTATTGACTAAGTCCCTTCTTTATTGCCTGTTTTACAGGATGTAAATGGACAGAGCTTTTGTATTCTGTCTGAGCACTTAACCTCTTTATACAACATCAGAGAACAACTTGGGGTTACTGTCTCACCCAAGGATATTTGTCATGCAGATTTAATCAGCTAGGAATTGAACTACAGTTTACTACCAGTCTTCCGATTAGTAGGGGACCTGCTCTACTGCTTGAGCTACAGCTACCTGAGCTAGCAGTCCAGGTTAACTTACAAAATTATTGAATAAGGCTAAAAATTGCCGGGACACAACTTCAATAAGAGTAGGGTCATTTTCCAAGGTATCTTCTATATGCATTCTGTGGTTTAGCCATGGTGGAAGTCAAAGATATTTGTCTCTCTAACCAATTTCTGTTATTGGGACAAATGCCCATGGGAATAAAGATCTCCTGAGTCCTCCACTGTCTCCGTAAAGAATGAGGTCAACTGAGACATGTCTTCCCCCGGTGCTCTTTTTCATCCCTAGATGTTTTAAAATGCTCTACATGTGGGAAATCTTTGGCTGAATTATTGAGGTCTAAAGAGCCTTGTAACCAACTTAGCTGCACTGAGGGACAGTTACATAAAGGGAATTGCATGCCTGGTTTATAGGAATTATGAACAGACAAAAAGGCACTAGTCAGGTGGCAAAATAGACAAAATCTGCATTAAAAAGACTTTTGTTTCTAACTAATAGTTGGCAAATTTTAAAGCGTGACCACAATTGTAAACATTCAGTTGTTATTCAAACCATGATAATGAAACCCCTCTAACTTTAACAAATTAAACCCAAATCACAACCTGGATTTTGTCCATCCATCTATTCCCTTCCGCTTATCCAATTCAGGGTTGCAGGGAGCTATCCTAGGTGGGGTACACCCAGGACAGGTCGCTAGACTGTTGCAGGGCTAACACATTGAGACAGACAACCATTTGCACTCACATTCACACCTATGGGCATCATCAATTAACCTCACCCCACTAACTGCATGTCTTTGGGCCATGGGAGGAAGCCAAAGTACCTGGAGAGAACCCATGCAAACACAGGGAGAACATGCAAAGTCCACACAGAAAGACTGGTGGTGGAATTAAACTCAGGACCTTCTTGCTATTTGTAACTACTTTGAAAAGCTCAGACAGATCATGTTGTCATGCCAACAAGTCTGTGAAAAATACTTCCTGTGTGGTGTCCCGGAGGGCAATTTCTGTGTATTTCGTCATTTAATTTGGATGCTTTGCATGAGACATTAGCAGCAAGGACGGGGTGTGATGGGGCTTTGGCGTCCAAAACACTATTTGTTACTGTTTTAAATGAGCCAGCCCTCAGTCAGGCGTTTTGCGGAGAGTAACCTTCTAACTTTCTAACTCAGCAATCACAGCCCTCTAATGAGCCACCACTCCACCCATTGCTGAATACATAGTGGATAAAAAGTCGAACAGGGTTGAAAAGGTTCATCTGACAGTGAGAGCCTGACAATTTTAATATGCTGTGATGCAAAGAGGAGTAAGTCTGTAGAGCACCATTAGTGTTTTCAGCCAATTAGCGGTCTCAGCCAATAATCATAAAACTATAGTTAATAATGGATCAATGGATTCTGGTTGATGTTATTTTGGAGCACTGCAACACACTCATCCATTACATAATGTCTGTGAGCATAGAGCTATACTGTACAGTGAAGGTTTTCTTTCTTTGGTGTTAGGGTTTAAAGATCATTTAAGGAATTTTTTTCTACTGTAAGTCACGGTCCCATTAATTAATGGATGAGGCAAGTATGTCCAACACAATTATTATTTTCTGCAAAATTCACAGTTCATTCTAAGTCACACTCATAGAGTCAAAGTGCATAACGGGGCGAAATTAAGGGAAAAAATAAGCTTAAAAAGAGAGTAGATGTAAAACATAGCATATGTAGCCAAGCAGGACTGAAACTCACTTGGATGATTTTGTTGCCCCAGGGAGAGCAAACACTAAAATGCTCTTTGACCATGAAATGGCCCTGCCCGGTAATGGTGGTTAATGGCTGTACGGTGCAGATACACTGGGTCTAGGCAGGAGGGAGACCTAACAGGGGCATCCTGACTGCTCCAGTAGGCCCCGGTAAAAGAAAAGGGTTTTGCTTAAAATTACAAAAATTCACTGTGGTGGATTCTGGTCTCTATATGCAGCTGGTAATTTAGCTGGGGTTGCATTATTATTTTATTTTTTTCAAAAAGGAGAAGAAGAAGCCATAACTTTGGACCAAATGTGAGAAACACTTCTTGACACATAATGCAGTTTTTCATATCAAGCCTGTATTACTCAATATTTTTCAGATATTAAATAATTACAAAGTAAAACACAACATTATTTTCTAAACAACATTTAAGGAGTTGAATTTATGGTTTTAAAGACTTTAAACAACTAAATACTGCCTCATATTGCTTATTTCAACTCCCCTGGAGTTGAAGTAAAAATGGCAGTTGTACATATGGACTTTCTGTGTATCAGATTAAGCTTGATTGACTTGACCTTTTCAGATTATACCCTGTTTTTTACCCTTTGTCCTTTGACTCTATGACTGTTGAACTGCAGTTAATGTAAGTCATTCCTTGTGTTCAGCAACGCAATGACTTAAATGCTTCTGACTGATATATTGCCCTCATCACCACAAGGTTTCACCAATGTGCCCTCCAGCTGAAATTCTGAAAGAGCACAATCCAAGGCAAGACTTCTGAAAAGCAGTGGCCAGATGAAGTTACTCTTATAAAACCATATGGCTTTATGGCATTTGACAGTAAAAAAGGTAACACGCGTATTGTAGCCTAAAAGCGTCACTCTATAGGTCATTACAAAACAAAAGACATTGTACCACCAGCTTTAAGTTTGGTAGTTTCAAATACAGATGTTTTAAAATACATCAGTTTGAAACACTTAATTATTTGACTTAGTATGTGCTCTTTCAGCATTGAAATGGACCCTGATATATCAGAACTGTTATTGATTTGGTAAGCTTGTTTTATTAACAGCTTCTGTTTGCAACATTACTTTTCATTTTCTAGCTGTTTGTCTAACCACAAATTAGACTGTCCTTTTTATTTTGTGCCTGGAGTCCACTATCCTGTGGAAAATATGTATTTAGCAATTAGGTGGTAAAAAGCTTCAGTATGTTCAACATCTGAAGGGTGTACTAGATAGCTGGGTTTTCTGTGTCTTAGCTGTTTTGACAAAACCTAAAACCCAGAAATTTAAAGTCAGAGATATTGGGCATCAAAACAGTGATTATCAACTTTCTACTGTTAACCTATGGCTTCTTCCTCAAACTCTGTGTATACTCCTATTAAACCATTCATTTGACTCATCTTCCACACAACATGGACTGAATGGGCGCTGCTTTCTTCAGTCAAACTCAGTGAAATGCTTAAACTTGTGAACTTTAAACTCTCTACGTTTAAATGTGATATTCAAGAAGAACATTCGAACCTGATATGGTCCTGTAATGAAAAAGTTGTGGAAATCACACCGGCTTTTATCTAAATCAAAGTAAAATGAACTCTACTTATTGAATAATCTCTATCAAATATGCTACAACAGGCTACTTAGTTTTCAAATCTGTGTTATACAGTGCCAGTAGTGTACATTCTCTACCACTTCATCTACCAGTTGGAAGGTTGGTGGTTAAATCCCTGGCTGTTCCAACCTGTATACAAAAGTATCCTTGGGCAAGATACTGAACCTGGATGTGTTTATCAGAGTTTGAAAATTAGATAGAAAACTTAGAAGCAGCCAAAAAAGTGCTTGTACGAATGAGACATGTTGTATTGAGTGCTTTGAGCCCTCAAGTAGAGTAGAATACCAGTCCATTTACCATAAACAGATTTGACAGCAAAGTATTTTATCAAGATTTGTGGATGTTCTGTAGATTCTGTACATTCATCACCAGATGAATGTATGCAAATTTGTACCAACAAATGGTATGTCTGGTGTCTCCACCAGACATACCATTTGTTGGTAACTTAACTGCTAGTGTATCAGTGAACACAGGTTTGCAATTAAAAAACATACTCCCTCAGTTAAGATTATATTTTGCCATTTAATCAAACTGTCAGTATAAAAGAATTTGTGAAAATATTCCATTTGCTACGTTCTCTTAACACAACCTGCTCCAGAGCAAAGGCATTTACTTTGAAGTGTGATTGATGGTTTAGCAAGGTATGATTAGCTTAAAACCAGAACTGTTTAGTGTCTCAGTATAACAAAGTGGCTTTCTTTAAACCTTGATCACTACAGTTATAAGATAAGATAAGACAAGACTTTATTGATCCCACAGCGGGAAAATTTGTGTGATAGACAAGAGCAATACACATTCTCAGGGAATACAGTTTATATATACAACCTGCTGAGCTATACATTTGTAATAACACGTAATGAAGCAATGCAGGATAGTTATAGTAGCACCGACTATGCCAGAGATTAGAAAATTCATTAGCTTATTGCATTTAGCAGTCAGATTGATAATATTGTACACTAATTATGCGGTGATATGTTCATGTCAAGTTAAAAGCACACCCCTTTGTTTATGATTTAGGCTACCATATTGTTTCAGGCATATAAAAGGAAACAATGGCTCAACAACACCCCACTAGCCTATTGCATCTTCATAGCTCAACCCTCATGACACAAAACTAACTTAGCTGCCCTACAAAGAGAGTCTGGCACTCTGTGTTGAGTCGTGCTGTACCAAATAATGCAAAGACTCCTATACACTGAGTACACACTATTCTGTCCAAATGGATTGGCTGTTAAAACAAAACAATGACTGTTAAGACTCAGTTGAGTATTGGGGAAAAGTAGCACTGGATGATAACATAGTCTTGGTTTAGAACTGTGGATGGCCTAAACAAATGGTGTAACATTGTTGATAATTTACTGATTAGACATGCTATGAGGAACCAATAAAACTATGAATTTATAAATGTCATGATTAATCAAACATTTAAACAATCTTATACTTGGATAATCTTATGGAAAGTAATGATACGTATTGCCATCAAGTAAAGAATAGATTCACAATTCTTCAAAATTACTCATAATCCTCTTTGCTATTATGTAATAAAAAAAAGATATTTAAACAACAGACAAAGGTTTGGTTAGATTAATGAACCTTTTACCAGCTCTAATTGCTTGTCTTGATTTTCAGTATTTGCTTCATTACTGTGTTAAAAACTGCGGGATTATATTGTCTATAATATCGGATTTGTGAAATCAGTGCCTTTGTTTTCAACACACAGACATACACTTACATACGTCTTAAATCCCTGAGTTTTGCAGCACTGTAAAGGAAATCCAGTTTTAATCAGATTTGACAGTGAGTCACGATAAGTAACAGAGTCATCAGCTGAGGCGAGTGAGGGAAAACGAAGACAACTGAGGGTTAAGCTGCAAGCCTCTTCATACAAACCTTGTCTGAGAAATCTTTAGTGGACACAGTGACAAGTGAAATATGGGGTCAACTATCAGTCATTCATCAATGAACCCATCCTGTCATGATTTGAATTTTGAGTACTAGCCAGTATTAACCTTCATAACCCCAAGTCGCATTGGACAGCTTGGCAATGCCTCTGACTGACAGGCACAGTATCAAAGTAACTGTTTGGTGTCAGTATAATAAATGCTTTCAGTCACATAAAGCTATGGATGAAATGGTACCAGCATGATGATATTAGCTCGAAGAGCTCCTCATAAAAGTCTTATCCTCATTACTGGGGCTTTGGCTACTGTAGCTTTACAACACCAACATAAAAAATACCTTTTATTAAGGATATTCAATCCATACATGCATACAATTTCCTTAGTGTTAGGTATATAGGGGTGTGGTGGACCCTGGACAGATTGCCAGGAAGGCTATTCTGAAAAAGTAAAAAAATGTTACAAAGTTTTGCCTCATAGGCTGTATTTCCTTTGTGTTCTCACAGATAAGTCAAGCTGCTGAAAGCTGTGCTGAAGCTCAAGACTATTTAATGTAATCCATTTGGACAGAATCATGTGTACTCAGTGTATAGGGGTTTCCTCTGTGACCTCTGCTGACCTGTGAGTTCACTGACCTTAAGTAAGTCTGAGATAAAGTTACATCTAGTGGGAGCTGGGTATCCTCTTACTGCCATCGCCTTGTGGGAAATGACTGTGGTTGACACAAGGAACCATGACATCTAACACTATATACTGCGAGATACATGATCATCAGGCTCCAAATGTAAATGATAGTTTTATCGTGTTTTTCATCTTTGTACAATAATAACTTCAGATAAGTTTTTCCCTGCTGAAGTTGAAAATGGCTGATCTCCTTTCCTGCATTTAGCTGGACATTATTCTCTGTTGGTAAATTACTCCCTTTGGAGAGAGAAATTAACCTAGATTTCCATATCAAAGAATTATGAATTAAGCCATTTTCCCTGCCCTCCCATTTTGCTGAAAAGAGAAAGTGGAGGGAGTATGCAGAAGTGGCCTGCAGTGATATGCGGGCCATACAGAGTTCCTTTCTTACAGGAGCAACACTGTAACAGAGAGAATCAGCAGCTTTCAACTGAAGCGAAGAATGAGATCACTGGGCTTTTTGTGCAAGGTCAACTTCGAAGCAAGACACATCGTGTTTAAAATTCAGTCGTATCCTCACCAAGCACTTGATACACACTGTGCCAGCCAGGGAACCTGCTTGCCATTATGCAAAGAGGCGGCAGGCTTAAAGTAAATACGTAATCTTAATGAATGCTGAGATCTGTGGAGGTGGGAGTGAGGGGAGCCCAAGTCAAGTAGAGAAGGGTCAGAAACACAGGGTGAATAATCCTGTGTCAACAAGACACAACTAGCTCTCTCCATCCCAATGTGTAGCCATGTTTACAGCGAGCAGAATTCAAACGTTTTCTGACATCTGACATTGTTGTTCAACAATAAACCAAGTGAGTGACTGCAGGACAAAATCTCAGAATTTACTTTTTCATCCCAAAAAGATGTTGCTGAACACCAGGCATTATTTGGAGTGTTAAAAGGGGAAAAACATAATTCGAATTACTGATAGAGATAAGACATGTCTATGAAAAATCAACAGATGCTAATGGATACTAATAAGGGGAAGTAATAATTTTTCTATCTGTTAACAATGTGGTATTTTACTGTTAATATTTGACTATAAAATGTTAACAATATGTTTATTTGGGTCATTAAAGAGCCTTCTTACATTTGCTTATTTGTCTTGTACATCGTGACCTTTGTCACTGGCCCCAACTTATCTCAGATGCATGGATTTAAAAGAGGAAGACAGCCATTAGATGACATGTCACACAATATAGGGGTCTTCTTCTGGCCCCGTGCCTGCTGGCTGTGTCCTTTGCTTTGCCCACTTTGCTCTGCGAGACTGCCAGGACATTGAGCCTGACACATCAGAACTGCTGCTCTCTTGGTGCCCTCTTTCATTCGCACTATCACAGAGTCAAAGCCTGCAGAGACGAAGCTGTCCAGAGACTGAGCCCTGCTGGGTTTGACTGGGCCAAGATCCGATCAAGCCTCGAGGAGAGGGTCATCCTCTTCCCTGACTTCTACTTGCTATGATCTCTGAACCAATTCTAAAAAGGCCTCTGACTTGATTTGAGCAGACAGTCCCCCTTGAAAGCTGCCTTTGGTTTGGCTTCTGTAGCCTGGAACGGGAAGAGCAGGGTCAGGCTACACACAGGCAGGAGAAGGCTCAAGCAAAAGCAGTGTGAGGGGGAAAAAAAGAGCTGATAGCCATGCTCCAGGTGCAGATGGCACACTGTTTTATGTGTGGCCCCAGCGGATTATGTCAGCGAAGCTACTGGAGGCATATAACATGCAGAGATCACACAAAAACATTGTCAACCAAAATTCAAAGATTCATTAACAAAGGTCATTTCCATGACAGCAAATACCTAATAGACAGCCAAGACTTTTGAAGCCACAATGAGGATATTATAAACAGGCTGAATGAAATAAACCTTGAAGCGAGGATCGAAATTATAATTTTGCAGTCCTACTGGGTTGTAAAAATCATTATACCGCTGTTCAGAAATTTGTTAACAGCAGTTGCAATGGTAACATAAAATCCTTTATCACATCACACCGACATATCGAATTTATGATACATTTAAACAAAAAGAAATAATTAAAATGGCAGTGAGACTATTTTACATAAAGTACAAATTATTAGCTAGTAGTGGTACTATTTCTACATATTGGGTTGATATGATCGAGGCGGACACTGCCCCTAAGGAGCTGGGGTTGCAGCAACCCTTAAAACCAATAACGGTCAGAGGTCAGGATAGGGGAAGCAAAGATCCAAGTCCCATCCTATTGTGTGACATGTTTCCTTCGCCTGCTCGCCCCAAAGGCGTAGTGTCAGGGTTAACACTTCAAACACTCAATATCTTCCCAAAACACAAAGGACACAACTGCTTGCCATTCACATCATTTCTTCCAGGAACAGAGATATGGATCCTTCTCAAAGGTCACTGGCAGCTGAAGTTTTAATGATTAAGCAAAGCTTTGTTGTCTGACTTTTTTCCTGTAGCAAATCTACTTTTAGGTGCAAATTGAGTAGTTTGTTCACTATTATGGTATAAAATTGAAGCATATTTTATATGTCAACTTTAAATTTGAATAGATGTCATTTGTGGCCGACCACAATTTTATAATTTGAAGGTAGATGATAAAATCAAATGTCAAAGGGGAATATATGTGTATGTATGTATATATATATATATATATATATATATGTTACCAGATAAAAGAACACATCATCTCCACAGAAACAGCTTTTTTTTTGTTACCATAATGCCCTAATGCATATCTACATACATAGTATTATTGGTGCTAATCCAGGAATGACTCAAACAGTAATAATGTATAAATGTGCAGAGGGCAAATTGAGTGGGTGACTATAACACACCTACATATGTTCTTGAGTTCTTTTTTACTAGTAAGTGTTACAGCTTTCTCGGGAACTTTCCTCATTCTGCCACTCCTAACTCATGAATATTCTGCCGGCAAACATTTCAGAGCGCTATGCCGCTATCTAACTCTCGTGAATCAGTCAAAGAGAGAGACAACTGTCCACAGTAGAGTCTGTTACACATTCATGAAATCATGCACCAGAACACAGATTAATCTCACAAGAACGAGATAGGATTTAAAGAAGGCAGAGGTGATTCAGGTATCAATCTGGTTAGCTTTTATTTATTTATTAATTTTTTTAGCCAGCTGCTGTTTACTCTGGATGTAACTCAAAGGAAGCTCCTCTTTCCCTAGAATGTGTTTCTGCTCCTGAGGTGGTGATAAAACACCTTATTCTAAGGGTTGGTGAATACTCACTGTCCCTGGTGTAGGTGCTGATACCGATAGCTCCAAGCCCAAAACTAAAGGAAACTCCATATATACAGTTTACTTGCACCCCCCCCCCCCCCCCCCCCCCCCCCCATTTTCTGTACAACCAAGTGGATAAAAAATAAAGAAATAAAAAAAATCTCACAAGTGTGGTGGATAAATATATAATTGTTTGTTCAAGTGTGTTTTGCACAGTATGAGACCTTCCGATTGCTGCACCAAGTAGAATGCACTGCAGGCAGTCTCTTGAGGGAAGGTCTCATTTTCTGCCTCCTGCCGTGAAATATTCAGTCCGGCCTGAAATAATATGGGACTCGTTTCAAGGCTTAGCACTTTTCAAATATGCTGGCAATAATGGACAGGGCATCAAATGAAGCACAGCCTCTCACAGAAAGGGGAAAGAAGGTTTTGAATCCACAGCCAGGGTTTCACATAACACCATAGACAGCTGAAGTGCTCTCTACATATACAGTGTAGTGATTAATTTTTTGGGGAGGGGGGGGTGAGCCTATAATTTCTAGTCAAACAGGAAATTCGGTCATTTTGTAGCAGTATTATTTGGTTTTCGAATATAAACACTGTAAATGTATATTGCAGTTTTATTTTTAAATGCCAGCCCAGCTTCAAATTATATTTCCATATTTCTCTTCTGCTTTTTGCATATCATCAAGGAATCTGAATTTCATTCGGCCTTAAAAAGAAAAGGGAGCAAAATCAAGGGTGCGCCATAAATGCACAGAAATGGAGCACGGAAGAATGTTATAGGAGGGGGCGCTTTAGTGAAAGGATTCAAGAATTTAACAATCCCACATCCTCTCAGCTTGTCCTTCATCTCTAATAATCAAGCTTGGCCACAGAATATCCCTCTGGATGGGAAAAAAACATGTTCCCTGTCCGCCTCTCACTCATCTTTAGACTGCCAGTCTTGGGTCTTTTCTCTTGAAGTCTTCTGTCACATTTATGACTTCAAACACTAAGCACAGCCTTTTTTTAAACTCACTGCCATGTCTTTAAAGCTGGATATCTTTTTTGCACTACATTAGCATGAGATGAAGGGGACTGTGTCTGATGCAAAGGGAGCCCTGAGAAGGCTAGACCACAGACACTGTGAACTGTTATTTGTTACCATACATCATACACCAAAGGCCACCTAAACAAGCTATACCTAGTTTCAGCTCAGGTGAAGGCTAAAGTGTAGGTCCATAGTATTCCCAATACTCTCGTGCAATGTAAGACAGAAAGCAACGCTTGCATTTGTTATGCATAGCTTATGTGTCTGTATGCAGGTCCAGCTATTACTTATTATTACTTGTCTTCAATAGAAGTATTAAAGAAGGTTTTGCTATCTATCTATCTATGTATGGTTTAAAAAGTCGAGAAGCACTTTGTATCGTTTCGAACAGCAGACTGCAGTGACTGAGACCCCACGGTGAAGCTGGAGCTCTTGAAACCGGAGCGTCCACTGAGTGGCGCCGCAGCCCGCAACTTGCACAGCACAGGCAGGCAGCCTGCTCTTCCCCCCCGCTACATGCTGCGGGCTAATCCGCTCACTCACTCCGTGTTGGGTTACAGTGACAAGGGCCCTGTCTGAACCACGACTTTTAGAAAGATAATATTACAGGTAGGTGCAAGCCACGGACCGTGTCACTATCGATAGACAAATTAAGCATTGAAAAACAAGACCATGACCCAGAAATTCTCGCTTTAATCGGGTCACCGTGCTCGTTTTCATCACTGAGTGATAATGGCACCTCTCACTGTCCTTACCATTTGAAGTCCCCTAACCGCAACCTGTAGCTTTTGGGGCAGAGAAAATTGTCCAGCTGGACGCCTTGTATTGGTGCCTTTGTGTGTGTTTTGAGCCATTCCTGCCTGCTGATAGCTTTATTTTTTTATTATTTTTTTTCTCATCAAGTTGAAGGTCGGTCCCTTCTATCTAACAAGCTGCAGTAAGGAGAACAGCTATAATCAAGGATGTAGCCTCTAATGTAACTTGAATGAAAATAGATGCGTTTAAAGAAATTCGAATAAACCCGTTGTCGGCTAATGTAACCAGCTTGTTTGCAGGCAATTTTCCTCTCACTATATAAACTCATAGTTAATGCTGTTGAGGTGCAGGAATATTCGACTTATTTGAGTCAAATTTAAAGTTGCGCTGAAACATGTTTAAATTTTTGCGCTTTCGTCTTTATGTTTTCTTCTTCTTCTTTTTTTTTTACATTGGAAAGAACTTGGAAAAAGTCAGGTGCTGAAATCCTGGGATGCAAGCTGAAATCTCCCTCTGAAATAGGCCGAACAGAAAGTCTAGCTCCTACAGGGTTTTGTTCAGGGTTTCACGGAGAAAGCCCAATGCAAAGTGGGCCTACAGCCAACTGGGATGAATTCTAGGGTGGAACCTAAACAGATGGGAAATGGTATAAAGGTGAATACCAGGTCAATCTGAGCTTCACTGATAATGCTGTGGGCACTGCTCGTAGCAGTGTTTTAAAAGTTGACTTAAGAAAACAGATTGTATGGTCAGAATAAACTCTTAAGACCATATTGGAGCATTTTTTTCCAGGCTTCTTTTGTCTAGATTGCCACAGGCGGAAGCAGCAGACACCAAATGGTCAAAAAATTGTTATCATTATGTTTGTCTGGAAAATCAGCAGAATGGGGGTGTTGATTTCCAGCGGGTAGGTTTTCCTTTGTCCCTTTTTTGTTCTAACCCAGATTTTCATATTTAACAGGCTCACAGCTGATCCATCCTTCAGTACAAAACAGAGACAGTGAAGGTTAAAGCACTCTGCATGCATGGGACCATACTGCAGGTAATTAATATGTCAGCTCATTGAGGAGCTTCGTCAATACATCTATCACCATATGAACTTCTGACTGGAGTAGCTCATATGGCATGCCGCATAGAGCACAGACTGGGAGTACATTTGTCCATTAGTAAACACTTCATAGAGTGTGTTGTGACTGGGGAGGTAGCGTGGCTCCTCTCTGTCCAGTTGCAGTCATTTTCGCCTGTCACCTCCTCATCGCTGTAAAAACACTTGCTGTGGCTTGGTAGATTAACAGAGAGCCCCCTAATGGAGTAATTACACTGAGCCAAACATCTATTTTTCACCTGTGCTCTGCCATTATTCTCTGTCCCCTATCCACTCCATTGGAAGTCACTTACTCTCCTTACAATGAGTTATCATTGACTGCCATTTAGACGTTCTGGAGCAATTTGTCTTACTGAGGCCACGCGCTAGCCTCATTGCAAAGAACAATCATTCTCCCTCCAATATATAAAACATTCATGGGAAAAAAGGAAGAGAAAATGCCCCACAAACAGATAGTAGAGAGTGGCTAATAGATACTATAAAGGTGACAGACAAGGAAAATAATGTAGGCGATTACTGGAGCAGCACCACCAGTACAAAAGCTTCAGGGACTCTACCACTGGAAAAAAAAAATCCTTTACGAGACAAATGTGTTAAATCGGTAGTATGCCAGATATTGGCGGTGGTAATTGTTCTTGGTGCGAACAAAGTATAAGTCCCAAACTAAATTCAATGTCTGAACATTTACCATTATAATGTTATCTTTCACTTACTGCCATATTTAGTTTGTGTTCTGCAATGGGGTTATGAATGTAATATTTACTGTAACATTATGAAATTTCCTTTTTTGTTTGTGTATCTTTGACTGACTGGGTGTTATTAACTTTAAGGAAGTAGATGTTGTCCCATTAGTTTTTCTTTTTTCTTATGCAGTATTATAAAAACAAACCTTTTTTCCTCTGTAGGTCACTGTCTCCTACACAATAAAAGTGTGATTATAGTCCAAAAAGAGTGAATAATGTAGAATGTAGAATGTAGTTGCTATAGCATAAACTGCTCATGGATAATGCACCTCTGAGTCAGATTGACACAGCTCTTACAAAGACAAGCATTTATTTTAGACACTGGGCTTCACTGTTGGGCACAATCCAACTCACATCCCACTCAGCTTCACTAGAAAGGGTTAATGGTGTTCTTAACTCGGTGTTTTGTTAGATTAGTCTCTCCCACTGCTTAACACAATGACAAATAACCATTATTCTTTTTCTTGCACTGATAATCAGGACAACTTAAACATTTCTTACTAGCAGAAGTGAAACCATTAATCCTCGGTGATACTGCTGATAAGTGGTGACTTTGGAGTAATGGCCCTGTCACCTTAAAAAAAGAGAGAAAATTTGAACAATTAAAACAAGATGCCTATTACATTTTGTGCATCCCATCTATTTGTGTCATCAGGAGGCATCAGCCAGTGCTAATAGATTAAATAATAAAATGAAATTTTGTTCATTATTATAAAGGAAGATATCTTTCATGCTGAAAAATAATGTTTTAATGCAGTAATTGGCTTTTTCAGGGTGGAATAAATAGAAAATATAGCAGTAAGTTTGTCTTTTTCTATTGGCTATATTGGCTATATTGTTTGGGTCAGGTTAAAAAATGAAACAATGAAGATTCCTGTTGAGAAAGTGTTAACCTTTCCTGACTTTCCTAAAGTTATATGATATTCATCATAATCTTCAAAACTATTTACCTTTGTTTGAGTTTCATGCATATTATTAATAAATAAAATGTGTTTTTGCTTTATATCATGGCCATTATTAGTCAATTAATCACTCAATGTTATTTTCAAGTTATAATGCCCCAAACTGATGAGTTTAGCTTCACTATTATGATAGTTATACTGTTTTTTTGTCTTATACTAAATTAAACCTCTGGTTTGCACTGTTTGTTAGGAAAAAAAAACAAATTTTTTGCTTAATTTTGCACTCTACAACGATTTAGACCAAAGCATTTGATGAAATCGTTTGATAGCAACATAATCAAAGAAGCAAATTATTTAAGGTAAGTTGGAAAATTAATGAAAACCAAATTTATAGCATTGTTATATGGCGTTACATACCAAACAGTGATTTAATCCACAGCTAGGGTAGACAACAATGAGGGAAAGATTCATTTGTAGACTCTAATCTTTTTATTAAATCTTTGCCTGCAGTACTCTGGGTGTAACAAGCCATAACTGCCCCTCTCTCATATGTGCATACATGTGCGTATGTTGTGGCTTATACTGCAGTTGTATGTTCCTAAGTTGGAGTAGTATAAAGTCTATATGAAAGTACTAGACACTACATCATTCACTATGGACCTTTTGAAAACATTCGTAATGGGCTGTGAAACACAGTGATAACTGTTTAAATATGAGTTAACCACCAGTGCCATAAGGAAATATTCAAAGACTTACATAGGCTAATTGAAATTCTCACAATGCAATTATCTTCTCCATCATATATTCCATTTGCCAATATGGTTTTCTCCCAGACTAATCTGTTGTTGTTGTTGATACCCAGAGGTGCTGCACTGAAGGATGCTAATAATCACATAAAATTAAGTATTCTTTTTTTATTAAGTGCAGTTTGACATTTGACATTTCTTTTTTCATTTAACAACTTTAGATATCTTACATATAATATATATTCATATAATATATATATTATATATTGCATATAATATATATATTCCCTTCATGACATTCTTTTCCTTAAATTAAGAAAAAAGACATCAATTTCATTGTACATTTGTTGATACTATATTGTTAGCCTCATTGACAGTTTCGTGATAACCGACACAGTCAAATTCTCTTGGGTGTAATTGATTTAATATTAGAATAATATGAAAACATGCCTGCTTAATTGCTCAGGGCTGTTCAAGATGGGAAAATCTGTTCAAGTTTGAGTTTCAGTCATTTTTATTCTTGTTTATTTCATTAAGTACACTGGCATTCACTGAGAGTCAAAGTAGAACTAATTAGCCAGTTGAATATTTGTGAGTTAGCCCATACCACCCTTAAAACAGATGGGGAAGAAAAATCTGCTTACCACCTGATTAATCTTTATGTGTAATTAGTTTTATATATAAATTTGAAAGAAATCTTGTCTAAAATCATATCTAAAAGTGATGATTGATAATAAAAGTGAAATATAAAACATCTAAACAAATATACTAGGTTCAACAGCATCCCTTGCATCTTTCCTGTTTGAAAATATAGCAGCTTTGGAAGCCATTATAGAACCTATTTTGAAAATCTACCTACCATTACATACAAAAATTGTATTTTCATAGTTCTTAAAGTCTTTTTATTATATAATAATATTCGTGACATATCCAGCACATACTTTGTACCTTCTTATTCAACAAGCCAAACTCATGATTCTTTGCTATCAGCACAGTTCCGTGCACTCGATACTTAGTATTTCTATAGCGGTAGCTATGTTTTGATCAAAGGGGTTCAGGGGCCTGAGTTTGAAATCCCCCAAAGCCCATTTTGGCTACTCTTTGTTTAGCCCATTGGCGCTCTGACCCCATGCTTCTCAGACTTTGAACTCAAAGCTTGGAAAAGCCGTATCGCTTCTTTAAACACATTATCAGTGGGCTAGGTTTTAAGAATATCACTAATCATCTTAAGGTTTTAGTGCAGTGTAGCAGTATAGTTAAGAGACGGGATCCATTTACTGGCATGGGCACTGTAAGGAATTTTCAATGAAATCTATGATAACGTAATGGCAGCAAGTGGTTTGTAAGTTTATGTATTCAGATTAAAGTAGCAGTGTGGGTGCAATTTTGTGGAAAATACAGCATATGAATATCATGGGGCATGACTGTATCTGCTTAACATCTTCCAAGTAGCATCTTAACACATGGTGCCCAGCATTTTTTTCTTCTTAATTTCCCTTACTTTCCTCTGAAATGGATCCAGTAGCCTTCAAAGTACAACATTAGAACTTTGCCCTTATCCAAATCACATAGTGTTTTCTTGCATATTTCCCATTTCATCTTCCGTCTCCAAAACTAAAAAATTCAGTGTACTGAAACCAGATTCACTAATGCAAAAACAGTCATTAAGACAAAATGTAACATTTAGCATACTTTGTGTATCAGGTTAATACCTCTTCCTACACATTAGAGAGCCTGGCTTGGATTTTAATGCCAGGCCAAGTTTAAAGTTTAATATTTTTTGTATAACTGTCAAGAATTTGACATGGACCTTTTTAAAGGGTATCCTTCACATATTTAGATAATATACTGCAAGCTAATTGACTTATTTTTTAATCTAATTTGTGAATTTAGAGTTTACTTTTTGTCTCTGGATGTAGAGTATAACATTTTCCTCTCAGTAGTCAAATTTTTTTTTTTGGACTAAAAATGTATTTTTGTACTTCTACTAACTGTTCAATAACTTTTAAAAAAAATGACAATGGGGAGATTTGTTTTGCTTTTTAAAAAAATTTGCAAATCAACTTTAATTTTAGCATTTCTCTGGTCATTTTTATAGTGTGTCATCTACTCATAATAACAGTTTCTAGTGTCTATATTCAATTATTATTTTTTTTAAATTTCCTTTTAACCTAAAGTGGGACCATACTATGCATTTTCAAAAGTGCTAGTGACATGTTACAATTCTAGTTAGCAACTGAGTGTTTCTTCTATTACCAGTTGTCCTAGGTTAATGCAAAGCCTTGTTTTGACCCTATCCTGTTTGCCATGTTAATTATTTCTTTCTGCAGTTGTGGGTATTCTCTGAGTCTTGATTAAAAAGTCAGCAGCTTCAGTATCTCGGCATGGATTTAACAATTAGGAGAGCATCATTCTGAAGACAACTGTGTATGCTAACACAGGGCTTGTCACTAAACAGTATATATGGAAAGTGTGTAAAGTGCAAATAGCCTCCTGAGATGGTGTCTTCAAACTGGATTTTATTGTCATAGCCAGCAGGCACGAGTTGCTGCATAAAGTCAAATAGCCATACTTTGTTCGTGATAAGAAGTCAGTGAAGTCGTGATAAGAAGTCACAAGAAGTCAGTGAGAAAATGAAAATAAGCATCACTTCATTCGTTACCTCAGTAAACAGTTTTCTGAGGTGTTTTCATTATATGTGAATATTTGAATTATGCTTCCATTCCCACTCGTCATACCTGGCCAAAGGACCAACCAAAATGACCTGAAGTTTCAGGGTTTTTTTTGCAATTTGTATCATCAGACAAGCAACCCACTGCACTCATGGTGTCACAGCATCACTAATCTAACACAAATGTAAATAAAGAACAGCACACAAAACTGAACTGTACAGATGGTGGAAAAAACATGAAGAATTTAGCACGACAGACTAGGCATAACAGTGTATAAACCCGGCTCAATCCCGAAATGTCCCTGACAAGCCCACATGGGAAACAACAATATAAACTCTACACTTCCTGCAATTCTAGTAATTAAAAGCCTTGCCATTTGAGTTAAAATGTTTTGTCTTAATTCACTGTTATACTGAAGCAAAGTAAAAACAGAATTATTGTTTGCTGTGTAGTTGTATCTAATATGATTGGTTAGGCGTATGTGAATATATCATGTTAAAGAAATGTCATGTGGTTTGAAAAAAGGCAGATTAAAACAAAACTAGATATACTAATTTTGAGATACTCTCTTAAGCTTTTAAATTTCATATCACAGGCTTGATTATCCTACATTTATATCCACTCACATTATTTTTTTCACTGAAACAGATGATGGGCTTCGTGACCTTAAATAAAATGCGTACATGAACGCACGATTACATGCAAGTCTCTCTTGGCCCTTTCACTCGACTCACACCTCTCGAGTCTCAACAGTCCCTATGATTAAGATTTGGCACCTTGAATTACATTGTCTTCATCTAGAAATATTTCAACTGCATTTCTGCCGCTGTAAAGGGAGCTGAAGATAAAGGAGAAGAAGGTAAAAACACATCCTGTTGTGTGAATCCTAGAGAAGGCCTTGAACCCTGCCATTCATCCCTTTCACTTCATCAGCTGAGTCTTAATTGCCAGAGAGGACAGGATACCCAGGACCCAATTGTTCTTTATCCTCTTTGGAGCCTCTGAGGCATGAAAAGCGAAAGGCCTGCTTTTGATCTTTTTTTTTTTTTGTTAGTTTTTTTCTGTCATCCCCTACTATCCTTTCCCTTAGAATGAGACACTCCTTTCACACTGTGCCCCCTTCTTCATCCACGCAAAATAATTATCAAGCTCTGCTTCATCAAATAATGGTGGATATTGGAGGTCATGATTGGGAGGGCCAGAGGTCTGCAGGGTGGCCCTAGGATGTGGTGAAGCGTCCATCTAATCTTAGAGGCAGGATCCTTAACTGTGGCTACCTTTATATACCTTGACCCTCGGTTTTCGTTTGTCTGTCCTAATGAGACCCTCTCATGCAGCCAGTGCTATAGAGGTCTTGCAATGGCAGGGTTGGGAGGCCAAAGTACAATGAGACGTAGGGCTGGGCTGAGACAAGGGCACATCTGTGCTATCTTATTAAGCCTTGGAAAAGAGCTCATGCGTTTCAACGGCCCATGGGCTCTGAGAGCAGATCTATTGACACCTACTTGTCCTTTGCGGTTAACACCTTTCTGTGACGAAGGAGGCACACCCAAGTTTTTGTTAGAAGCAGTTGCTGGCATAGCAGTTAGTATGGCAAATTATTTAACATGCTTTGGATGACCATATGTAGAGATGAAAGATGAAAAAAGCAATTTAGCAATAATAAGACAACCCCTCAATCTAGAGAAATGATAAGGATGTAAGAGCCAAATTTTGCAAAAAGAAATAGTTTTCATAGCTGAAAATTGTGGATGCCAAAATATGTATGAATACACAATTTTGCTTGTTTGTTTGTTAATTCAGAAGCATATTTGAAATATTTGTATTTGTTACTTAAGGACTAGTTGCTATCCATGTCTTAAGCATTTGTAGAAATTTTGCAGAAATTTAACAGAATAAAATGCTTACTAAAAGTCTAGCTGAAAAAAATCATATCTTGACGTACTTTGTGAAAAAAACAATAACAAAAAAAAAAAATGGGACATAGGATAACAACCCTAACGATCTGTCTACATTGCAAAAGGGACAGCAGGATATACTACAAGTAGACAAATGACAAACAAAAACACAAGTAGGCAAACAAAAACCTTTAAGCAATCATGTTAAGCATGCCTAACATCTGAGCACTGTGTGAGAACAAAGCAGGGCTCCTGTCAGTGCATCGATCCACTCCTGAAGGCACACATCCATAGCTCTCTGATTGCTCCCTGCCTCTTGCGTCTATCTCTCTCCCCCGCGCCTCTAACTCTCTGCTCTGGCTCCTTTCTGAGAGTGGGCTTATTGATCTAGCCTACTTCGTTGGAGTTAACTCACTGATAAAGCCTGACCAAGGGCTTCCAATGGCCTAAAAGAGTTTGGAGAGCTGGTGAGAAAGGTCATCGGAAAGAAAAGTCTTTATATTAACAAAAATATTTTGTCCTCATGTTCATTCAAGTTGGTTTATTAACTGTACAGACTCAAGTTTTTCCAGTTGTATTGAATTATTGTCTTCCTATGTTGACGAGGCTTTTAATTGTTGGCAGCTTAACAAAAAGATAAAATGAAACAGTATAGTTATTCATCTTAAGCCCTCATCAGAATTGATTAACCTTTCGTATTATAGTCCTTATGGAAGAGTTAGGGTTACTAATTTGAAAAGTGTTATAATGCCAAGTAGACTGGTTAGAATCTTAAAATTTAGCATGATTTTGGGATGTTGAACTTGATAAAGTTATTTATTTTTAAAACATGCTTTAGTTGAGTAGGTAGTAGGAAATCAAATCAATATACAGTATGTATAGAAACCATAATTATTTGGTTCACCTGCTTACTATTTACATTTTATCCATAACTGTACTGATGAGATTGCATTATGTATGCATCTAATCAAGTGGTTACATCTACCTTCTGAATGCACTGTACTGACTCTTGCAGTGGTTTTGGCATCGTTGTGCAACGCATTTGTCATTCTCTCGTTCCAGATAACTCACACACATCATACAACAGGACTTTTACAGTGAATATATTGAGCAGAATTCACACTGTAGTAAATCAGTAGCTTCAGTGATTCATTCATTCATTTGTAAGTGCAGCTGAAGTAGTCTGGCACAATGCACTGAGTTACACTCCTTATTTAAAAAAAGAACTTGGATCTGTAAAGGACTGTGTTTGCTATAATAAAGTAGAGGAATGCTATTGTAATTCAGCTTTGGTCAGTGACCTGACCAGGCTGGTAAAAATAGCATTTGCAGATGAGTTATTGAGGTTTTTCATTTTAATCGGTGGTTTATTCTACTATAAGCCACCTCTGGTATGATTCACTAGAAATGAGGAAATAATTCATGATAAAATAAAGATTTAGAAATATTCTTACAACTATTTTTAAGTGTATTGCAGTCCTCAAAATAATAAAAATTGTCTACAATTTTCTCCAGAAAGCTTACACAATGATCTCAAAAATCAGTGTTTCTTAAAAAATGTGACTCATGTTTTGTGTGTCAGTATGTGTAATCGTGTCTCCAGAGTGTGATTACATTGTATGTCAGTTTGTGTATATTTTTGCAAGTGTGTTGTGCTGTCATGTTTGTGGCATTCCATGTGGGAGGGTCTGTTGATAAGTAAGCCATCTGTAGTGTTCTGCCGAACGACATGTTGTAAAGCGCGATTTGAGAGTGTGGAGAGACTTGACTTGACAAATCTTGGCACATAATGAGACAGAAGGGAGTAAAGGCAGAAGTCTGTCCAGAGATAAACAATTAGATTTGTCCCTGAGGTAAAGGCCATGCAATGCAAGGACTCTCAGACTAACAAAATCAATATGGCTTCCAGTAAGAACACTCAGGGGGTAGAGTGATGAAGAGGTTATCATTCATTTCTCAGATTAGGACACACATACAGAATGAAGAACAGTCTCGCTTTAAAAATCAATATGATCACTGGCATGAAAGCTGCTTGTCAGTGATGGATAGATTTGAAAGTATGCATCTGCTATTCAACTGTCTGTCAGATATAGTCGGTGTAATGAGACGTGATAACATAGATCAACAGGGATACTGAACTGAGCTAGTCAAGCCAGTTTTCGTCAGCAGCCAATTGTGAGAGGCTCTTAAAGGAGACAGCACTGGGGAATGATATTTTCACACCCCCATATAAAACCAGAATGGAGCATGAGCCATAGACGGAATGGGCAGTCCCTTCACATTGCATCCCCTCTCAGGCCCTGCCCAGACTTGCAGGTCTAATCTAACATCTCACCACTGTTCCCAGCAGGGCTCACAAGGGTAGCACTGCCAGGGCAAGGAGAGTTGGACTGTTAGAGGAAGGGTGTCCCATGTTGCGCATGGACTGGCTTTAAAAACGACAACAAAAAGAGACAATGAATGGTTTTGGGGTGGGAGTGGGGGCAACCGCAACTTGTGTGCAACTGCTGTTAGACAGCGAAGTCTCCTCAGAGACGCTGAGTCGCTGACCATAAAGGTGTGAGTCTGCGCCGCGGCCAGCCTGTCGCCTCATCTCCATGGAAACAGTGACGTGGTACCCCAGTGGGCTTGTTTCTGCTGTGGCCTGGAGGAGCAAGATCACTTGGGGATGTAGCCTGGCCATCACCTGGGCTTCGGGGGGCCGGGAGGCATAGCTTTGATGACCTTCAACAACCTGCCAGTCTGTCATCGCGGTCTGGGGAATAACATGAAAAAAAAAAATCAGCTAGGGATTTGTGTAAAGACATTGTTCACTGGGCCATTTTAGCTTTGGATGAGGTTCTTTGTTCCAATGGGAATCAAAGCTAGTGAAGTATACTTTTCACGCCATTTCTTTCCCCTGTATTACCTTTACCTTAAGGTTTTATATAAGATTTTTATATATGAAAATTTAATAAACTTAAATTCTTGGCGATTTATGATTAAACATTTTGATTGAAAATTCAATTCAATTTGTTATATTTAAACTGCAATATTAAACAAATTCCAATAGAATGCACGTCTGGACACAGTACAACCCAACAGTTTAGTCTGGAACATTTTTATTATACGAAATCTACACCATATCATCATTAAAATACTAGGGCACTCTCAAAATGTAATAAATAAATCAGTTTTTCTTAGTGGAGATGGAGCTTTAACTTCATTATTCATTAAACATGCCGATCTTATTATTGATGAATTAACTGTTTAAAAAGTGAATTCCAGAATCTGTTGATATTGTTGATTATTGGTTTTCTTAGACCAGAAAACTCAATAGTATACTAATTTCAATGAAATTTAAAACAAAAGAAACCCCACACACATTGTCCACATTCACAATTGAAAAGCTGGATTTTGTAACTTTAGGCATTATTTATTTAAAAATGAATGATATGATAAACCAGTTTTTATATGTGTTGCACAATTTATATATAATTGTCTTTTAAATTGATCATTGCTTTTTAACTTTTGCCACTCTATTTAAGAAAGATATTTTGGTTCCTTTTTGTGGTTTATAGAATAAAACATCACAAAAGAGGAATGCATAATAGAGAAACTTGCTATCTTCTTCTGTTTCAGGGATGTGCACACCAGAGTAGTAAAAAAATTCAGCATGATTAGATACATAATCAGGAACATCAGAGTAATTTCAGTGTAGTGTTATAGACTATTGTTGGTATCACTGTGATAAATTATTGCCAAATGGAATCTCAAATCTTCTTCATTTGAGTGTAAAGCAGCGCCATCCAAACCATTCCCTGGAGACACTTGTGTTGTATTATCTGACAAACCAGTACAGGAGATTCTGTGGAAAAATCTGTGCTTTCTTCCTTTCAGCCAAAAAGAAAGAGGGTTTTGAATGGAGTGGTGATTCTTTATGCAGAGCTGAGACGCGACACCTACCAGACGGTGAGAGATGGCAAGCCCTAATAATACAGAGCTGTACAATGGTTCTGACAGGCGAGCAATAAAGCAATCAGGGTCCCAGGCATTCCAAATCTCTTTACCGCCCACCCTCTAACAGACTGAGAGATGGGCGGATGACCTGTGAGCTGTCAATCATGGGGGATACCTGCTGGAGCCTGATCAGGGAGAACTGAGGGCACCAGTCCATCAGATCTGTTTTCACACTCCAGACACTAACATTGCAAGCATAACCACAGACACAAAAAAGCTGCACCGCCTCGCTCTTAATTAGGAGATGTGTGTGTGCGTGTGTTGTTTGGGGGTGGACTTGTTTGGTTTAAATGGGTATGGGAGTGTCTTAGATATAGGGGGGATAGTAAGTGGAATCCCAGTGAGACAGAAAATAACCTTTTCCCTTGATTTAGGAATCAGGCATTGATCTGTCATGCTGTTTTGTACAAGTAAGAGCTCTCTCAGCATTGCTTCTCTGTGTGTATATGCAGTGTGTGTATGCGCGTGTGTGATCGGGGGGTGGGGGGCTTGTTCATTAGCTATCTGTAGCCCATTCCAGCAAATAGATCACCATAATTCTGTGGTTAGTTAATGGCTTTCTGGTGTTTCCTCTAGAGTCTTCCTGTCTGAGGGCTGACTGCTAAAACTCCTCCACTGTTTTTTTTCTCTTTTTTCCAAGTGGGGAGTCTTGTGTTCTGCTGCCTAACTCAGAAAATTGGCTTCAGCCAGTGGCCAAGTCTGCGAACAGTCTGGCCACATGGATTCACATTAGAGAAGTAAAAGCAACATCACAAAAAACATGCTGATCTGACATACTGTCTCACTGACTGGAATCATATTGGATCTCCACATTGAAAACCTGTCAGTAAAATGATATTTTCTCACAATAAGTAGCTATATTTCATTGTTCTCTTTCTCCCTGGAAGACTTTGAATTTTAAATTTAACAAATTTAATAAGTTCAACATTAAATACATAAAAGTGAGACGTTATATGAATTTTGTTTTTATTTAAAGTTTTTGTTTATTGTCTTTCCTTGGATGGAACTAAGTGCAATACTTTTTTCAGATTCACTGAAACTCCATCAGGCATTAGTATAAAATGGTCTGTAAGTACTTGTCAAACTATTTGGAACAATGTTTAATCATAAAATGGGTCGATGACAGCATTAACATGAAATGTTATTTATTTGGAGGAGAAACCAGAGCTCCCAAAGAAAACCCACAAAAACTTTCAAAATCCACACATCTCAGCATCTGGGCTGTCATCAAGTATTAATAAATCTGTAAATTCTTTGACAGGTCACAATTGCATCTTGATTGATTTGTTTTTTTGTAAACTTTTTCCCTAGAAGAGCATTTTTGGACTTTTGTGTCCTGCGCTTGTGTAATGTGGGTTTGACTTTGAAGAGCAATGCCAAATTCTATATTTCAAGCAATGGCTTGCCTTTTTCTTTTGATGTTTGCCAAAAAAAACTTAAATCAAATGAAATTGATTTAATTTGAATGTAAGCCACAGAAAATCATCATCTAATTTAATGGCTCACTTCATTATTAGTTTGTTTTAGGTAGGTTTGTTATAGCTGCCCATATAGACTGATAGCATATTGATCCCAGTGTCTTCATTGATTTTGGTTATAGGGCCAATTCTTTATTGATTCTCTTATTTATTCTTGGTCAGTTTTCTGTTTGAAAAATACAAACCTGCACATGTTTTCATTGTCAGCATGACTATTGTATTACCTGAAGTCTGAATACTGAGAAGAAACAGAAAAACAAAACAAAACATATAATTCATTTAGATTTCCAAACGTTTCAGTGCTGTTTGAAGAACCTGCTGGTATTTATTAAGAAATGTATACACAATTTATTACTGCTTTTTTAGCTAAAACTGGATCTTGAGTCCCATCTATTCTTATCCCCACCCAAGGACTGGTGATTCCTAAGAAAGGCATTATGTTTTTGGGGTCTGTCCATCCCGTTTGTGTGAATGCAATATCCCAGGAATGCTTGGGATAATAAAATGAGGAAATCTTTTTAAATTTGGCCACGTGTCCAAGGGCTCAAGGATGAACTGATTAGAATTTAATCATAAATTGTCTACTAGAAAAAAAAGAGTGATGAATGGAAATAATGAGATATTCTATCCAAAAGACCAGAGGCCATCCAAAAAAGAGACCACTCACAACAGAGTCTGTAACATCTTTCACATTTGGGTGGTTGTTTAATTTATAACAATAGTACTAGGTGTCTACCTTGAAGCTTTATTGATTGTGGATATCTTGTAAAATATAAAACATATGTTGTATTTTAGAATTTTGTGTTTCTTTATAAAGAACAACAACTTCATGTACAGCTTTGTTGTCCAGGCAAACGCATAAATGGAAGGTTTTTTGTTTTTGTTTCACTTAACAAATAGACACACTGCTATATACAGACACACATATACATTACATATGCATATGCAGTATGTATACAGAAACACAATATAGAAGCATACAACTCCAAGCAAATAATTGTTTGCTCTGCACATACTTAATTGTTTCGTCTTTTGACTTTCCTTTACTTCATATGAGCTATACTCGGCTGTTTCTGCCAGCAAGTCTACATAAAGCAACTGTGCATTACACGTTCAAAGAAAAATATCATAAATCACATTTTTAATTGTCCATGTTAAAGTAAATGGGCCTAGGTCTAGTATTTAGAAGGCTATAATAAAATACTGCATAGAATAAGTGTTGTGTTATATGTTGCCAAAATAAGGAGTGCAATGTCAGTCTTGTTTTAATTCTACAAACTCAATAATTACTACTGATTTAATTCCACATCAAATCATTTTCTGACTGAAGATTTCGAGGTTGCTGATGTCAGCATCATCACATCCAGCATCACCACAGCTGGCTGTGACAGCTGTGATGCCACTGAGATACCCTATATTATACGTTTACCTCACTGCCACACAAAATCCACTGAAGTCAGAAAAGCCAAATTTGTATAAGTAAGGAGTTGCTGGTTAAGTTCATCAAGCGTTCTGCTGTTGAGCACCAAGATGGCTGCAATAGCAATTGTCGTCTGATCTTTGCTTGTTGACAGATTGCCTTTTGATTGGTCTTTAGCTAACTTTGGGTATGAAGTTGCTTTGAGATACAAAGCTGATTTCCTAGTTATGAGTGCAATATATCTGGTTAAGCTGAGATCCTGTGGGACTTTCAGATACAGACGGACGAAATGGTGGTGGCTAACCAACTGGACTTAGTGGTGGTAGACAAATAGAAGAAGACGGCCGTAGTGATAGATGTAGCAATTCCGTATGACAGCAACATCAGGAAGAAGGAACACGAGATGCTTGAGAAGTACCAAGGGCTCAGAGAAGCGCTCAAAAAGATGTGGAGGGTGAAGGTAACAGTGGTCCAACTGGTAATCAGAGCGGATCCCAGGAACAACATTGGAGATCTCTGTCCAGAAGAGCGCAGTCCTAGGAACAGCTAAAATACTTTGCAGGACCCTGAAGCTCCCAGGCCTCTGGTAGAGGACCCGAGCTTGGCGGTTAGACCGCCTGCAGGGGCGAGAGTGTATATATATATGTATATACATATACGTATTTACTGGTATCTCTATATTTCTGTTACAATACATGCAGGCAGTTTGTGCTATGGTAACTTTACTTCAAGACTTGCTTTCAGTGTTATTCATATGTCCAGTAGGTTGTGTAAGCTGTTGTGTAACCCTTGGTACCTTGAGAGCCTGGACCTTCCTTGGAGCATGTCATTGGGAAAAGAATGAGTGAAAATATGTTGATTCTAGTCACTTACTGTACCTTTGTCCAGAGCAAAGGTACAGCATTGTGCAAAAGACTCAAGACCTCTCATTTCTTTAAGTGGTCTTAAACAATTTGTCTCCAGGCTTTCTGGGGCTTTCTTTCAAAGTTTTCCTTTGTACATTGGCTGCTTTTTCACTAATTTTCAGTCTAGTCATGTAGTGTGACAATTTTCAGAGGAACGTTTTTCAGTCACTTAACACTGGCCTATGACTCATTGAACCATGAAAAAGCACCTCACTCAAAGGATGAATATGTTTGGTGTCTGCACACAACAGGCAACTTAGCAAAGAGCCAGTTTCAAACTACTACTACTGTATCTTTAGTTACTTTGATTACTTAAAAAGATTTGTTTCAATTTCTTTAGTTCAATCTATGAAAAATGCCAATGGTAACATATTTTGACAGGCAGAAAATATTTTTGCCCAACAAGTGGTTCCTCCAAAATTGGCAGATTGTGTTCAGTGTGTAAATAGAAAACTGGCAAAAACTAGAAACTCTGGACAAAAGAAGAGGTGGCAGGACTAAAGACTGCCTATAGCAGGTGAACAGTACCTGAAAGTGATATATCTTTAATAAATAAGAAAAAAAACCTGACACACGACCTGAGAGATACGTCTTGGCCATTACCTAATACATGTACAGTTTGCCGAAGCCTTGTCAGAAAGGGTCTTAGTGAAACGATGACTGTCAAGAAGATATTTTTAAGTAAAACAGGGAGAAGTGTGCCAAATAACACAAGACATAGACAGAAAATGGGTAGCAAGAGGTCTTGGAGAGTGATGAAACTAAATTTCCTGGCCTCCTTTGTAAAACTTTTTTATGAAAACACAGTTGAGGCACTGTGATGGTTTGGTGCTGCATTTCAGCCAATGGTGTTGGGGATCTTGTCAAAACTGATTGATTAATGAACACAGAAAGGTATCGTGTGATTTTGATCCCCAATGTAACACCATCTGGAAAGGGTTGATTTGCAGCAACTTTATTTTTCAGCTTAACAATGATCTCAAACATTCTGCCAGTGCAGTAAAAACATATCTGGGTAGGGAAAAGGAACACAAAGAAACAATATCAGTTATGGATTGGCCGCCTTTAAGACTACTGAAAGGAATGACAAGAAAGCTTACCTAAAGAGGCAACACTGAAACCTCTGTCAGACTCTACTTACCTTCTTAACTCATTAATCTTGCTTACACGCTTCTGTTCCTCTGCAGAGAGCTGTTGTTTAATACAAACAGTGCAGTAGCTGAAGTTAGCAAATCGCTAACGTCAGATACTGCACTGAAAAGATGATAGATATCCATTTTTGGGAAACTGAGGGTAACAAACATATGCTGAAGCAATGAAAGCATTGAGGAAGACAAATGCATTACATGTTTATCACTTTTGTGCATGTCACATTGTTGCTATGAAATGCATTGGTGCATATAAATACTAGATCATATTAACATTATATCCTATGTGAACAGTTGACCTAAAAACTTCTGCCTGCATTGTATCTCAGCCATTTTTGACAGTGGATGATTAGTTGCAGAAGTCTGTACTTAAAATGTCCCAAAGGTTTGCTTTCAGTTCTCCTTCACCTCCTTCTGTCTGGGAAACTACATGACTTCTAAAGTCTGATGTTCAAGTTTACCATGCAAAGAAAGGCTGGTCTTTTTCCTTCCAGTTTTCTGATGTCATCCTGTTCTGAGAACCTGTATTTGATCTTCTGCAGCTGGCAGAACAGCTGATATGCATTTTATATGCCAGTGAAAAGGAGACTTTACTGGACCATTTACCATCTGACATCACGCTGAAGTCTGGTTGAGGTACATCTGTCCATTGAAAGCAATGTTTAAAAGCACAGCAAGTTTTTCACATTTTTAAGTCATGCTATATAACTAAACTTATATATCTGCATATAATGATTTTACCTGATCTCCAGACTTTCTTTAGTTTACTGCCAATTTATATGGTTATTTTTAAAAACACAGTGATTACTACTTTATTGCTAAGTGATTCTGCATATTTTTCTAGGGTTTTGCAAAATGTTCTTTGTTAAATTTTGGAATGCATTCCAATATGTAGAGGGGTTTAACAATTAATGATAACTTTGTAATGAATTATAATTGTACCCAAGTCAACTACTCTGATTAAAGGCTCTAGTGAGCCAACATGGATAAAACAGAGAAAAAAAGAAATAAAAAACAAAAACCAGTAAATATCTGGGAATGAGTAAAAGAAAGTAGTTTATGAACTGGTCCTGGCTGTTCTCTTGATATAGGCTGTTGTCATCATTTTTCCATTTCTCAAGTTCAGCGTCAACACACAGCAAAACAAATAAAGTTGAATGCCTTTCCCAACAACATCTTCTCTTTATTGGCAGCTGATACATGAACAAGAGGTTGTCTTGACTGGAAAAAAAAGGAAGTGCTGAGGCGTTGCTGGACCTCCAGACCTTTTTGACCAGTGGTGTGTCATCCCTCACTTTGTCATGTTTAAGTAAAACCAATGCCCATTTAAAGCAGCATCCATCAGTGTTAGTTGAGAACAATGACAGATTGCCTTTCTGCTACAATCAAAGCATCTGGATCTTTTCTCTACTCCCCCTCTTTTATTTATGGTAAACAGCCTGAATAACAGCTGGGCAATGGGATTTTACAAGTTAATCAATTGTTTGTTTGGAGCCACTGCGATGCCCCATATCCAACCATCTGCGAGTTAATGTTAATTTACCATGCTAATTTTTCCAGAGGCAACTGCATATCTATTGATTACTTCTTAAAAGATTTGTCTACACTTAGCATTATGAAATAGTTAATTTAGAAAATTGCACTTTTTAAGTATCTACATTGCAAGTGTGAGTATGTTTAATTTTGTTTCTAAGATATCGATTTTTAAGCCATCGGCGCAACTAAAAACACAGGAAAAAGAATCCATCTGGTGCTGATAAACTTATACAAATGGTCCAGAACAACCACAGAAGTACAAAAGCATCCCATCCACATTTTAAACAGCGCTGGGATGTCCTGAGGGTCATGTTAAGTTTCACTCACTGGTGGTGCATGCAGGTATGCACTGTTTATCCTGGACACTGTGAATCCTGTTGAAGAGAAGCTGTCTTTGTCTCTCCTCCCAGGTATTTATGCCTTTGGCAGGGTCTTGGTCTTTTGTTTCGCCCTGCTCCTCCTCAGCTCCACAAGGCGGCCCATGTGAACACAGGCCCCTCAAAGGTCAGTCATGAGTATCCCCTAACATGTAGCTAGCAATTCACATAATTGGTCTTGTATAAAGTAGGCATATTAACACAATTAATAAAAAATAAGTTTTTAATTTATAATAATTTATTTAAGTTTTACAATATTGTATTTTTAAAAATATTTTGAAATACAAAAAATAAAAAGCACAGATAGCGTGAACATGTTTAGGAACCTGTTTATTTAGTGTAAAGCATTTTGTGCTACAGAAATAAAATTTGCTTACTTATTTAGCTTTTTACTCAGCAGAACAACATCAGCACAACAGAAGAAGAATGTAGAAACATAAGCATCCAGTTCCTTCCATGTGCAACCATTGCTAAGAAATATTGTTTAGGATAGCAGACAATAATGATCGCAAACACAGTCATACTGTAGAAAACTCATACATAAACAATTGAAAAGCAAAACCTTAACTTAAATTTAACAGTATTATTTTATTTGACCATGTTGTCTTGGCAGCCTTGAGCCAGTGTTCGGATAGGGCACCATTTACAACTGTGCTGTGAGCACTTGTATTCACCTTTCCTGTTTTCCGGCTGCAGCACAGAATCCACACGCTACTTTATTTATAATCCAGCCAACCTCAATGTGTAACTCTTGCCCCATACTCTTGCTCGCATCACACAGTGAGGTCACTTCCCTCTGCACCTCCAACACTGCTCTTGCATTCCAACATGGCTCTAGGACAGCAGCCCAGCAAAGCTCTATACTCCTCAAATCACAAAGAGGCCCAGATCAGAGCAGTGCTGGATGTGAGCCAGAATCCAGGCCCTCACAGCCCAGGCAGCTGGGGGCAGCCTATAATAAGTGGGAGACAATGAGAACTAGCACACCTCCCACGCTTTGCATGTGCATGTCGACTCGGAATTGAAATTAAATGGTTTCATAGGTTTTCCATAGGCCACCCTAATTACGAAAAGATATAAAAACCCCTAGTGGGTTTAGCAGATGTATAGTCTAACACTATTATTATAAGCATTATTTATAGTACAATTTAAGAAAATATGCGTTATTCATTTCTCTATACTGAGTTTTAAAAGGGCAAAATTAAGGGCATTGATTAAAAACAATACACATAAAGACAAAAAAAGTTTGTTTTTTTTAACTCTGATTTTTTCAAATTCCAAGGGCATTTTAGTATTTTACAAACCCTTTCTAAAAACCCCCATTCAAATGCATCAGACTTGCTTTACTGTAAAACCTGGCAGCTGAATATTTTCTATTCTCCAGCATTTATATGGGTGTATGTGTGTGTGTGTTTTTTTCCACATGGGAAACTAGACATATTAAAGGTATTCTGTTTTAATGAATAATAATGAACAGTTCACTGTGATGTAGATGCTGGTGGTGCTTTAATGGTCCCTTGTAGCCTCTTAAGCCTTTGGTGATAAATCTTACGCAGGCTCACTCGTATAACTAAAACCCAAACCTCATTCAACTTCACATCCATCAGTGTTTGGCTCAAAGCGATGACAAAGCACTTTCAATTACACCAGTAACTGACTCTGGAAACAGTTCATAGCAGGGTCCAGCCTCGAAGACTAGGGGGAAAACACAAGGGGGAGGGCAGAATGGCTGGTAGGGCATCCGTTTGACTCGCTCCCAAATAATAAAAAGGGTTGTGTGACTTGGGGACACAAGGGATGCCGCCAGCATTGGGAACCCAAGGACAATTCACCTATTTTGTGTGCTGTCACCCCTGTAGTCTGATTTATGGTTGGGACATCCTTCCTATGACCCATTCTTCCATCAGCTTGGTGCTATAAGGATACTCTGGTGATTAAAGGCTGAAGTATCAAAGCGTCCTCAGTCAGGGCCCTTGTCTAGTACCAGAGGGGCCTTGCGCTGCTGAATGGGGAGCGTGGCGATTGGGAGGGAGAGCGTTGCAGCAGCAGAGGAGTGCCATTCTTAACCCAGAGCACCAGAGGATAGAAGAGCCTTTTGAGAATCCATCAACTGTAAATGCTTCGTTCCATAATGTTGGTGTTTTCTTTTCCATTTTTCCATCCCAATTTGTAATTATATTATGTCGAGTGTGTGCTCTCTAAAAGTTAACATGGCACTGTTTAATTGGAGTGATTTTACTCATAATTGCATGATCCTCTCTACCACTTTTGGCTTCCACTTTGTTTGAATAAGCAGGCTAATTTCAGAATCCATCCTCAAAATTAATCAGTATAGCATACTTAATATTGAAGTTCACAAATGAAATAATTGAGAAAATGTAAATCTGCTTTGAATAATGGGAGCCTTAATCATCAACAAAAACAGTATCCTAAACAATGACAGCACCACCCCGGGATAAGGCATCAACAGATAAGTGATGCTAATTTCTCTCTTTCTCTCTTTAAAATGCCTTTATTACATAAATAAAAACAGAGTCTGATTCTCCAGAGTGCCTGATCTTTTTAAAGCACCTCTGACTCCAACCCCCCTGATGAAAGGCCCACACTAACATCAGGAGTCCAGAGCCTTTACTCTCTAACTTCAGGCAATTATGACACAGAGGAGATCTTTGCCTTCTGCACTCCAAAAGAAGAAGAAAAAAGGCATCCCTTTTTTCTAAGCTTAGTTGTAAAAATAAGCTTGCTCTCCTCAATTGCAGTCACCCCATGCCCTTTGCAATAGCAGCAAGGATGTATCGGAACAAGCCATGGGGCAAAACAAATCACTTGTGATTTACAGAATTATAAAGATTTTAATAGCTGCAATGTTTCTCTCTCAGATTGGTCTTTATTTCCAGGAGTCAAAGTTTCCTGGGTGCCGCAGGCTTTTGAAAAGCAGTAATTGGCCAACAGAGAGACTTAGGATCTCCCTGAGTGATTGAGGGTATTTGTTGCTATGAACTTGAGGCTATCACTCTAAAGATCACAGGTTCAGGTTCTTAGAGACTGCAACTTGTCAAGCGCAATTCATTTTGCAGCTGTGGAAGTCAGGATACTTTTCCACGCAGTTTTGTTTAAAGTTTTAACCTTTCTCTGGAACTTCATGGGGGTTCTTTTGCTGATTAGTAATGTTTGCAAATAATTCAGAATAAAAATATGGTCCTCGGGTTTGTGACCTAAAGACCTTTTTGAATTAAAGCAGAGTAGCTATTATAAGGAAGAAAATGAGTATAATCCTGTTGTGTATGAAAAGAGCATCCTGAAGGAACAAAAGACAGATTTTTGAAGTATAATTAAAAATCATTTTTAATTTTATTTTTTATTATGCTGTAAATGAAGCAGCCCACCAGTTTTACCATAATTACACTCTACATACAGTTGAATTTAAAAGCCATGCATAACTACATACATAACTAAACAAGTAAACTAATGCTGTCACATAAAATAAATACAGAATGAGGCAAAATTGGCAACTATTAAAAATTCAACAATTTAGAAAATATATCAAAATATATGAAAAAAAAAGTTTTCATCATATAGAGATTACGTAGAGATTTACACACTTTTTAAATCAGTTAATCTAATTCATTGGAGAAATGTATTTGTTAGTCTTTTTAGATAAACCGATAAATGATACCTCGCACATCTGCAGAACAATCCCTTAATGTTGTGCTGTTAGGAAAACAAGTCTGGCAGTAGCTTAGCTATATTAAGGAAAACCACCAGGGAGGCATAATCGAGTTTGACTCTCTACCGGTGGTCTCCTTGTTAGTGTTGCGAGTGTCAGAACTGACAGTGCAGGTAGCTCAAATGCCACTTAAGGTTTTAGCTTCAGTGGCTTTTGGAAAGAAATGACCGTGACCTGTGTAGCTTGAGCCCACATCCCACACCCTTTCTGCCTGACAGCCGCTCAATGGCAAGTGTCTGCCAGCATGCCGAGGGGAACGCTGCCAAGCAGCCGGAGATAGAGATGATTACCACATCCCTCTCTCCCTCTCAGCCTGTTCACTGAAAACTGATACCTACTAACAAACTGCTGTCAACATGTTAGCGAGGCAGAGAGAGTGAGAGCAGTAGTATGTGAAGACAGAAAAAAAAAGGGGAGAAAAAGAGATGTGTGGGAGAGTCAATGTGAGGAGTCCAAACAAGTTAGGATTAATGACACTGAAACAAGTTTTTTTTTCACTCTTTTAGAGCTAACACTGTTGTGGCAGACTTGAAGAATGCAATCAACACCATAAAGAAAAGTTGGGTTCGGTAGGCATTTACCTACAGGGTGATGATCAAATGATGAATGTCAGACAGTGTAGTTGTAAGGTCACAATTTTCAGGCTTCTGTGCTCGTCATACAAATGCAGTTATAAATTCAAAGTTAGGAGAAATTATTTCTCATGTAAAACTTTTACCTTTTTTTCTACTACTCTAACAATTATAATTTCTACACAATGAATACTACATTGTCATCGAGTTTCTGTGGTGTTGTGCAGATATGCAAAACGCTTCAGACCTTTAGTCCAGTCACTTAAAACTTCGTCTTTCCCGCTGAGTGGAGAATAAATGCAGTTCTTCCAAGGAGGAGTTGTAAATGTCATTGTTTTTGAATAAATCCCCCACTGCGCCACTTTGGAGTCTCACATTTAAGTGAAATAAAGGAAAAATCACAGCTGACATATATTTTTCTAATTGTTGCAGAAGGGTTGGGGGGCAGAAGCAGCATGGAGTAGCTTGAATCATTGGTAATTATAATATTGCTTGCTAATTACAAAAGATTTTGATTGTCTGATTTTGAGCAGAAGGCCTATTTTAGCCACTGTCTTAATACACATTTGTTTTTGAAGATTGGAAATGACAATTATGATAATGTGCGTCGCAGCATGAAATACCTTTGTCAAAGACTGGAAAGCAGGACATGTTAAGTCCACATATTTCTTACAGAGATTCTGTGAAAATGCTATATAAAGACATTTCAACAGTCTATTCTTTTTATATCATTTAAAAATCAAGGTATTTTATTCTAGGCATGTTTTTAGGACACTATAGATTTGTTGGAGACTAGTGTGACAGGTTCCTTAAAAAAACAAAAGGCACTTTTTGATATGGCATCCAAAGTGTTTCAAGTTTTCTGCTCTTAAAAAACATGTAGATTGCATTAGAAAGCCATGATCATGCAGTTCAACTTTATTTTGCATTTTGGCCCTGCAGAAATGTCTGATATTCGTATTTTTTAAATTCAGTTATTATGTTCGATGAGAAAAATAGAGGACAAGAAAGAAAAAAAAAACTGTCTGCATTAATTCACTCTGGAACTTTGTTGAGCAACAAGATAAGTATTTCTCTAAAAATCAATTTTCGAGAAGAGACGATGGAAACAAACCTAAGTGCTAGTTTGAACCAACCCCATAAGGCTTCCAGGGAAACCACCAAGCCTAAGAAGCACTTTATTAGCCAGCGGGGGGTGGGGTTGGGGGGGGTCAGGAGGACCAGCCCTATCATTGATTGAGGTTGGAGGATGCATCCACAGCTGCACTTTCTCTAAATTTCTAAGAGTAAATATGCACCTTTTGAAGTGGGGGGTGCCTAGGAGCACTCCTCTGCACAGATTGTGTGGGTTTCTGTGGGGAGCTGTAGTTACGGGAAAGATCAATGGACAGGGCATTAGGGGGAAGAGTACACTACACTGTCCAACCCTCAAGCCTGCAGAACAACTCAGCAGCGCCTACATGGTCAGAATTATTGAGCTCAAGGCAGTTTAATTCTGTACAGTGTTTTGTGAGGCTGAACGTTTTCAACCAGTTACTAAATATATGGGAGAAAACTATGAAATATACTCTGAACTTGACATACAACTTACATTTGGTTCATATTGTTTTGCTTCCACTTGCGATGTTGAGAAAATCCTTCGAGTCTGGAGAATGAAATGGTCTTTGAATACTTTCACAGTGGCCGTGCATGCTCATGCTTGTAAGATCGTTTGGATTCCTTCTGTATGCGTAGTTGTACATTTTTTTTTCAGTGTTAGTTTTACAGACATTGTAATTTTTTCGTTTTGTGTAAGTAGAGATACACCTCATCAATTCTACAACTTTTACAGCAAAAATTGCACAATATTTTTGACTGGAATAGTATTGTGTGTGTATAATTACTAACTGGAAAATGCCTTGGCCCATTTTGTGAAAGCATGGAAAAACCCATATCCTGCGCATTGTGTGGGTGAATATGTGTACTTGTGGCAGGCTTTAAGTGCATTAGACTTGTGCTGATTACACAGCTTCCATATTGTGGTTTGTAAAGACTTTGGAAAAGCCTTTTGGGGTAACCACACTTCCAGATGAGGCTAATCTGTTTGTGGTTGGTACAGAGTGATAAGTGAGCAAAGTTTGTTTTTAAGCCTTTTTCTCCCCCACTTATAACTCAGAATAAGCCTCAAACTCAAAATTAAAATATTAAAGCCGAACTAAGTAAACATTCACATTTAAGTCCGTGCAATTAAAATGTCTTTTCAATTGTTATTTCATTCTCATTTAATTTTAATGCTCTTCCCTAGGTGAGAATGAGAGTACCAAAATATAATTTCCTCATAGTGTCAAAAGTGTTTGCGCTCCCAGATGTCGCCAAGATTTGGCTCCACCAGGCTCGGAGATGTAGCCAGAGAGAGTTCGCTTTTACAACCCCTGTCACAGTCCACAAAACACTGTGTCACTCAAGCACAGCCTGTGTGGCAGCTCTGGCATTAATGGAGACGTTGACATCTTCCGACAGAGTGTTTATCTAATACTAATGCTAAGCAACCAGAGCCAGTCACCCCCACACGGAGCCATCCAACCCTGCTGCAGTTCTCAGCGTCTGGCAATCACACTAGTTTTCCCATTCATCCCTCAAGACTCTTTGAATTCATAACAATGATGTTGCCGCTCCTCTGTGTCATGTTTTCTTTTTCTTTTTTTCCTTTTTTATCTTTAGCCAGATATCTTACCATCACCCACTAGACAGTCTGACTGCATCACGGGTGCTTAAAGCAAATATCTGATATTACAGAAAACATTACCTGTGAATGCTGGCTTGAATCTCCAGCTCAGGGCCTCCAACTAAAGTTGTTTACATATTTCTGCTGCGGTGTTATTCTCGGCCGTTTTTCTCTTCACCAACCCCCTCACACATGCAGACTCTCACAAAGGCAGATTCAAAGTCGTGTTAGCAATAAACATAAAATCTGCAAATTGTATCGACACTTCACGAAGGCATATTTAAGGAATATATTTTTGCTTGGAATTCATTCATATACTTCATTATATACTGTAGTGCATGCTGCATATCGTAAGTTCTGTTAAAAACAAGGAAAACTAAAGTTCTTAAGAAAATGTGAGCTGAAATAGTACATAACAGCAAGCAGTAGGTGTTTTGAGACACACGTACTGTGCAGTATACACTGCACAAAAGGCCACACAAATTCCTATATGTTACTATATGTATCAGAGACTGATGATGGGTTCATGAAGTGTATGGAGCTATCTTTAGAGGATTGATTTCCCATACTGCCACGCAGTTGGCTGCATTTATATTCCATGCCTGTGGCTCCGTGACCCCTGGTTCTCCTTTGATGTGGCAGGGAGAAGCATAAACCAGGATGAGGCAGAGAGAAAGAAGGCTGAGGGATAGCAATAGGTGAAGCAGTGTACAATAGGAGGGAGGGATAGAGATTTTTCTTGAGGTGCAGGTTTCTTGGAGGGCTGGGAGGAAGGAAGGAGGGAGTGTAAAAAGACCGGTATGAGTTTGCAGAGAGCCATGCGAACCAATGAAGCCATCATCTGACAGATCTGTGAGAGTTTGCACTAAGGGCAGGTTGGTGGTGGGTGGGCAGAAAGGAAGCTGGGCTGAGGGAATGGGATCGGTGAATGGTAGGGGGTTGGGAGAGGGCATGACAGTGGCGTGAGCTGATAGAGACGTCAGCGCTGCTTCAGTAATCTCAAGACGGCTGGCCGCAGCGAGGGGCCATCGAGGGGCCCACGAGAGCAGAGTCATGATAGAGTAGACCACCCCGACAACACTAGCAGGGGGCCCGGCAGTATGGACAAATCAAAGCAGGAAGAAGTAATTTTTGAGAAATTACAGAAATCTCCATGGAAATTAGCATGAAACACTTTCTAATCTCTTGCTTTTCACCGTGGACGATAGGGGTCAGTGCCTCAAGTTCTCCAGCCCTTGCTTTCTCTTTTTCCCTCGCCCCATCCCTAATTTCATTATTCCCTCTTGATTTTTTTTTCTCTCTCTCCTGCTTTTTATGTATACTCATTTTACAGCCTGACACTCAGAAATAGCCCCTCCCTCCGCTCATATTCTTCAACCATTCATTTGCTTGAACCCTTTTCATTGACCACAATTAAACGTTTAGATTTCAAAAGCAAATCAAGGGAGAGCCAAGCCATGCCCTCAGAGTGACACAGGATCAAGCTGTTGGGCGCTTTGGAGTCTCAGATGGGGTGAATCCCCCAAGATGTGTCCTCTGCACCCTTCCTTTCGTTCTTGTGGTGTCTGTCAGAGCTCAGAACACTGTTCAAATGAATGGGCGGAGTGAGGCACCCTTGGTTGTGACCATGTGGTTATTGGTAATCAACAGCATTTACAGCAATACAATGAGTCCCTAAGCCATAATTCTTCTCATCACAATTGCGCTCGATTTCAATAATACAAGACAAAACGCACGTTAAGAAAATGGCTGCGGAGCCGTATTGTAGACATGCATACCCGATTTTCAAATTGTTCTGCAGTTTGTTTGGGTCCTTTCATACTTTTGCTGGTGTTAAATTAGTTTTGGTTTGATTTGCATTGAGCCTTTGCATTACAAATTGGTGCGTGTGAGTTTTCACAAGAGCATAGCAACACCTTATTTTCATGTTTGAATACAATGCAAAGAAGACTGCAGTGTAACTGACTTAGGAGAATATATTAATTATTATATTGTCATTATTATTGTTTAGGAACATGTATTATTATGCTTATTTCTATTTTCTTGTTAAATATTGGAGCGCAGAGTGTCAAGACTATGGTCACGTCCATGATTTATTCTTTGTTGTTGTGCTTTGTAAATTGTTCTGTGTTCATTTCAAGGACAGAATATAACATTTATTTAGGGAACATAAAATGGGAAAATCCTATTTTGATAGGACAAAAAAATATTAAGAAGGCAATATAGCCACATCTATGTGAAAGGTGAAAGAGTTTTTAGATTAATTGTTGGATGATAAATTTGAAAGATTTTGCTTTTGGCAAAAATAATTAGTTTGTTTAAGAGTGATTCAAGGCATATCTAAAAGAGAGAAAAGAGACTAGTACAGAGAAGGGAAAAAAGTGCCATCTTCCTTTACTGTTATATGAAAATATAGAAGCAGTTATGCAAATAATTGCATTCACTTACCATAATTACTATTTTTTAATTCAACTAAGTAATTTTATGCACTTTTCTTGGGATTTCTTGTTTTTATTGAAAAAAGAATTCTTTTGGTTCATAGTCATGTTTAATAATTCCTTCTTGTCACTGTCATCCTGACATGTTGGTAAACGATTTCCCCAATCTCACAATATGAAATTACTTCCACACATCTCCCCTTTATTAAATAAAGATGCACGCAAATTGACAAATAAGTACATCAGGCAAAATAGAAATAATGAGCATTAGGGCTCAAAGTAAAATAAGGGCATTTGATTTGCATTACACTGTACGCTGATTCATGAGGAGTAGCTGCAGTGTAACTTTGGTGAAGACTTAATTAGAGTGCTTGCTGAGTTGGACATTGCAATGACAAGTGGTAGAAATGTGTGTAAGATATAGAAACCTTTCTAACCTCTAGTTAAACCTTCGCTACTGCTCTAACAGTTTGCCCTCTAATTAAGCTCCAAGTTGGACTGCCTAGTTATTTCTTTAGAACTAGTCACAATTTTGCTAATTGCAATTGTAGAAAATGACAGTATTCTCCAAAATCATAATGTATGCTATTGTCCAACATATGTCACAAAGTAGCTGCAAAAATGATCCGCTATGGATAAAGAGAAAAAAACCTTTTCTAAAAGTTTCTAAAATTAGTTTTAATAACAGACTCAGCTGTAGATAAAATATAGATCAGTTCTGAGTCATATTTGTTTGTACAATCAGAAGTTAAAATGTTTTGAGCCTTATATGTAATAGTATAAACTTATTTAATAATGAAATGTTGTAGTTGAAATTTTATGTGAAATTACTGCTATTTTTTTCCTGAGTTTTTATAAAAAGAAAAAGAAGATAAAAAGCATTTAACCCAGAAAGTACAAACATTTGGCAGGGCCTGAGACACCTGCTCTTAGTTGCGGTTCTAGCGTTAATAGATAGATGGCACTGCATGCAAGGTAGAGCAAAGGGCCAGAGACTTCTCTCAACCACCTTTCAGGGTCTCATTATCCGTCCGAAAATTAACCTGTCAATTTATCAATCAACGCCATCTTGAGTTTTCTGCCTCCTGTTTGGCGACTAGCATTACAACGACGCTGACACACTGATAACCAGGAGCTATGCGTTTGTTAGTGTAGTGAATGAGTGCATTATCACTTAAATGACTGCTATGAATCACAATTGCTGCCTGGCTGTTGATAAGAGGTAAATACACAAGCAATTTGATTTTAAACTATATATCTGTTTATGTATTCTTTTATGTGTCAAGAAAATAATGTCAGGGCCAGATGGACAGTATGTCTGCTTTGTTGCACACTGCTTTCTCTAAAAGTCTCACACAATCAATCTAAGGCGAGGTCGTACTGTCGACACTGAATTTTCCAGTTTACAACCGTTGCCACCACGCTGAAAAGGCAGATGTTTACACTAAATGACAAGCTTAAATTTAATTTGCAGGAATTGCAGAAAGGAATACCAAATTAAATTTAAATTTAGAGAATCCTAATTGATCTCTGATATCAATATAATAATAATAATAATATTAATAATAATAACAACAGTTAAAAAAAATTCAATAATCCTAAAAGATCTTAGAATTTATTAGTCATCTTGAACACTTCTATTTTATTTAATATTAGGAGCAAAACACTGTTAGATATTGTATTTGTATTTACATATATTTTAAACAATACTGCAAGTCATTATTTACATCATTATTATGCATCAAAATTGTAATTTAACAATATTTCAAGGGCATTGTACACATAGCCTAATTCTTCTCTATTGACTTTGGAGTTAATGTTACATCTGCTCTTAGAAATATCTAAAAGGAAAGCGGATTGAAATATGTGTTTGCACGCTCAGCATGCTACACAGTTATAATAAGAACTGGGACATGTCTTTATCTCTGAATGGGTTTTAATGTGATAAGCTAAACTAGACCCTCAAAAATCCCTACCAAGTGCAACTGCGGGTGGGGGACCTCAGTTGCTTCGCTTCATTCTTCTTCTTCGCTGCTCTCAGGTCATTAGCCGCTACATGACTGGATCGCCCGAAAATGGAAGGACATGAACAGAACCAGACAGGGGTTGTGAATAGCGGGAGGGACGTTTCTTTTTTCCAATTGTTGTTATTTGCAAATGGCCTTATTGTGCAGAGGTGTTAGAGAGGTGGGGGCGCTAGTGAGGAAAAACAGAGGAGAGTATTTTAAAATGCTGACAAAAAGACGACAGAAAAAAGAACACAACATCTGGTAATTTGTTTCAGCAAGCTTAGCCTAATGATGTAAGCAGATTACTTTCCAAGAGAGTGGAAAAAGGGGCATAGAGGGTTTTTTTTTTTTTCGGTTCCCTTTTTTTCTCGTGCCCCTTAATAGGTCTGCCCCATTAAAGGCTGAGGCAGAAGCCACCCCTATACCATCCAGTTTGTTCACATTGGTGACTCTATATATGCTATTTGCTGCCATTTGATAATTCACATACACAAGAAGTGGATTTTGACCAGATCAGAAAATTGCTTGGCACCCAGTAGGAGCTCGGGTTTGTTTTGAAGTCTTTTTTTATTGCCTTGAAAGGGGAAACTCCCTGACTATAGGAGGTGGGATGTAAGCCACGCGATGCTGTGGGTGCTCTGGGCCTGATTTGCTCCTTCTCCACAGAGAGCAGAGATCAGTGGTATGCCCAGATTGAAAGGGAGGGCAGGAACCTGGCGTGATGAAGGACACTGGCTTCCAGTCAATGTGTGGAGGAGACTGGAGGATGAAACACACCATTAAGACCAATTTAGAGTGTTGCTCTAAATTTCAGCAGGACTGATCGATTCTGACAGGAGGGCATCGTACTGCCTGCCAGATCACTTAAACCACTGCCCCTTGTCTCACGTTGCTTAATGTCATGTCATTGGCTATCATTCCCAGTCGAACACTGAGCTTGTGGATTTCGTTTCAATTACTACTTGTAGGATTACCTTTTATTTTTACACATCAGTAATCAATGAGGATTTTGATAATGTCATAATGCAATTTCAGCATTGCATTCTGCTCTCTTTTTTTCCTCTATTCTTAATCCAAAGTGAATTCCTCTGAGACTAGCTGTCCTGTTGGTTTATTGATTTTCCTACCTTGCTCTGTGAGCATTGGACAGATACTCGAGAGCCGTGTAAGAAAAGAGACTATACCTTACTTAAGGGTTTAGCCATCACGCAACGCAGGCAGTTTGCATGATAATAACAATAGCCGAAAATGAAGCAGTGTATACATAGAGTACTTTTTTCAGTGCACATCAGAGTGCTTCAAAAAATCAAATAAGACATATAACCTAAAATGACACACACACAAAAAAACCACACACACACAGAAATTCTACATTTTAGTAGCAAGGGAAGAATAAAACCTTGAAACGTTAACTACAAATGACATGACGTAAGTATAATGACATATAAATTAAGAAAGAAAAAAGCAGCACAATAAATAAATGGCATTTATTAAGCTTTCATTAATAACACTAGTGCTTTTTGCAGTGTATAAAGAAATATTTTCTCCTCTATAGGAGCTCTGTATTGTTGTTATTATTGCAGTGCAACTATCTGTCAGTGCTGTGCTGACATTTTATATGCCATCTATTTATTAGTCGGGCTGTTCATTGAGGCAGCTCAGGTTAAGTATCTTGCTCAGTGTCTGACTGGAGATATTGAACCTGTAGCCCTCTTGTCCCAAGTTCAGTTCCCTAACCACAACCAGTTTGCCCCTTTGAAGGATGAGGTCTCAGGAAGAGTGGTGCTATGTATACCACACAGACAGTGATCTATTCTGTGTCTGATATCATGTTGCTCCATGTCACTGACTGATGTTACCTCCATCCCCCCCACCCCACCCCACCCCACCCCACCCTTGATGATTAGATCCATGACTGTGCCTACTGTCCTCTTATAAAATCAGCCTGTTTCTTTTAACCCACAAGATGCCAAATCCTTTGTCAGAGGGAAAAGGGTGAGCAAGTGAATGAGTGAGGAGAAAGGGGGAAACGTGAAGTTATTTTAAAGGATGTTATTGCTTCAGTGCGCGCTGTCTTTCCGTCCTTGACAAATGTTCTTCATCTGAGCTGGTGACATGTCCCACTGTATAAGTGGGTTATGAGCTAGAATATAAGTTATGTAAGTCACAATGCTTTGAGACATCTGCTAAGCACATTCATATGTAATGAAACATAATGTAATAAAAATAATGGCAGGAGCATAGAAGATTTATTTCCCATTATAGGCATCCTTGCTATGCTTTATTGCAAGCTTCCAAGAGACAACACAAGGATTTTTTTTTTGATGGAAAGCTGGTCTGCACACACTCACCGTAAAACTTCAAAAAAAAAAAAAAATCATGTCTTTTTTTGACATGGCCGAAAGTTTGCATCTGCACATGCAATACAGTGATAATGTCCACATGGCAACAAAAGCATCACAAATGTTGGATATTGAACCTTATAACAGCTATAAGAAGTAAGTAACACAAATCAAATATCATTTTAACAAAACTGCACAAATATTCAGATACTGAGCCTGAATTTCGGTTTGGTCCATGATGAGGGAGGTGAACTAGTAGCTCAGTGTACCTTTAATGATTTGCCTGGTGCGGATCTTCGGGGGCTGTCTATGCCACCAGCTGAGGCGTTAATACAAATATAGCAGATAATTTGTGAGCTAACCTGTTTTTAAGTGGCTTTCTCCAAAAGTGTGACTGGCAGGTGGGGAAACATGGAAGAAGTAATTAGATATTTGCTGGTGCTGAACCATCCTGAGAATTCAGATTTTTCAGATGATACAACTTTCATGTCAAAAGATTTTGACAGTGGAGTAGTTTTATTGTCGTTCATTCATTTATTGAGCATCTTTTCATCGATCGGTCTGTTACAGTTGTTATTTTTTAAATAAAATACAAGTCATTCTACACAAAGAAGATCTTGTTAAATAATCTCATTAACTTTAGCTGTTTTCTTCTAAAAAAGAAATAGTAGGGCAATTGATAAAGTCTTAGCTCCACCTTCGCCGCCTCTCCATTTTGTAATCACAGGCAGTTTGGCAGCACAACGTAATTAGTTTGCACGCCAGATTTCCCATGAGCCCGAACCCAGCTAAAAGCCAATCCCTTCCTCATCAGCAGCCCAGAGACTAAACACCTACTTTATCTGGTTCCCCCAAGGCTGTCCATCCATGGGGAGTCAGGGTGCCCTCAAAAACATTTCCACTGAGGGCTCCAATGCCTCAGGCTGATATGGGTGAAACTTCAGATGGCAGATGGCACAGGGAAGGAAGAAGACTATATTTTTAAGTTAGAACTGCCAAACAAAAGTGGAACATCATATATCCTAGAGCTTTGTGTCCCAGGGCTGGGATTAAAGCATGAAATATATGTTTAGAGAAGCCACAAATGTCTTCGTTTCAACTGGAACTTTAAATGATCAAAGTGCCTGATGTGTAGAGGCATGCTGCAGGGTGTTTTATTTATTTATTTATTTTACATTTTCACCAGTTGACGGTAAGAGAGAGTTTCACAGTTGGTTCAAATGTCATTATTGATTAACGGGTAAGCTAAAGTTGGAGCTATTGGTTGCATGTGCGGTGCTTTATATTATATGTACGTCAGTATCACAGCATAAAATCTACATAGTCTAACAGTCTTTGTAACTGAGTTTGGAAGGACGGAATCATGAAGGCCAGTCTTTTCTTCTTCTTCTTCTAGTTTACTCTTTTCATTGTAAGTATTTGCAGATATGCATACATCTGAATTACCTCTGCCAGTCAACAAGAAGTGATCGGGTAGTTTTTAATACCACTAGGCCCATCTGGGAGAAGGACCCTTTTCATTCGACATACTTGGCTGCCTGTCGCCTCACCATAATGGGCACACTGAACGAGCTCTGAAGCAATAGCCAATTAAATGCCTTGAAGGGGATGCCTCGAGGCCCTGCATGAAAGGCTTCAGGTGTGAAATGCTTGTTTTTCAAGAGTGCTGCAAATGTTGGCTGCTTTCAAGTTTGCTATTGCCCTGCTGGCTTCCCCTTCCAGCCCACCCCAGCAGCCCTTCTCATGTGGAGGAGGGTAGAGGGTAGAGGTGATGGGCAAGAGAAGACCACTTAAGTACAATTTTCTATTCAGCGTTCCAAACCTGTGCACTCTCATGTTTTTCACCGCTGCCTCGTAACAGCGAACAGAGTTTCAGGTGATGCAGACAATAGCTTTTTAGCGCACAATGGAGAGAAGAGGAGAAGCTGAAGGGCAGACAGGGGGGAGATATGGATGAGACAGAAAGTCTGCGCATGAATCCAAACTAAAGGCGACAGTGGTTGGGTGATGGCGGGGTTGGATGGGAGGGGGCTTAAAAGGAGATGGATTGTTTGCTAATTGTGGTCATTTCTGACCAGAACACGATGGTTCAATGACTACTTTAATGCGTTATTGAATACAACAGAAACTTGAAATGTAATTGCGAGAGAAGCTTCTGTTTTAGAAATTTGTTTTCAGCTCTTCCACTGGAGGGAAGAATGTTCATTCACAGCTCAAGTGTAAGAATAGACTGCCTTGTCTCCGTGCAATAAACTGTTGTTAGCGCCATCATTTACATCTGAAGTGTTACAATCAGCATGAATTGAAGTATTTACCCAAACAGTTATATTTCTAGTGTCAGTTCTCCCAACATAGAAAAAAACAACCCCCATCTTAGATCATTTAGGAAGCACATTAAAGGATGCCCAAAGGCACTAAGAGGGAATAAATCCAGGGGATATTAATCTTATTAGGATCATACATCACCATGGTGTCAGGTGAGGAGACAAATGAATGGGCGCCTGTTTATCTAAGCTAAGCTATGTGGTTTACCTAGCCATTGCTCAGGACACATATTGCCACTAATAAATTGGTTAAGTCTGAACAGAATGATTGTAAGGAAGTTAAGGGACTGGCTTGTCTGAGCTCTTGCCACTATAGGCAGCCATTCTCACATCCCCCTTTTTATCTGTCCAGATTGGGAGTGCCCTTTCGATAAGATGAAGAGAGGAGAAATCAAAATAAATGGAGTCCATTAAAAACCTAATGCATCAACTGCTTGATGAAGTGATTAATACACAGGCTGGGATCGTGATTGATTAAAGCATTTAATCAAATGGTTAAAAAAGCACAATTGGCAGTAGTGCATAAATGTTTTGCATTGCTTGAATGTATAAAGTGCTGCATAACATTTTTTTTTCCTCTCGCAAATTGCAAAGATCTGTAACATTTAAATGAGTTATTTTGGAGGGTAAAAAGAAGCATTTCTACATAAATCACAAATCAGAGCACAAGCATGCTCTGATTTGTGGGAAATGTGGCTTGCTCAAATTGTGACACAATTCTCCCCCATTAAAAAAAGAGCAGTGATTGACTTAAGTGGTAACATGAACTCATTAAAGATCTTTTAAATATCCCCGAGTACACTTGCAGGAGGCTTCCACTTAGTAATCGATGACTAAAATCACTTGCAAATTCTAAGCTGGTGGATGAGTGGGCAGTGACAGGCTGGTAGCAACATTTGTGAGACTTAAATGTCATTCAAATTCACTAATGCAAAGGGAAATACATAGAGCAGATTGACACGTCAAGCTCTGTAAAGTTCAAGCTTGATGTATAGCACATCGAGACAGGAAATTACAGATGTTGTAATTATCAGCAATGAGTGACCTCATGTGCTAAATGGTGTTGGGTTAAAGTACTTCTGCTGTGCTTTTAAGATGTGTACCACAAGGAAAGATTGGCATGTATCTGCAAATGGCATGCTTTTATTAAAATTAAATGGCGAAAATTGTGAGAAAGTAATGTTAAGAATAATTTCCAGTCAGAATAAATTTAGCTTTTCATTCACCTTTATGAGAAAGAGAGTTGAGAAGAGGGCACGTTTATTCTGCTAATTGTTTTCTTGCTTGGAAATAATCAGTCACGTTTATTGTGTATAAAAAATGCACTATTGCTGACCAAAGGTAGCACTGTGCTCCAAATTCAAACAGAGATAAATGCAACTGTTGTATAACACTTTGCTTATTTATAGACCTCAAACCTGCACGTACTAAGCTTCATGTGGCTTGCTGATGTTCATGGAGCTTTTTCTGTAATGGCCTACAGCAATGTGAAAGAGGTAAACCACCAGAGTTGACTGTAAGATGTATGGCGAGGCTATATTATAGAGATATCCTTGAATCAAATAGCGCTTCTAAATTATGCAGCCAGTTTTCTGGATTTGAACCTAGCTGAAAGTGTTTTATAAAAAAATAGGAATAAAAAAATGAGTCATGGAAAGGTACTGAAAGGAACTAAATACTGTACTTTTTTACTACACTAGATTTATGTTATAACTGTAGGTCCAGGGTACTTTCTGGATTTTTTAAATCCAAAATGTCAGATCCATACTGTGCTGTATAAAGTAGTTAACCCTTTCATGCATGAATTATGACAACCTCAATCCAGATTTTTTTCTAAAGTATTTTTATTCATCTTTAGGCATGAAAAAAAAAAAAGATTTTTGAACTTCATTTTTTAAACTTTACTGTACTTTTCAAAGAGTTTCTTACATGTCCCTGCCGGCAGGGTATGGAGTGACATATCAGTGCACTGTAGTGGTTTATGTGCAAGTATACCATCAACACTGACACAAATACAAGAAAACAGCCTTTGAATAGCTATCCACTGTAGTGACCACTATGTGTGAAAGGGTTAAAATATCTTCATGTCAACCATCCCATCAGAAATATTAAGCAGATATGATCTTTCATTAAAAAACCCCCAAAACAAACAAAAAATTTTTTTTTCTATAATGTGCACCTTTTCCTAACTTTCAAGTACCCATTTGAGTGCAATATCTTTTAGTTATTTTTGTGTCATATTGCTGTTAACAAAGTGGACCTGAATATTTCGAGGTTTCTTAGCTCCGTTCTGTTTAACCAGACATTTCTCTGTGTGACAGTGCCCCTTCTGCCAATGGGCATTTTGAAATCCGTCGACTTCTAAAGGACCACCATCTTTGATCCTGCGTTCCCTTGTCCCTATAAAGACATTTCCAAAGACACACATCCCAGAAACAGAAATGCAAATAACAAACATACATTATAATGTTCTGTGCAGTTTTTTCTATGTCTGTCTTTATCGTTTATCCTGAAGTGGATGGACACATCATTGATAGAGTTGTTTAACTAATAAAGACTAATTTGTATTTCTAGAGTAATAATCGTGTGACACTCAGTCGAAATTACCAGATTCAGTGCATGCTATTTAATCTGAAGTCTCCTAGAAATGAATAGAAGTCATATGAATGACACATGAATGACTTGTTAATTATGCAAATAGAGTGCTGCAGGAACCTGGTAAGTTGCAGGAACTCTGTCATCTAAAAGGGTATGGTGAGCGTGATAATGTAGCGGCTTGGCACGGCTCTCTTGATGTAATGACAGGTCAATTTGACTGGCTTTATGCTTTGCTCCCTGCCTCTTTTCTGTGGACGTGGTTAGGTTCCCCTGCCGCTTCCCCCACCCCCTTTTCTCGTGTCCCTTGGACTTTGATTTCTCCTTTGTTCCGCTGGCTCCTCTACTGACACTTCCCAAGAATAAGAGATGCCACACAACCATGACCCTTTCACACCGCACCGATGACCTCTGTCTCTTCCATGCATGACCCCTCACCTAGAAGCTGACAGCTTGATTAATTGAAGAATGTTATGATTTATGAGTATCTTCACAGCATGATTAACAAGACAACAGGTGGCAAAACTAAACAGCTAGCAAGAACATTTCTTAAAGGCGAGAAAACAATGGAGGATTATATTTAGAAACTATGTTTTGTCCAACAGTGACTGTCAATTTGGTGAAGCCATATATCATTTTGACTTTTTTGTCTACCACTGCAGTTAGGATATTTTCACAGAAAGGTTTCTTTTGTGTCCATCTTGTCAGCCCAGTCAGACGCGTGAAGATATGTCATATCCTCACAATGTGGTAAATTAAAGTGCTTATTCAGTGCTCTGACTATCAGCCTAGCACGTTTGATCCAAAGGAAAGTCAAAATAGAAACCTGAAAATTCACAAACGAATACATACTAGGTTGTTTTGTTGTCTTTAAAACAATGACCTCGTGGACATACACAGATATCAGTATTGCATCTCTTAATGGCTCCTACACCACAAGATTACAGATGACATTGAGCTAATGCTTGACTCTGCACAGCAAAAAGTGTCATTTACAGAGCAGCATGTAAGCGAGAACAGTGTCATTCGTGACACAGGGCCAAGTCCAATTGTCTACCCAAAGCTTTGCGAGTTAACTCAGCTGACAGCTTCCTAGATAAATCTGTCTTGTAGTCGAGACACTTAACTGCGTAATGGAAGTTGGTGGTCCAACTCAGGTGACAAAAGGGATAGGGGTGTTGAAGAGGTCATATGAGACCTTCTCATTGACTAAGTCAGTCACAGAGAAGGACTATAGAGTAGGATAGCAGTCTCTTGACATAGTGTCACCAGCAGACTGTCCAGCTGAGCAAAAGCGCATGGTAAGATATGGCCTTTTGTGTTGACATGGATTTCTTCTGACCTTAGCTTCAGGCTGTGACAACTGATGGATGATTGATGGTACTGTTTCAGCTGTGTTGGGAGAAAAGCAAGGAACCTCTTAGAAAGCATTACTTTGACCTAGAGTGACCTGGCTTTAACTTAACTTGGACAACAAAAGACAGTCAGCGGCATCGTTTGCACTTTTGTCCCCAACGAAATTTCTGCTCCTGATAATTGTTAAGAAACGTCTTTGTTCCCATTAGGATCAAAGACAACTGTGAAAAAAAGTGTGGCTTTTACACTTCTATGTGCGGTTTTCTTATTTTAGTCTTCTAATATATTCTGTCAAAACCATCACAAACTGTGAAAACATATAGTAAGGCTCGGATAAATGTTCGCACTATAATGGCAGAACAACTGAGCAACAGCCTGCGCAACTCTGTGTAAAAAAATGTTGGGGTGTTGTGTTTACAAAGAGTTGCCATCACTGAAAAATTAATTATCTGAGAGTCAGCAAAGGTTAATTTTGGTCAGACACCTTTCGATCCAGAGGAGCTGATCCCAGCAGTGCTGGTCATTGCACTCGTGCCTAGCTGAGGTGACACATGCACTGACCTGTGACATGGGCAGTGACAGCAGAGTAAACTGGGCTGCGCTCCCCTGCCTCACTGTACTTGGAGAGCTTAGAGGGCTCCCAGCTGAGAGGAGCAGGTTAAAGCACAGTGCTACCCTCGTGTCATCAGCCCAGCCCGTGATCAGTAGTTTCGTCCTCGACAAATACTCTCCGGTCCTGCCACCCACCTCTGTTGTCTCCTAGAGATAGTACTGCCCACCGCTGGTTGCCCCATATGTTTGGGCTGCACACAAGGTGGTTTCTCGGATACTGTGGTTGCTAATTATAAATTTAATTTGCATTTTAATTAGAATGGTGGAAAATTAAAGCCTGCCAGCTGGAGAATTACAAAATGCTTTTCCCTCCCTCCTTTTTTTCTCTCCCAGTTTAGACTGAGCATGACTCTGTCCTGTACTCATTTGTATGAGCACAGCAGTGGCACCAGTACCTTCCTAGCGTGGGACATGCAAGTGATTTTGTACACTAACTTTCTATATGTGTGGTGAAAACAGGCATATTGTTTACGAAATAATTCATGTCTTCTTTGACACCTCACATAATAAAGTTAGGCATAATAAAATCACAGATTCATTTATTAATTCTAAGAACTTATTGAATATCTTCTTCTCTGGCAATTTGATTGATAAAAGAAATGCTTCTCATGGTGCTCAGTTGATACACTTTCCACTTGTTGGAGAAGTAAGTGATCTGCATGTGTGGGCTGGTAATATCATTCAGTTTCGGTCATTATTTTCCAATCTCCATAATTCGTCCCTTTCCCCGTGTTGTTCCCCCATGGTCATACTCATTCCCTCTCCCTCCTCCCACGGGCGTCCTTGCTCAATAATTGTCATTAATTGATTGACAGCTCTGATAGACCCAACTAACCCCAGTTCTGCTCTCATGTCTATGTTTTAAATGAGAGCTTGTACATCCAGTGACCTTGTCTGCCCATCAGCTCTCAGCAAATGTGAAGCCAATCCAGAGGGTGTCTCACCTTAGCAAACTAGACCATCCTGAATGATTGTAATTGGTTTCTCAATCCATCTTTGATTCTTCTGCATTGTGCATTGGTAAAAGTTTTATTGAAACTCTCATCATATTGCCAGCTATACTGCCCCCTTCTTTAACTTATGACAGATTTGACCATTTTGTAAATTCTGTTGTGGAAAGCCTTTTTACATATTTCCATTTCTTATTTATTGTGATATTTAGCTTTGCAAAACAAAGGCTAGCATTTTCGATGAACATTAACAGTTTTCCTAGAGAGAGCTCCACCTTTTTTATGACAGCTGAGCCTCTGTTAATATAGGCTTTATAATTTCGTTCTCTACAATAATCCATGCATGTACTATATCCTAGGCACATGTAATGTCTGACATTCTTCCAGGTTGTTTTGGTTTGGGAGGCTGCCAGCTCCAGTTTTGCACCTCTTTGCAGGCCCAGTTTGATGTGGTGTGAATAACATTCAGACATACACACACGCCCTCATTAGCATTCATTCGGGGAAGCAATGCAGGACACCCTCTCTGCTCTGAGGGTGGCATTTGGCAAGGGCCAAATACACCTGGCAAAAAGTCTCCATCTTTTCCTAGCCCATCATGCTCATTACATTTATTTTTTCCATCACGCACACAAAAACAGTCTTTGTTTTACCCAAAACACATAATACAAAAACTGCGTACTTGTAATAATCACAAATTAATTTTTGTACCAAAATAAAAAATCATTGCAAGTCAGTACTGTCAAATTACATTTCAATGCAGTAGGCAATACTTTTTAAAATATATTTATAATGTGAAATAATGCAGATTTTTTTGTTGTAAAGCTTCCATAGACTAATGATTACAATTTAAAAAAGAAAGCACAAGGGCACAGTCCAGTTCACATCCATGCCCTAGAGGGAGCTTCAGTAGCCATGTGAAAAAGGCTTGGCAAGACGATCCACCACATTCTCCAGATCTAAACGTGTGCTACTCTGTATAACAATCCCACCATCTCTTTATGTAAGACACATCCAGTGTTCTGCTTGATCTTTAATATTATTGTTCTAGATGCCATTGATGGCAAAACTCCATTTCAATCTTGGCATCACTGTATAAGGTGATAGAAACTAATTCTTTGTTTTGCCCTGGTTAGCCCACAGTAATAAAGTTTGTGGAAAGTCGGTCAACATTTGAAAGACTGCATGACAATCTTTTTTTTCCTATTCCCAACTCATCTGTTCAATAATATTCCTTTAGCTGAAAAATATCTTGGCAACTGGCTTTTGAATACTCCTTTTAGGTTTATCTTTGTGAATTGTCAAATATTTGAGTGTATGAAGTGGTGTGATGAGGTGCAGAGACAGATATTTGAAGGGATTTTAACTCATTTGAGCAATTACATGCTTAACTGGCCCAAGATAATCTGTCATCCAAAGCTTCTGTCTCGGGCTCTCCCTCTCTTTTCCGATCCTCCACTCTCTCATACCCTCCTACGTGGCACAAGAGAAGCTCAGAATAGTAGGATTTAGAGCACAAAAGCTTACCCTGAATGGAATGAAGGCCTTGGAGAAATTAATTGCTTCTAACAAACAGCATGACTGCTAGCATGTTTTGTGTCCCATTCTTATCAGCCTCAGAGGTAGAGGGGTGGGCAATAGGTCTGGAAAGGATGAACCTAAAAATGAGGGAGGAAGCTTACAGGAATATGTGCTTGGTGTTTGCTTACTTTACTTACTTACTTTTATTTAATGCTGTCCATGAGCTAAGGGAACAAGCATTGGTGTGGTTTATTTAGACTTTATAATGGTCTCAACTGCTGCATCTGAATATAGCCCTTAATGTTTTAATGAAGGAAAAAATAGAAATTTTGACATTTGAAACTTTAGGAAAGCGTCTTAATAAATCTACAGCAAATTCAGCGGTCAGTATAGGGACATGAAATGAAAAGAAAAAAAAATGCTAATGCCCCCCCCCCCCCCCCCCCCCCCCCCCCCCCCCATTAATAGAAAAATAGCTGAAACAGTTAATTAACTGTATGAACCTGGAGAACATTCAAGGAAGCATTAGAAAGGGCGGGTATGGGATTTACTCATGTGAGGGTGTGTGGCATATTTGCCCCAGTTCTGTTCTGTGCTTGCTCCCACTCCCACATGTCACCATTCTGTCTACCACCACCAGTGTGGCATCCATCATCCACCACAGACGCCGCAGCACCCCACAAAAGGAAGCTGTAGCATGCACAAAGACATTAGCATTTTTGCATCTCATTACGGTTATAATTGCATGCCAGTGTAAGCAGCTCGCTCTCCATTATCTTGCGTAATTTTATCAGTGACGTTTGAAATGTGTGTTTAAATGTCAATTATTGACTACAAAAAAGGAGTGACCTTTGTGGAGTCATTGCTTTTTCTCTCTCCTCTATCGCCTGTTAAACCTTCTCTTTCTCTCTCTCTCTCCCCCCCTGCTCTCCGTGGTGTCATCTATTTCTTACATCTTACTCCTGTCCTTGTTTTGCAGGTGACATGTCGACCAACTTAGCCAACAGTAGGTTGTCACATTGGGCAACAACAGTTGGTTGACATGCGTGATGTTAATATACTCCCTGTCAGGAACTTTTCTGATGATCTCATTAAAACCGCAGTATAATAAAGAAGGCATTTACAACACTGACAAAACACTGAATGAGAAAACAGTTATGAACTCATAACACCAATTTTACTTAGCATACTGTATATATGATGGTATCTCAGTAACACAGTGGATCTACACACGATGGCATTCTATCATCCAGTCACTGATAATTAAAGTAACAAGCTAAAATAATGGAGTATCCACCTTTTTTTTCCACCATCTTTAAAAACAGTTATATAGTTGTCTAATAGTTTGGCATTATGTTTATTATCAATAAAATGTACTTACTTTTTCTCTGTTACAATATCAGAATACAGAATATAATATTGAATCTAAAAGCAGCTAACCCACAAGAGATACTATAGGATATAATAAACAGATATACATATAATATTATTTTAAAATGTGGTGCTACTCTTGAAAAGAAAAAATTAATAGCACTTGAAAGAAGAGATAATGTGTAAAAAACCTTTTAGTGTTTAAAAACCTGTTAAATTATGGTCATATAGAGAATCCCTTCTCCGTAAAAGCTCGTGAAACTAATACTTTTATTATTTATTGGATGGCCTGTCCTGTCATATGTAGCCTTCAGCCTTCAGTTTATTTTCTCAAATTATTATACTTTATAAAATACTTGCTAAAAATCGCCACACTTGATGTTTTGATGACATACTATCAACTTTTCAGTTCCTCTTTCTCTTAATTTCTTGTCCAACAACATCATCAAGAAAAGAATTATTTATATATTTCTGAATAATAAAGGCCTTCATTGTTTTTTTAAAGTATTGTTTTCTTTGCATAGCTAATGATGCAAAAATACAGTGGTTCTCTTTCATCTGAAATGTCTTGTATTTCTCCAAAAGCCTTTGAGTGTCACTGGTGTTTAGTTTCCTCCTGTTTAGAACCCTTTTTAATCTCTTCATTATATGAAAGGTCAGGCCTTGTTTTTCACCTTAAAACTGAATAATAAATGAGTAGAAGATCCAGCACTCTTCATTATCTAAGACTTCTTATTTGAATTATTTCTGATAAATTAGGATTGATTTTCTTTAGCCGTACAATAACTGCGCCGCACAGTATTGTTATTGCATTGTAGTATAACATATGGAAAAGAAATATGAACTGCATAGTGTTTCAGCAGAATGAGCAGGCATGTAATTAGCTGACAACCAGAGGAACCACAATCTTTAAGAGTTTATCAAACTACTTGCACTTCTAATTAAAGAAAGCACAACCCACCAGGATACAGTTTCATTTGATCTGATCTGGAGCAGAAAATCTTCCTATTAGCATCCTCCTCCCCATGAATATGACAGTAATTGCAGTCTCACTCTGTTCCTGTTGTCCTTCTCTAGTTGAACACATTTAGCAAATTTACCTCGTACTGTAGGTTATTATTGTGCCATACAGTCTGGGGAATCAAATAAATCACTTAGGTTATCTTATTAATTAAGTCAAAATAAATGTGCTAGAGCTAATTTATTCCATCCAAATACCATGGGATCTCCCACTGCAACTAATGGCATAGTCTGACATTTCATAGTCTTAACAAATAACCTGGAGTAATTCATTTAGATTTTTCCAATTAGAGATTATTTCGTTGTGGTTGTAAGACAGTATACATACGTATAAATTTGCATTGCAAGTTATGCACTTAGTTTTGTTGCATTTTCTTTTGAAGTCCTGCTAGCGCTGTATTAATTAGGAACTGTCTTACCTTACATAAAATAGTTTTGCTGAAAATTGCATCAAAACATCAGGCACAAGTGTAGTCTAACAGTCTAACAGTTATCTCATAACCTTATATCGCTCATTTGCACTGCTCAGGCAGAGACCTGTCATTTTCTCCAGTTTGTAATTTATCAAGCACTTCCCAAAAATAATACAAAGCAAGCAAAGAGACAGTGCTACTGTATGAACCTTGCACATTTCTCCTGCCCTCACCCGCCTCTCCGGCCCTCAGTGGAATAACACTTGATCCATAGCTCTTGAGTCTTTGTCCACGCCTCCCTTTTATGGCCTGTGGGCTTGCGAAGACCCCAAGCCAGCCATGCTTATCTGACCCTAACCTTGGCGTATGGTGACCTTGACCTGCACCTCACCCCTTCCTCGTCCTCAGGGCTACATCTGTTCCTTTCCCTAGGACACCCAAGTAGTTAGTGATATTGAAACATCACCTTGGGGCTCCATTTGTTTTCTCTGGAGAGGTCAGTGAAAGGTTGTCATTAGGACTGAACTTGATCCTCTGCTTCCCCTTAAATTGGTCCATCCATGCGAGAAGTGAGCACACTGTAAATAATGAGCGTATAACGCAGAACATGAAATGGAATCGCAAAACTGACACTCTATACTTTTCCTTTTTATATTACAGAGATCCATTTGGGCCCAGTGATATGTGCCATAGTCACAAAGTACTTCTATAAACCCAGAGACACATGTAGCACAAAAATTTAGCATGTAAGGCAGACAGTGTTTCATAGTGGAACAAGTGATCTCACCCAACACTTTTTTTATACCCATAGCTAAAAGAATGCACAGCAGTTATTCTTCTTGTCTCTTTTTCTCAGCAAGCACTTGCAGGAGCCTCAACTGTCAGCCTTACGTTTGTCTTGGCTATAATCATTTCAACTCACTGGCTTGTCCCAGAATGATATGTTGATTGCGATGCCCTTTATTATTTTGCTTAGTGTTTCAGCGTTTCTGTGAATTGGCTGACCTTTGTGGGAATCTTCCTGTTATTCTCTCCAGACGAAACAGTCATCCCTGCCATGCTATACCATGGGATACAAAGTTCATATTAATATTAATGAAGATACACCTGACAGTGTAAGGTTTTAATGGATACTTTACTTTAAAGGCGCCAAACATCACTCAATGCATGATTTCATTTTTGCGAGGAATTATTTTTGATAAATCACAAGAGAGACTGAAAGGTTTTATTCTTTCCTGTTATCCAGATCAAATTCACACAAGACAAGATAAAGGGAAGATGTGTTTGGGAAATTAGGGGGGAAAAAAGAAGCCCTCACAATGATATCATGTTCGCTAAGTACGTGAAAATGTATTTTCTACCTCTATCAGTCTCATGGTATCATATCACACAGAAGTCAAGGGGGAGGCTAAAGGTTACATCTCTGAAACATGGCATTGATCCTAACACCTGACAGCATCTCTCTTTGTTTCTCGTTTTGTTCTTTGTAATTATAACAGTGCCATTTACTGCTTTCAGTGCTCTTATTTTCAGTGTGATACAAAGAAAAATCACAAGAAAAACAAGAGGCAAGAAATGCTACATTATTGTTAGATGTACTGTATACCCAACGTGTTATCAAAGACAGTAGTTTAGGACAAATTATTCAATTTTCTTATTCTCTCTATTACATCGACCCAGACGTAAGGCAGAAACCAAAGGTGTTGTAGAGCTCTGCATATCATAAATCAGACCTAACTGACATTTTTTTAAAGAGAATGAATATCCACCCACTCTCTGTGGAAGGGCCATGGTATTTGTATGGCCAATGTGACCTTTCTCTATACCCTCTCAGATTAGGTGTACGACAGAAAATTGCGCTCTTGCTGCAGTCCATAAATCATACCAGGCTATTTTTTTCTTTAAAGAGGTATGTAAATACCAGTGTACTAGCTAGGTAAACAACACTAACCCTGATACAAATGGCTTGAAAATTGAAGAAAAGCACCTTATTTTTCAGCTGAAATTGCTTTTGAAACCCAGTTCTGGCACATGGGATGAAGGAGCCATGAAATGATTTGTGCTGGGGGAATAGAAATGGGCTGATGATAACCACACTCGACACAGTTCCTGTGTTGGGGAGTTCTAGCAATGATCAAAGATATCATTGTTGCACATTATTTCCCCCCATGCAGACCCCAAATGCATCTGTATCTGAAGTGACATCCACCCACATGCACTCAGAGTGTATTTAGTTTTAGGGGACAAAGGCCCTCCGCTACAGTACAGCAAGGGTCGGGCTTAACCAGTCGGTCCTGCTGCTGGCCTGACGAGCCTCAAGAGAACTTTTATTAAAAAGTGGTGAGTGTGGTAATATTAATGTCATGCATTTGTAGCATTTAAACTGTGAGACATGAAATTCTGTTGCAAATTCACTTACTAATCAAAAGAGTTTATTTCAGTCCACAATCACAATAGCGAAAGCATAAGGTGTACAACAGAAGCATTGTGTCCTGGGGTTTATTTACAACCTCTTTGTCAGATAGCAATGTAAGTGGGAACTAATTTAGTGTTTATGTACAGCAATTCTAGCTTTGCAGCATTTGCAGCAGCTACTCAGCTATGGATACTCATTATAACACCTTTGAGTTTGTTTCAATGAGTAGCAGGACTTAGCATCAAATGTAGACAAAACAATTTTTATTTTGTCACTTAGCATAAATCTGTGTCTTTGCCTTAAAAGCCCAAAAAACATGGTCACTACAGGATGCTGGCAGACTTGTCTCACTATAGTTACCCTTTCTTTTAAACCTAAGTATCTTTTCATGCCTCTTTTGGCAACTCATCAACACCCGGAGTCCTGTGAGTCTCAAGGAGAGCTGCAGGGCACAACCCATAACAGCAACGGTGACAGCCAATTCCCAACATCTGGTACAAGGTGGTGTTATCCATAGCATCGCCGTGATCGTGGTTTCGCTGTGGTGAACGCTGCTTGGCAGCTTGTGGCATCAGACTGCTGAAGAATTACCCCCATCGTGTTCTAAGCAGGAACGGGCGAACGGGCACACTGTTTCATTTCAGCACAGTGGACCATTGATGCCTGCAGTAGATCCCCTGTTATCTAATCAAACAGCACTGGTCAGTTATGATGCCAACTCCTAAATCCACAGCCGTCTGTAAAGCCGTGGGGGAAGATTAACCGCTACAGCGCCAATGTCCTACATTCAAAGACTTCCTCTTAAGATCTTTTTTTCCTAGAAAGTACAGTTACCCATACAAGAAAACACAGACAGAGACACACAGATATACAGCCTAAAGTAAGAGTCCTTCATGGTGTAATGGGGCTATCACAAAGACCACACAGCTTGCATTTTGGAAGAAGACTTGATGCTTTCGAATGCTCTTTGTGACCACTAAAATATCTCAAAGAGGCTTGAGCCTGTACCATTTTAGAGGATTGCAGGATGTGTTACTTTACCATGTAGGTGTTTCATTGTGTGAGTAAAAGGTAAAGAAAAACAAAGACATACAGTCTAAGACATTGTACTCTCTGTCTTGTGGTCTACAGAAGCCCTAATAAGAACATGCGTTCTACGGTTACCCTGCTGCGTGGCTGTTCGTCATTATAACCCAAAAAGCAGAAGCGCTCGCATAGCAAGCAAAGAGCTCTGGGCACTTTTTTAATATTTATATCACAGTCTGGTGTGGCAGTAATGATATTAGGGAGCTGACGGAATTCTCCACCCAGCTGGACATGTTAATTGAGAAGCCAGGATTTAAAGGCAAAGTTCACATTTGTGCAGATGGTGGGACAATGCAAGATGGCAGAGCCAGGTCAGAGTCATTTCCAAGCTATACCTTAATGGCAGCATTTTTTTTCTTTCTTTTTTCCCCTCATATTTGACACATACTAGTCCCACAGGTCCAAAGCAGTCTTTGGGGCTGGTCCCTGTACTACGGTGCCCTTGACGGAGAACTATATTTTATAGTTGATTTATTCACAAAATATTCTGTCAGCGTTAGTGTGTGCGCATGTGTAGTATGAATATCTAATTGTGTTAGTTTGCTGAGCATAAAAAATATAGATTTGTAATGAAATTGAATGTTAATACTGTTAATGAAAATCTTTAGAAAATATTTAATGTTTTTATACTTGTTTATGTACAAATTATACATATAGCTTCCCTTGATAAAGTATGAGCAGTATAAAAGAGAATAAGTGTTTAGAATGAAACAAAAAATAGGGAGAAAAGTGCCTGAAAGTTGTAAATCTGTATATATCACATGAACATGATGTCATTTACTGGTGCTGCTCTAAGTTTATGTCCTTATAAATTATATGCAATATCGTTTGGTGATAATGTGGCCTTAAATCAATAGTGTTTTCATGAGTTTGAACAATAATGCTACATTTAAAAGAGATTATCAAGGCTAATTAATATTTTAAGTGATATTAACCAGTATAAACAGTAAAATGATTACACTGCGTACAGGCATCGGTGGAAGCTACACTGAAGGGAAGTCTAACAGATGGGATTATCTTTAGTGAGATTTATACTGTCGCAACACACATCTACATCAAATTAGAGTGCCCAGAATGAGTTCTTCCCCCACTCTGACCATACACCGGAAAGCAGGTGTCTGCTTAATAATTTGGTCAAAGATCAGTGAGTTAAAGGTTGAGGCCAGGGGCAGAGAGGACCAGGGTCATCCTGGTGGTAGGGTGGTGGTGAGACATGATCTCCTCAAGTCTGGAACAGCCAAACCCCAAGGTCATCCATTAGTGCTCTAGCCCATTGGTACTGGTAGACCCACAATAAATTTACTGTGCACCCTTAACCCTTTTAATACTCACCGTGACCCAGATGAGGAGATCAGCTCCCTTAGGGAGGGGCGCATTACATTATTAGCACTGTGTATCCATCGACAGCTATTATATTCTAACAGTGTATTATGGGTGACTTCATACTGTAAATACTTCAACACAAAAATACCAGGCAATAATGTGCATCAGCGTCATTCCTTTAACAATTTTGTTTAGTTGTACTTTAGTGTATTTCAATCAGTTAGTTTGCCTGAAGTCTCCTTATGAGTTGCATTAATATTACGGTGGGTGAGATTGCATCTTTAATTTAAATTACTGCGAGTTATTTTAATATCTAAAATCCCTCCGCTGGCCATCTGTGATCATTTCTAACATGCAGATGATAGTGCCGGTGTCTGGCCAAATTTTCAAAGAACATCTGAGTTATGACTGATCATTATCTGGGCTTTCAAACAATGAACAACTTATCTACCTTTCACGCGATGCGTTTTTCTATTCTTACACGAAAAAGGTGAGGCTGCAAGGAAGAACAAGAATGAAATGTCAACAGTGTCAACCACTCCCTTTAAATAGGAGTCTCCTATGATCCCTTGCTACCATGCTCGGTCAAACCTTTCCAGGTGTCAAGACTGGGCGTCAGAAAAAGAAATTAAAGTGACACAGTGTTGACAGGAAGGAAAGACATTCCAGTTTTCACCCCTCTCAGGACAATGAGGGAGCCATCACCTCAACTCAGACACAGGCACTAATGAATCAAGCAACACCTTAACTTCTCCAGTGTAGGAGACTTTTGGCTGGGGGCAACCATATAGTGTCATTGATAATGGGATCCTGTATTGGACTGCTGTTGATTTGATGTCTACAGCAACCTCTTCCATGGCCTGCCATTTTGACACGGTTTAATTTTGCCCCTTGCTCATAAAGACATCCTGTTGGAAGGTGTTGCACAAGTGTTAGGTCTTTATCTTTCATGGTTATGTCTCTTCTCTCTGAGCATTAAGACCTAGCAGGGTTTTATTTAAGCCAAGACAGCTAAACCAAATTTATTTTACCCACGTGGAATGTTTTAATGTAGGAATGGGGGTAGTGGGAGAACTTCTTTGATTACTCCAAACAGCAGGATTGCAACAGTATGCAAAATCACATATTATATATAAATTATTCAGGACATTGGAGAAAACAAAAGATACAGTTTTTCCAGTACACAGTCATTTAAACTGAGCTGCTGTTCATTCCTGCTAATATTGTTTCAAATTTACTGGAAAGTTTGAATGCTTTTAAAGAGGAATTTTAATTATATCAGAGACTTTTGTGTTCTGGCTTCATCCTAGGTACATACTGTAAGCTGCAATGCATATATTATTATTGTCCTGCTGCAGTTTTAATATGTGCAAAATGCAGTTTGCCGTCTTACTGCTAAGATAAACAAGGTCTTATCTGAAAAAAGACTTAAATGTCACATATGTTCCTCAAACAATATGTCTAAATATCATTTAGCAATAATGGTGCCTTTACATATATCTTTTTACTTTACCTTTGACCATCTAAAATGATCTTGGGCCCACAGAAGACAACACTGGTTATGGATTACATTCTTTAATGTCTTTTTTTCTTCTTCTTGCCTTGTGGATGCAAAGACTGGCAGTGATTTTTGGAAATGTTTCCACACAGAGCTTTCCAGTAATAAATCGTATGTGTTTTTAATGCAATACCAACTGAGGCCCTCAGGATCACTGCCATTTAATATTGGCTTTCAGTCTTGTCCCTTGTGTGCAGAGATTTCTCTGCATTTTCTGCAATGAGTGTCTTGTACATGGTGCAACTATGCCCACACACCTTTTCACAAAATGGTAAACCCCTTTCCCACGTTTACTTCTGAAAGACCCAGTCTTCTCTTGTATTCTCCTTTTAGATACAAATCTGGTACTGACCTGTTGCCACTTAACCTAATTAGCTATAAGATATTCTACCAGGTGTGCTATTTTAATTTCTATTTACTTTTCTTTTGTCTTTTGATGCCACTGTACCATTTTCATTTAAATGTGCTGTTGGCATCAAATTTGAGCGTATATTTTTCCAACCAGTAATTTTCTCTGCTTCACCGTTTCACAGCAAACTTTGCCTTTCTTCTTTTTCAGTTAAATATCGGCTTTATGGTTTATAAATCATAGCACTTAACTTTCTTTTAGAAACAGGTATTTTATGATGTTACATAAAGAAATATTTTGTGCACTTCAGGCACAATCTCCCAGGTAGATTTATCATTCCTGAGCAACATTACAGTATGATGGAAGTGTCTTTGAAAAACTACTAAAATAAATTAAAAAAAAAATCTTAATGAGTTTCTCACTCTGAGTAGATTTCCTGTATGCCCTCCCCCTCTTACATGTCTTCATTTTTCTGTCGTAAGCTGTCTTCCATTTTCCTCCCCCAGCAGTCGCACACCATACACCCCCAGCTATCCCCCACGTACAAGGTTGGTGGCTGCTTTGTGTGACCTCTGCTCACACTGTTCCATCTCCACATCACGCAGCCAGCCTTTCACAGCGACAATTCAGCAGCAACAATCGCACACTCATCCCTCAAAAAAAAAGACCTCTTGCTCCCTTTGCCAACCAATTAAGAGCCATCTGGGCTCGCATGCTGTAAGAAAGCTATTACAATATCATAACTGTTTTTATTTGCCAAGTTATGTTTTTGATGTGGAGATTCCACAATATTTAAAAACAAAGTCACTCCTTTGACAATAGCTTTGTTTTCTCGAAAATGAAGAATTGTTAAACAAAGAAAATGCACTTATCAGTATTTTTGTTTCGTGAATTTGCACAGAGCCAGTGGAGGGCACAACACAGTTTAAAAAACATGACAGAGCCAGCAGTGCTTTTGATGCTGCCACGCAAGTGTGTGATTCCTGATGAACTTGAGGTCAGAGATTCCCAGTGGCTGCGTAAGGCAGGGAATGGAGAGCAGCAGGGTTCAAGCCTTGGGTCACTGGAGCTTCAGAAGTGGCCAGCCAGCTTTGTCCCAGGAGAGATGATGGTGACGGATTCAGTGGTGTTTTCTCAAGGTCCAATGAACCCTATAGCAAGGACTCTAACTTAGAGCCTGCAGGAAGAGGGAGCACTCCTCTCATCTCCAGTTCACAGAACTCCAAAAGAGGGCCAGTCTGGATGGGCTCCAGGTTGCCTCGAGATACACAAAATCCAGCCATAACCTCACGGTGGCACTGCCAAACCTCATTTCATTCTTTTCCTAATAATAATGCGGAGTACACATAAGGCCCCTGACATGCACCGCAATGGTTCATTTCACCATTTTAGGGAAGTGTTGAACCACTGTGTTGTCAACTAGGCTTTATAAGGAAAGGGGATATGAATAGAGACTCCACCCTGTCTTTTTTCTTTTTTTTCCTTTCAATCTAACCACGTTAAAAGGCTTACTTACCCCTAATCAAAATGGCAGGCCCACAGGCATGGTATGTCCCAGCTGTGGCCCTGGCGCAGTATTTCTCTTCTCCCCGTACAATGTTTTGGGCAGCACATCCAAGCGCTCTTGCTGTGCTTGTACTTAACTGAGGTCAAAGTTGCCATTATCTGAGTCTTGTTGGCACTAAGGCCTCCACTGATGATAGGACTCAATTTCAAACCTGCAGCTTTTAGCACACCCGAAGAGTTAACCTCTGTGAAGACCAGGCAATCGACCACCTACAAATCTAGCCCAGGGCTGGGACTGCTTAAAGGAGCGTGCTTTATGACATTCTGCCACATGTGCGCTGTTTGTCCCAACCTGGCCCTCTGACTTTTGCCTTTTTTTTTTTTCCTTTGGGAGGTGATTATTAAAGTCTGCACGTACATACCTTGTTGCCTCATTCAAACTCAGTAGTGAGAACACTTTGCACACTATGTGTGTTTTTGTTTTTGTCTGTAGTATTTTCCGTCATATCACGATAGCTTGCACAACGTTCAGCCATATTGGAAAATTGACACTGACAGAGGTTTTTCTTTTCTTTTTCCACAGATTGAGGAAAAAACACAACAGGGGATGAGTGTTTGTGGAGGTTTAGGTTTTATTTCTAAAGCTAAGCCTCGTCATCTCCATTTTAGCGACACTTCCTCATTCATGTCAGCCCCATGGTGTTGCTCAGTCAGGAATTATTTTTCAGGATATACTAAATTTTGAAAAGCCATCTCTTCCCCCTGTGTCTCTCCTGTTCGCTCATTCTTTTGCGCTCCCTCTCTGTTTTTCTCTGTGTCTTGAAAACACACACAAACACACTCACACAGAGGCACACATATTGCAACATGCATACAACCAGACATGCACAACCACTCTTAAAACTGGTTCTCCCCCCATAGCAATTTTGTCAGAAGTTGACAATGTCTTGATTTAGTTGTCTGGCTGTTCCGGCCAGTTTTCCCTGCTGCGCTAATGTGAACAGGACATCCCGCTGGGCACCAAAGAATACCACTTCACGGCAGCCGCATAGCTGGCAGCTTTTATTTATGGCGCTACCGAAATGAATGGGTATTAGTGTCCAAACATTTCACCATGCTCCTGCAGCCACACACAAAAGCCACTGATTTCCAGCAAATCTGCACTTATTTTATTCAAGAAAACCAAAGCTAGGGAGAGGGAGAGAGGGAGACAGACAGATAGAAATGGAGGGAGAGAGAAAACATTTATAATGACTCAAAAGACCTCAAAAGAAGAATGGGAATTGCGTTTGAAAAGGATTTACGAGACAGAAATCGAAAAGAAAAAAAAATGGCCACCCTATTTCGCTGCATTTTTGTCAAGAGTCGAAAATGGAAAATATCTATATCCATAAAATGGCTCAACTTTAAGTGCTTATATTCACAAAAAAAACTGCACTTCCTCCGCAATCACTCACTTTTCAGTTGCTGTGTTTTGCCTGGTATTACAAAGCATTGTGTTTTATAGGACTGCACTAAGAATGAAAAAGTAATTTTATCATTGCTAAAATTGTCAATTTAAAGTGTTTCCACAAATCGCTCCTGCTGCCGTTTTTGCAATCCAGGGTGCCTACTGTCTTGTTAACCTGTGAATTTTAAGTGGATGGTTCCCATTAGATACCAGTAGCACTGCTGACTCCTCTTGGCTTTTCTGTAGGGAGCAGGCTGAGGCAGAATGCTCTGTTGGCCTGGTGATGCACTTTGCCTGGTCTCTGTGTCCAGGACCTCATCAGCACAGAGTCTGCCTGTCCTTGTGTCCCTGCCACTCACCTCCCTGCTCTTCATCTGTCATTCCTGCCCTTCTGCAAACACACTCCACTGACATTTTGAAAAACTCTGGCATTCACCCTCAATATGGATTCTTGTTGATTATAGCGTTCTGCCTGTGAAGATTGCACGTATTATTGACTTTGCAATCCCCATGACTATTTGCACAGCTTTTTCTTCCCCTCTGCATCTCAGAGAAGTCCGGCAATAATATTCCCTCGATTTTTCATAACCTCTTTTCATTATCCTTTCTTTTTACTTTATTTTTTTTTCAGTTTTTCCATATATTTCACTAATCCCCTCTGGCCATGACCCTTTCTTTATGCCACCAGAGATCAGAGTTTCTGCAAAGCTTCGGTCACTGATGTCATTAAGATTGGGATCTGATACACTAGATGTCCATTGGTTAAATGCCCCTGGCCTGAACTCCCCATTGTCCCTTAATTCCAAGCGGCAGCTCTATTTCACTTGCCACATAATAGCCCATAGGTTAAAGTTCTACTGCTTTTGCTTTGAATTTACATCTTTCACAGGCTCCACTCTCCTGTTCCGAGCTGGCATTTTCTTTTCCTTCTTTCATTTCTAGTGAGCTGCACTGCCTGCAGGCAGCATGGCTGTTTGTGCTGTAGCTTTACTGACAATCTCCCACATCCAGGCATCTTTTGGTAGGTCAGAGGAGAACAACTTGACTTAACAGGTCAATGTAAGTGGGCTCCACCCTTCTTCAGAGGGGAAGCCATGGAGCCCTCCATTAGGAGCTGACCTCCACGTTGCACTGGTCTGGCCCCAGCCAGGGTATCACATGGCTCCGCCTGAGACAGGCTGCTCATTAAAGCCTGCTGCCCATAGTAGGATTAGGCCTTTTCATGGTTTATCCTCTTCTCTGACAACTGACAATAGGCAAGGCTAGCTGCTTCAAATGGATTGCGCATATGAATCATGGAATTATAATTGCTCTTTCATGATGAGAATATTGGGAAAATCTAGCCACATGCACGTTGCAAAGAATTAATTGGGGACTGTTTTCAAGGGCACATAGCTACACTATATGAGCCTAAGAAAATGGGAAGGGTAGTAATGAGGCATTTTCAATACAGCACAGCATCTTTTGCAGTGCCTCTGCACGCAGACTGCTGTTTGCACAAACATGTCTTCTGCCTGTAACCTTTACCCATCATGATTCTTTTAGTCAAACTTTCACTGCACTTAATACACAATGGAGTGCCCTGTTTACTTGTGTTGTGATGTTTTCAAAGAGCAACCCTATTAACAGTGGTGGCCCGTTCCTCATGACCTAGTGTTAGCTTCCTAGCGGTGTGCAGGTTATGAAGGGCTGCAGTTTGGACACTGAGAAGGAAACTAAGATGACTCTACCTCTTGAGCTGTGTGGGAGGGAAAAGGATGCTGATAGCAAAGGCACAGAGCCGCTATCTGCAACACAGTTATTCTTCCTATTAACAACACAACTCTGTCTGTTTTCATTATTCATATTTCATGCGGTATCATGGCATGAAAGAGAGTTATTTCCTTCATGGTGCTGTGCAGGTTATGGCTTGCTCTCAGGTTGGATGGCTCATAACAAGTTGGGTCAGGGATGGTTTTTCTGGATTTATACATCAAAACAGCCAGCAATGATAGAAAAGCAATATTTCCCCTGAGATATAATGCCCGGTCCCCAGGAGTTGTCCAGAACATGTAGGTTCACATCAATCCGAGTGGTGAAAACCTCAATCTGAAAAATATAAAGGTAAAAATTTCAGTTTTTAAACATTGCCTTTAGTTGTGTAATGGTAAAAACAAATTTCCTAATTAAAAGTGTGAACAACAGCAATGTCATTTACATATGTAGTGAAGCTTTTTCACACTCGTGTGTAATAAACACAATTTGATAAGGACCAGGTATATTTAAAAGGTGTTAATGAACTGCTGCTTTAATACTCTCTTTTCTGTTTGATATTATTACCCAATCAATAACCACCTGTCATCTTAAAAAAATAATAAGCAATGCAGTGCATCTTTAAATTTGTGTTGCTTTAAGATGAATTGGCATTTGAGCCACTTTTTATTCAATTTCGATTTTACCTTTGAGGAGATGTAAAAATTATATTGTTTACGAATTATGATGTTTTTTAAAAAGTTGGAATAAATTTAATAATGATGAGTGTTTTTTCTAGTTTTTAGAATCTGCTTTTAGATGATTATAGTCTTTTAAATGATCATTTGAGTAGTTATTGAAATTAAATTTTATCTATCTATTTATTTAACTTGTTTGGTTTTTTGTTGTCAACAGCTACAAATGTGTACAATATTAATTTTGTTTTGTGAGCAACACAGAAATTCTTTTGGGGAGCTGTCCAAAACAAAAAGAGGGCAGAGAAAGGAAGAACTGAAACTCTGTGAGCAACACAATTAAACTCTGGTAATGAGGTCAGACATCAGATCCAGTGCAAGTGATATCATTACACAGGCTGAACGGATGGGCTGTTACAGCTGCCATGCTCTTGCTGTGGGATTAGACTCACTGTCCTGAGGGCGGCACTTTTACTGGGCTGACCCCTGCCTGCCACTGGGGCACCAGCCGCCCCTTGGGTTCCTGGGGGGCTTCAGCCCCCAGACCTGGTGCCAGTAGGACCAACAGTACTGCAGAGAAGTGAACTGTGCTGCCACGTGGGATGACAGGACTTCTACTGTAATAGGAAGCACAGAGACAAGTAGGCACCACCACACAATCCATTCCAAGTTGCCAACTACAAATTACAGAGTTCCTCTATTTCTGTCAGCTCATTTGTAAAAAAACAGCTAACAATGACAAGGTGATAAAAGGACATTGTATCAGTGGTTAGGGTGCTGCATTGGAACCTGTTGATAGTTAAGATATGGCCCACAAATAAGGCACGACTGAGTGTAGTGTGCCTGGGAAAAAGAAATCCATTCTGGTGAATTTAAATCATGGTTCATAGTTGCAAACAAGATTGAAATAATGAAACATACAGATTGGTAGCAGTCTAATTTTCTTTCTCCATTGTCTAAGGCCTCGTTTGCAAAGTCCCTAGCAGGAGTCGGCTTAATTTGTCTTTTCATATTTGGTCTGCTTGTGTTTTTTTGTGCTGTTCTCTTTTTGTCTCACATGATTACTTTGAGGATATCGTTATGACATTCAGCAGCAACAATAATTCTTCTGTTCTAATTCATATCAATTAGTAGGGAATGGTAATTCAAACTGACGGCACAGTATATCTTGAAAGGCATGCGAGGATGTTGTGGCGGCAGCATCACTGTGCAGCCAAAAGCCACCCTCCTTTCCCCTTTTTTCCCCTTTCTGTCTTTCAGTCCACAACAAGGGGCTCCAAGCAAAGAGGACAATACGAGTCGGAGCCAGTACTTTGATAATTAGTTATTGATTGAGAACAATGGCACGGCGTACACTGCCGTATTAGCTAGACGCCAGTAGGTCGCGACACCAAGAGCAGCCATCAAGAAACGAGGGCCAAAACATGCCTGACTTCCCTAATAAGATATTCCCTCATGTTTTTCTCTTTCATTTCCCTCCTCTTTTTCCTTCCTCAGGCATGTTAGTGTTCAGGCTACATGGGGTCAAAAGTATTAATGCTTGTGCACAAACGAGCGCCTGATGAAGGAGAATTTAATTAGAGAATACCCACTCAAGCTTTTCATACCACATTGCTCTGTGTGTGGTTTTTTTTTTACTTATTATTTATTTGTGTGGGGGAATATTTTATTGAATGGAAAGAACAAATATTTTAAAATATCGTGAGTTCTTTTGGCACTAACATGGTTTTCTTTACTTACAAAAATAGTGGTTGCCAAATGAAACATGCCTACCAACGTTGTGAAGCAGTGTTACATATCAAAGACCACCTATTCATGAGGCATATGTTTGCGTGAATTACACCTCTTGGCAGTTTTCTATAGGCCTGATCTATGCCAGGGGATAAATCTGAAAAAATGAAATAATAATATTAAACAGTATCTGGTATTATTTTATGCATGTGATTGACCCGAGCTCTCTGTATCACACTCTGTTTAACAATGCTGTAGTGTAGAGTGACAACAGATGCGCTTCACCACACATATTGACGGCAGTATTGTTACAGTGGGCGACGCATATAAGAGATTGTGTCTTTTCGTGAAAGTTTGGCGTTTAACCAAACTGCGCTAACAAGTAAAAACGAATGTCCTCAAATAACTGGTAGGTCGCCATGCTAAAGAGGGATGTGTCAGGCTTGGCGTCAGAGTGAAAGAAGCTCCCCAACTCACTTCACCTGATCTGTGGCCTGTAAAGATGCACCTGGCATTAAACAGACAGGGCAGCGGCGTCAACTGAACAATGGAGGACTGTCAGGACCGACAGCGGGGCACGGCTCTACCATCACTGCTCTGACAGGGAGGGCCTCAGAGGGTAAACTGCTTTGCTGGAACTAATTAAACAGATGAAGTTATGACATGAATATGCAGATGTTGTTTACATATTACCATATGGTATTATTTCAGGTAATAATGCACAGGAGAGACTTCCCACTCATTAATGTGAAGGGATGGAGTGAAAACACTGTCTATCAAGAGACACTTGGAGCGTGTTCGAGAAATGTGATCAGACTGACACTCGGATGTTGAAATCTATTTCAAGCCACTCAATTAACATTCATGTTGATAGCTATTACAGTTTGATTAAAATTGTTAACGTACTTGATATCGGACAGGCGATTCCTCGTTGAAAGTGGAAATGATCAGTTTTATTCAAATTCGTATGAATGCTGTTCTCGTTTAAAATGCAAAATAAATATCACAACACCGCCAGTGTTTTTTTTATTTTTTTAATCTACATACGCTTACGTCTCACAATGTCATATTGGCGCTTGATTTCAGTCCAGTCACTCATGCAGTTAAATTATTCTTCAGAGCTGCAGTGTGTAGATTCAGACACTCAGATGTCAGTCTCCGCACACTTGCCATAAACCGCGTTTAATTCTCAATGCACAACCTCCAGTTAACTCAACTTCTCCACGCTTTTTTTTTTTTTGTTAAAAGTAGTAGAACTGTCTGAGTTTTTCCCAGTTCTGTGTGCAGCCTTACCATTCCCCTGGAGCGGGTGCTGAGAGGTTAAGAGGGAAAGGGCCAATGGAGTCGCGTTTAGTAAGAAGTGTGGGATCACGGGGGCCAGCTGGTGGGGTGATGGGGAACGTAATTGTGCCCGCTGTGTGGATAGGGTGGGGGGTGAAAGGATGGGGTGAGAAACCCTGGAAAAAAAGGGAGGGGAGGGGACACCTCAATTACCTGTGCTCCCTCTGACCCCTCTCTCCCTCTGTCTCTCTACGGACAGACCCACTGTCTGAGAGGCGGTGCACATTTCCACAGGCAGATGCACATCCCCCTCCTTTGTTCAACATAGCAATTGCTCCTTTTCGTGAAATGCAGAAACTTAATTGCAACATTTTTTTCCCTCTAATGCATTTCTCCCGTTTTATGTCACTGTCAAAAAAAAAATCCCTTTTAAAAGAAAATCAAAGCTTTTTTTTTCCTGTTGTGTGTGTTTATGTTTGATCACGGAACTTGGCCAGGAGATATCAGATTAAAGATGTACAACAAAATAAAGCGCAATTTTCCCTGAACTGAGCAGTTCTTGCAAACATATTCAGCAGGTTACATGCAGCTGTCATAGTTTATTTTGGAGCTCCTGCATTGTCTAATACAGTAAGTGACAGAGACCGGTGTAAAATCAATACTTCACAGGAGTGTGATGTCTTAATAAACTCTCTGTGTTGTTCAGACAGGAAAGCTAGACATGTACGAGAAGGACTACAGCGCAGGCCATTGTGGAGCTGTCAAGTCTAACCCTCAAAAGCAGATGAAGCTGTCAGATTATTAATATATTTATACTGACAGGCCCCAAGTCCACCCCGAAAACCCTCCCCTCTTTCAGTGTCTCTCAAAAAATATGCTCAGCTTCAAAGACACAGGCCACAGGGTTGGATGCAAGGTCAAAGGCCAAATACATTTTGAAAGCAAATTCTCTTCCTTTTGCAACCTGTTTTTATTGCTGTCGCTCCCCTTCTCTGTAGCGACCATTCAGCTGAAACTTAGGCTGAATTGGCAGCAGCTTTCAAAGCGCTTGGCAGCCTGGTGATCCTCAGGAGCTCTCAGCTGACATCTCTCTGGGCTAGTCTATGCTCTGGGGTCAGTGTGAGCCCTGACTCCCAGGACCCACTCACTCAGGCGCTACCATGAGTCAGTCCCGCAGACTGAAATTAAAATGTGAAAAGCTGTGCGACTGAAGGCATTCCTCACCCCCCATGGCATTTTCCTTTCTCTGTGACAGCTCCTCTGAGACTGCTTTTTCTTTCATGTTTCTTTTTTCCCTTTAGATTATTTAACAACATGCGAACAGAGCTGTCAACGAAAGACATGCTTGATCGACAGAGCAAGGGAGCGTCTTAGTCAACACGGGGTTAAATTCGATTTTCTGCATGTTCAGTACGCCAGACTCAAGCCAGTTATTGCTTTGGCTTGATGTTTTTTGATGGATCAATTATCCGTTATAACATGTTGCGATGCCAAACACAACGGCAACTATGACACCTGTCACAATCTTCTATTAGAGTAAGGAAATTGAAATAATTTAATGACAGCTAATTTAGTCTTTGTTTTGAATCTCATTATGGCCGCAGTAATTGTGTTCTAAAAAAAAATGAATGTGAAATATCGCCACATGCTGAAAGCACCTAGACTGCAGCTATTAATTTGATATCTCTCAATGAAAACTGAAGTGAATAAATTGTGCTTTATCTGATTGAGACAAACATAAGCTTGAGAAGAATAGGAGATCCTGGAGATTTTTGTTTCTTCTTTAATATTAGATTCAAATATAGGAAGAAAGCAAGAAAAACATTTTAAATGATTCCTAAATAGAGTATAATTATTTGTAATTTGTATATATATTTATACATATATATGTGTGTCTGTGCATGGACAAAAACAACTAAAAACTACTATTGTATGCCAAAAATATTTTCCTTTGCAGTCTGAATTCTTGAAATCCTAATGATAATTTACAACATTTTATATTTTAGCTGTGTGCTGCCAAATAAATCCAAGACACTGCTTCACTTTGGGACAAAGCACCAAATAGCAGAGTAGAATTGACGAATGCTTTTCAATACCACGTGTGTGAGAAAGCTGTGTGGGAGCGTCTTATCGGTACATGTGTGCATATACTTGAATTTGCAAGTAAAGAGCCTTATTGGGATTACCCACGGTACATTCTATTTGGTATCATAAAGAGAAAGAGGGAGTAGATGTGTGTCTCCTTTTTTTCAGGGATTCGGTAAGCTCTCTGTCAATGGTTTGGAGTTGAATTGCCTTGGATAGCTCCCCTCATTCCATGGAATGATCTCAGACCTAATTTACAGGGCAGCTCAGGATCCAAAGTATACAAGGCTCTCTTCTGCATAGAATGTGTGAAATAGATAGAGCAGCCATCCCTCAGATGTGCTGAAGTAATCTTCAGCCAGAGCTAGTCCAGCAGGCCTCACCCCTAAAGGGATTGATGCAGTGTCAAAACCTTTGGCTCCGGGGTCATCCTCTCTTCTTGCCTCCTCCATCTGACAAAAGCTGAATTTCTATCCCTCACTATTCGTTTCTCTTTTTTCTCCTATTGAATTCATCAGCAAGGGAGGCATGAGATGTGAGATGTGAATGAAACATTTTCATTAGAAGGGAGGAGAATCCTCGGTCAGAGACAAGGCCGGAGCTGATCTAAGCCAATGACATCCCTACCAATGCTTTTTTTTTTTTTTTTTTTTTGTCCTTCTTACTTTCCCTAGCTGTCACTCTCTGCGGTATGTGGCAAGCTGATTGAAATCAGCACTGTGTCAGGGCCGTCATATCGCAGAAAGACATAAAACATGCAGAAACATCAATAAGCAACAGGCCGCTGACAGCTCTCAGACACCGGTGCCGGCGAGGAGAGATGAGGGGAAGGTTAAGACTCTGGGGGGATGCTGCGCAGTTGAAGTGTCTTCTTCAGGCTTCAGTGAAATCCAGGAAAGACAAGATAAAGTCTATCAGGTTATCGCCTAGTTCAAGTTGCTTCTCGGACAGCAAGGCCACTGGGACACTGGATGTCAGAAGATCTGTGTGTGTGCGTGTGTGCGTCTTCTTTGTGTGTACAGTAAGCATGTGTTTCTGCGGGTCCGTGTATGTGCTCACGCAGGTGTACAGAGCTGGAGGAAAGAGCTCAGAAAGACGCTGCACTTGTTAGTAGCTTGACTTGAATTTCCATGATCAAAGCTGAGAGAAAGCAATTTTCCACTGCAAGGAAAAGCATTGTGCCATAAATTCAGTGTGAATTATGTGATGTGTTCAAGCTGTCAAATGACTACTTTGAATTATGTTTCCTGCATTTATTACGTCTGAAAAATACTTTCCTCTTTAATTTATCAAATAAGAATAAACAAGAAGAAGAAAAAATAGGGTGGATAATGTGCTAGTTATAGGCACTAGTGATGGGCAAGAGTTACTTTGGGATTTTCATTGTGTATTTAATTGACTAATGCGAGGTAAAGGTGATAGTATTTTAGATTGCAGCCTGACACTGTCTCTTACCACTTCTAATTAGGCAAGTTTTTTAGCCCAGCAAAACTGCTGAATCTCATTTCTCTCACCCGATATTGGCCGTCATGCTGCCCTAACCCTACATGGCCAGAATTATTATATGGGACCAATATTCACCCTATCAGGATTCTGACTTTGAAGGGGTAAATTTGCCGGTAATTAGTATGACACCCAACCTATGGAGGGAGCAGAGTTTTGGATGAAGTTGAAGTTTCCCCCAAAGTTGAAGCTTGTTATTTTTCCATTGATGGGTTAATGTTGTGGACAGGCGCCCATCTGCATATCAAATGTGACTCCTATTATTTTATGTTCCTCTCTGCTAACAGCGCCTCCCAGCACTCCTCCATGTTCTCCTCCATCTGCCTCCTGTCCATTGATCAGCCTTCCAGGGCATCAGTCTGCTTAACATCTGCTACAAGTTCCAGCAGCTCAGGTAACTATCTAGCTGCTCTCCACCGCCTATTGATCTTCACGTCCACCTGCAGGAACATCTGTTTCGGCATGTCGCTTGTCAACACAAGCGGCTACTTTGTTTCACTTCACATCTTGTCCACTTTCACTCACTCTCACGAAGCAGTACTACTCCTAAATGCTTGCTAAATTGCTGTTTACATTGTTGTAATAATAACAGCAACTGAGACACTCTTCATAGCTTGGCAGATAAACACGTGTCTATATTTAATTCCAAATTAATTTGCAATTTTATTTTGCTTTAATGATAAATTTACACTAAAGCATTCTTGATTTTTCCTCTATTTTGAAACCTACTTTTGGAAGAACTAATAATTTTGGCAGATGTTTTAATCAAACAGACATGCCGAAATAAAACTAAAAAAACCACAATATTTTATTTTAAATACATCCTAATTCTTTACACTCAATAAAATTATCTATAAAATGTTTTAGGAATTGTACTTTCAAAATGTGCCAGTGTTCGCAACTTAAAAAAAAAACAAACAGGAGGAAAACACGTTTCTTTTGTTGTTGTTGTTTTCAATACGATGCTGGACGCGAGACACAAGACAAAGTCAAGGGCCGAGAAGAGCTTGGATCTTTGAATTTGTCCCCTTCACAGGCTTCTAGTGCTCGGAGGAACCACCGTGGCACAGTTTAATTTGCTCTTTTGTAATGATGGGGCGTAGGTTAGTTCATTTCAATTTTTGATTTCGAAAGCTATCAAATACAGCTCAGATGAGAAATCAATTTTCCCAGCTGCCTTGGCTTTGTGGTAAATAGAACCGCCGCTATTGGTGAACACCCAGTCACATGACTGAGTCAGGGATTAGTTCAGTAGGCCTGTGTTGCCACCACCTCAATTACGGGCTGCCTTTTGTCATTTACCTCTATAACATCTCATTCTCAGGCACAACTCATATTTAATTCATGAAAGCCTCCACAAGAGCAGTTGTACTCGGGTAGTTTGTTACAGAAAATTTGACCACAACTTTGCATGATAGCAGGAGTGATTGTAACATGGGATAAACAATGACAGTAAACAGTAAAAGCCTCATTCAGGCCTACAAAAAAAAACTTACTATCAAAAGTATAGATTTAAAAAATACATGCAACTTCATCAAACAGCATTATGAGTGTGCTTTAAAAAAACGATTTATTATGAGAAAAGGCAATGATAATTTTAACTGGAAAGATAGCGACCTATTTCATATCATAGACAATGACAATAATCAGTGCCATTATTAGTCATGTCATGTTAGCAACTGTATGAAAAGTGACTCTGGGCGGTTCCACTGACAGTAAGTACTTGCCTGAATAAATCCTGTTCAGTTTTGCTTGAGTGTGGACTGTCTGTAATCCTGATTGATCTACAATAAATACAAGTCTCATACACACACACACACACACACACACACACACACACACACACACACACACACACACACACACACACACACACACACACACACACACACACACATATATATGTATACATATATATATATATAAATATATAGTCTGTCTGTTACAGATGTTAAGTGAAGGCCTGTTTGTTCAAGGCTCTCAATTCACAGTTTAAACCGATTTACATTCTGGCTAAAAATAAATGTCAGGAATTATTATTTTTTTATACATCTGACTAATTACTGACACTAGGAAAACCTCAAAGCTTTTCCGACTCTGCGTGAGTATATTTTACATCTTTATGAAGCGTCAGTTTGGAAATTGAACCCAATCCAGCATTTTCTTTTTCTCAAATGAGCCCTCTTTTCATTTTTGCGCAACACAAATTGACAATTTGTTCAGTAATCAAAGAATCTCCTTTTCATATGGAGCGATTCATGAACACAAAGTAGAGAGGAGGCAATTTCTGGACATATCATGAGATTATATCCATTTGACAGTTATTCTATGTAGTTTCCATGACAACTGTTTGGGTGAGGCCCCCAATAAAACCAACCTCAGCTGTCATCTCTTCACCTAAAAGCTTTGTAATTGCTCTCATTTGCATACTACAATTAAGTGTGTTAGCTCACAGCAAGAACAATCAACCTCCACTAAGGACTGGGGATAGTATAATTATTATATCAGTGGATTTGTATAAAACATTACTGACGAGCCTTTGTTTGACGTCTACATCGTACTGTCAGGCTAGTTTCACCGCTTATTTTCATAAAGATACATATTCCACAGATGGTGATGGCTAATGCATACAACTTTAAATGTAATCACTAGTGTCTGTATTTCCTTATGATCAGATATAACCAATCAAATGGTATTGTATATCTGAGTATAGTGATGATAACGATTATTCCGATGGAACCATATGAGTTATGCATCAGAATTGTGTTGTAGCTTCCTGCGTGTCAGGCAATACAATACAAAGATATTTTTATCCAGTTTTGATGGGAGGCTTTTTGACTCAGTGCTACACTTGACTCGGTAGAAACAGAATGATTTGCAGTTGCGGGACACAGTTTGAACTGCTGATTGAATGGAAAGGTTATGTGCAGTGGGCTCTGAGCATTGTTTCTCTTTCTCTCAGATGCGCAGAGACTGTAATGAAGAGCTCTTGAACTCTCAGTCAGAGAAGCTGTGACAGGAGTTCAGGAGGATGCCACTTCGCTTTTGCTGGACATATTACACACATACACACCTGTACGCACACACATGCTCATCCGCGTGTGCACCCAGGGAAAACAGCTAACACGGAATTAAAAATTAAGCCATCACTCATTTATTTTTATTTAAATTTTTTAAGCATTAAAGTGAACAATGTCTGGTCTCTCTGTTTATATTGGGAAAATTAAAAAAAATCCAGCATTAGTATGTCTTTACCTTCTTTTCCGCTTTTTATTTATTTTAGAAATTAGAAACTTTATCTGTTTTACAACTCCTTGTAAAACTCAAGTTTGTGAGATGTAAACGCTGCCATGTTTCCAGCCTTCAGAGTTTTATTATCGCGTCTGTGATGCTGCAGCACATCTTTCGGGCAGGTACATTTTATTTTTTGCCTTCAGGCCCTGAATTGAAATGGAAGACCAAATGGCACAAATGGCAAGTGCACCATTCCTAGCTCTCTGCAGCCTCCCAACACAAACTGGTCAAGCAGAAATGAGACCTGCATCAATTTTAATTTGTATTTATCCTGCTGATGACCCGCTCCTTTCAGTCTGCCGTTGGAGGCACAAATTACACCCATCATAACTCTGATTTTTACCGGCCCACGGTGTGCTATCAGAAAATTAACATGGTTATATACCACTGGCGGGTTCAAGGTGTCACAACACAATTATACAATCATCCAACCTGACGAGCTCTGACTGGTCGCCGGTGTATGACAACTAAGCTGGAGGGCTACACTGTCTGTCACATCCAGGCGTGCAAGATAAGTTCACTGAAGAGTAGACTGTGCCTCAGTGTTTGCGCTTCTCTATCTAAATCAGTTAAATATCTCAAGGCTGCTGCAGCACAATTTTTTTCTCTTCTTTTTTTCTTTTTTTTGGAGAGGGAGGGAGAGACTCACATTTGAACTGATCTTTGACTTGTCAGGCTTTTATTTGGCCTGGCAAGTTGAGCCTGTGGAATTTGTTGAAACATAAATGAAAATGAAATGAAGTGAGATGCCTGTGTATTCTTAAAGAATGCAAATTATCAATGAGGCAAATTTCACGAAAAGCCTTGTAACAGTGCAGTCCTATGCAAGCAGCTCACTCTGACTTTCAATCAGCCCTAATCCTTGTCTCTCATAAAACTTGGACCAAAAAAATGAGGGGAAGCTCCCCTGCCTGGATCCCCAGTGTGCTCCGTGTCAAGCCATTAGGCTGTGTGAAATGAGGTGCCACTCATGAGTTATAATGCTGCATATCTATAGATGCAATGGTTAAAATATAGCCCTTCAATGCTCAGCTCTCTGTAGGACTTGGGGGAATAATTCTGCTCTGATAGTGGTCGATCCAGCAATATCCCAATTCAAAGTCACAAAGATACGAAGAGGGATGTTGGATGAATTCAAAATAATCCACTTCAGGATAGCTGGGAGATTAATGGAAAAATGTGTGTGTGTTTCTCAGGTGCGTGTCTGCGTGTCTGCGTGAGAGCAATGAGTGATGAATAAAATATATATTAAAAAAGGGCAGCAAAAAAAATTACTTTCATATAGTGTACAATGATGTTACTAATAAGATTATCAGCCTTGGCGGTGGAATGAAATGACATGCACAGGAATAATGAAAGTGACATCAATGTTTTCTCCCCCGTAAGAAAAGAAATGCCCAAACTATTCCTTAAGATCCAACAGAAGTGGATGTGTACTTTCAGAAAATCTATTTGTGGTCTAACTTCCATTGTTCATTGTGTCCATTGTGGAAACATCAATAGAAGACACACATTTCTACAACCAGCTGTTAAAGATCTGCTCCATGAAAGTTAGTGACTACTGCTATACTTAGAGGCACACAGCAGCACGTAACAAAAGCAAGCTAGCAGCAGTCTGCTCTTCAGAAATATTTACCCAGAGGTACTGTAGATGTAACAATGATAAGGAAATAAAGCTAATAAGTGTCACTTTGATGTGACAACAAATTATACATGGCTCTATCAGATCTCATTTCCATTCCACAACACAGAAACAGAGAATACCCTGAAGCATGGCTGTTAATGGGAGGCTGTATCAGCCATCATGGAAAGCTTGCCTCATTACTCACTCCAGCACAACTGTGCCCAGGGTGGTCGATTTCCCCAACGGACACCGGTTCACAGACCAGAGAGGCACTGTGAGGCGTGCGACTTGTTTTTCAATGCACAGGGCACAGATGCCGTCATGCTGCAAGTGTGTGAAATTGTAGTATCAGGGAAATTCATTTAAGCTAAACGTAAAACAGAGAATAAAAAAGAAAAGGAATTCAGAATGCGACTTTAACATTTTTCTTAAAGCTTTAAGTTGTATCTCAAGACTCGTAATTATTTTTGATCAACTTCTAATTGATTCTCTTCAAGGCTTTGGAAAATTACTCTGTGTCGCCATAACCAGCAACCGCTCGTCTTCATTTTCATTATGCGTCTGATTCTGTACGACCTGATTGTTATTCAGAGAGAATTTTCCATTTGGGAGGGCGCCAAATACTCACATAACCTTCTATCCCTTCCAACCTATGCAATGAATATTTTAAAACCTTAATGTATATTGGCAGTCTTAGTCTTTCCTTTGTCCATACATGATATCTTAAGGGCCCTTTTCCTGCTAAGGGAACACTGGCACTCCATTATTTTTTTCCCTCTTCACAGTCGCTACTGCTCACTGGTTTTACTCTCTCTACCCCCGTTTCTATCCTTCCTGACAAAGTCAATAGGGGGCATCCCTCATCTGTCAAAAACAAACATCAGAATATGTCTCCTGCTTTTCCCCCCCTTTTCTCATTTCCTCTTTTTGTGTAGTGTGGCAGCCTGCTAGACTTGCTGTGGATTCTCAGTTTGTCAGTCTTTGCAGATTATAATGTCATTAGTGAGGCTGCTTGGTGACTCTAATCAACATATGCACGTAAGAGCAGTCAAAACATATAAGGGAGAAAGTCCTGGAGAAGTAGCTGACCCTCTGGTGACTCTCTCACCCAGAGGGGTGGCAGCAGCACTTGCTGTGTGTGTTTCAGTGCAATCTGTGGAGCAGATGGCTGGAGTCCTGGGCAGAGAGCAGCAGGTCTCAGTCTGCATGTCACCAGGATGACGGGAGCTGGCTCCCTCTGAGCTTTAGTTAATACCTTCCTGTATGACAGACTTGTTAAAGGTTTGGGTGAAACTCAACTGACTCTTTACAAAAGAACAATACTCTCTCTCTCTGTGTCGCTCTCTCTCGCTCTCTCTCTCTCTGTGTCACTGTTTTGCGCTCTCTCCCCGTGTTGCCTGTTCTGGGTGGTAGTAAATATTTACTGGTAAGTACTGCCCTCAGCCTCTCTCCCTCTCTTTGGCAGTGGGAGTGTATTATATTTAGTATATAGTTTATTAATCTTGCTGTGTATTTAGAAAACATTTGTATGTGTACATGCTCTCTGGATTTTTTCTTGTTTAGATAAATCATTAAATAACTTATAGACACAGACATTTTTATCACATTATGAATAAATATTTATATAAAACAGATCTTCCAATATATACATCAGATTATATATGCGATTTGATTATTTCCCACAGACTTACTGTGAGATGTTTCTGCAGAGGCTTTTCGTGATGAAATCATTAAAGCAAAATCAGCAGTGGGATAAATAAACATTTGCTTATTTTTGTTCATTTCATTACTCTCTCTCTCTCGGGCACTTAGACTTTAATCTTGGTTGCTGGCAGGTAGAGCAGGCTAGGCCATGGCTTTTGAGGTGCAAGTGTTGTTGCCTCTCCTCCTCTCTTTCCTTCTCTCCCTCCTCATATTATATAAAGAGTGGCAGCAGGCAGAGTGACAGACTGCCCCAAGAGATGACACCTGTCACTGAGGGGAGTGCTGCTAATCTACAAGCCTCATTTTGTTTGAACTCTTTGTCACCTTGCCGTCAAATCCTCATCTTCTCAGTCACTGCCAGCTTCCCTCCCCTCTGTTTTTCTACTTGCTCTGCTTTGCCCAGTTTCTCCACAATATATAGTGCCTTCGCCATCACACAATACAAATCAATCTTCTCTGGTGAACCATCTCCCCGCTAACGTTTATTTACTAAATGAGTGTTATATATGTTTGCATTTCCGTATGTCATTTCTGTGTGTTGTTATTTCTATGTAAAGACAAAGCGAGTACTTTTTGAGAAAGTTGAACTTAGTGGGGGTTTCTTTACGGACGGAGTGTTTAAAATTGCTTACATCCCGCCAGTGTATGAGAAGATGAGGCGTCCTTGTTCAAATGTTTTTATTTCCTGAACAAAGCCTCATTCATTGATATTGAGATTTGTCTAAGTTAAAGTGATCTGAATAGAAATGCAGTCTGGAGTGGCTCAGTCTCTGTGGAGCAGCACACTCCACCCCCTAGCCAAATATCTATATTGTCCACTTCTACAGACTGTGCTTTGTAATTATAATATAATTCATTATGTCTATGCAGCATGTGTCACAAAGGAGGAGTCCTCCCCAAAATCGTCCTGCGCTGTTCAAGCTGACCGAACACATTCTTGTTCCCATTTTAAAGCCTGCAGCATGGAAATATCCGCTCACACCCCCCTAAACAATAGACTTTCCTTTTTTTTTTCTTTTTTCTTAATTGAGATATCACCAGGAAATCTGACAGTTAACACCAGCCCCTGTCGCAGAGTGGGAAAAATCTATATATTGACAGAGGATGGTAAATAAAGGACCCATAAAGATAAATAAGTGACAAAGAATGTACTAATCCATATCATATTTAATGAAATAATAATAAAAATAGTTAATAATAACAAGGCAGAAATTGTGGTAAACATTTATTTTAATGTTGAGTTTTTGCCCTTAATATAATTTATGATGGCACAAAGAAAAGAAAAACACAGACACACACACACACACACACACACAATGTAATCCAAGTTTCAGCAGATGCATCAGCCAACTTCTTTAAATGCTTCCATTAAGTGGAATTATCTTTTCCAGACACATTTTGTATGAATGCATCCAAAAATCCCTATTTCATTTGGATTGCATGGGTTTTAATTTAATCCTTTTCCTTATTAAAAAAATAAGATGCAGCATCTTGAACAATAGTAAGGCCTGTCTGCATCGAACACAATGGCTAAGGTTAAATTGAGGGTTGTGTATACCCTTTGCTGTATTAGAACCATTCATATTCAAATAAAAGCAGACTGAAGTCACTGATTCATACAGCATCGCAATGTGAAATCTCACAGTTGCACTCATAAACCAAAAATGCAATGCAGTTACAATTTCTGATGTTAAAAAAACACATTGATAGTACATGTTTAATTTTGCAACTGCTTAACTGTTTAAGCATGAACTGCAGCTTGTTTCTTTTTTTTGTTTGTATATTTCTTAATCTTACTACTAAAGTATATAATACTATACAGCTATCATAAATTAATTTTTTGCTTACAAAACTGTCATTTTTCTATGTATTTTGATTTTTGTGGATTTTGGGGAAGTTGTAAGTCAATGGAATATATCAGTTATGTTAGTTATGTTATATCAGAAAATCTAAGAGAATCTAATGGTACGTGGTCTGAAGGATAAACCGATTGCCAAGTTGTGATATTAAATTGCTTTTGTAGTTCGGCGCAGCTTCCTGCTGTGTTCACCTAGAATATAGGATTTGATAAATGATGACAAGTTTCTTATTTCTTTACTTTAAATCAAGGCCAATAGACTAATCATTATAAAACAACATCAACCAGAGTGATTACAAACAGAAGGCGCCTTGATTAGACCAAAGGAATTTTTTTCCAGTATACGTTCCTATCGATTACAAAGAGGTTTAGCACATATATGAAGAAAGTGACAGTGATGTGAACCATTTTCTTTTAAAGATTTCTCTCAAGACATTCATAAGCTATACAAACGAAATGCAAAAAGAAAATAAAAGAAAAAGAAAAATATAGCACAAATCTTTTGCTGAACTAATATTAGCTTAAGAAAAGAGCTAACTTCAATAAGTATGCTAATTCGTTTAGGCTTAAACAATTTTTTATTTATTTATTACTACATTGTCAAATATAATACAGCCACCAACTTGCCATTAACAAGTGGCAAAATAGCCAGTCTTTGGTCTTCTACATAAATGATTGCAAAACAGCCTGTGGATACAATAATACTTTCAAATTTAATAAAGTTCTAGTTACAGACACCACAAATGCATTTATTGACCAACTAATCACAAATTAGTGCCTCACAAACGTTTCTGACTGTATCCTTGCAGTATTGTGTTCGGCAGGCAAATCTCACTTCCTGAGTACTTTTATAATTTACTTCTTATTTCTGTACAGAAATAATTGCACTGGCACACTCTTACCAAATAATATCAGTGCTCAGGTTCTACTGGGTGATGCATTGTCTTTCCCATCCCCCTGTCTTTGTCTGAGCAAAGTCACATGACAGTCATGAAACAAATAATTTCATTGGCTATATTCAGAGCATGCCTACAAAGAGAACAACAGCTTGTCTTGGGAGTCAAGAACTAGGTACAATGTCTTCTGCGATGGGATGGCCAACACAAATGGGCTGGCGCACCTATCCAATTAACACTCTGCCTGCCAATCCCTGTCAGGTCACACGCTGACTCCCATGGCATGCTCTACCTGTCTCTGCTGCTCTCAACACATGCCCAGCTCCAATATAGAATTAACGCCACTTTTCACCTGGTCACGCTGACATGCCATAGATTAGACTGGTGCAGCATGGAGATATGCTAGGCGCTCCAAATGAGGGCACCTGGGGTTAAGATTTCAAATGCAGTGGGGCTATTGTTTTGCCACTTCTTTAATATTAATTAAACTCTGAGGTGAAAATGTTCTTTACCAAAGTACTGCTTAATTCCTCCACAAGTGAGCACCTGATAAGAGATTTTATTTAATGATCACCTGGATGTTACAACTAAGACCTTAACAAAACCAATAAGCAACTGGGACTAAATCCTTCTTTATTAATGGAACAAAATTCTGAAGCAATTATCTAATATTTAAGGCAAAGACGAATTTATTTTATATATTTATTTTGCTACTGCCATAATATCTAAAAACAAAAACTACTTTTACATGTACAGAATGTATAATCATTACATTGCAGTATATCTGCAATATTTCTAAGAGATATTTACAGCAAATCATAGCAAATGTCTTTGCACGTTTCCACATGTGTATTTATTTATATACTAAATGATATAAATTAAAAAATGAGTTCAGGAGAGTAGGTTTCTTGGACTTGTGCCGTAGTGCACTTTCACATTTCCAGATGAAATTGCATGACAACATTTTCACCATTTGAAGAAAATAGCAATTAAATATAGTTAGAAGCTAAATGATTCAGCCACATCTAATATTTCTAAGAGCAAAACAAAAGTACACAAAGAAGAGTGGACTTCACATAATAGTAAGGGCACTTATAGTCTACTTACTGTTTGTGTCCTGCCAGCTAGTTTTTAAGCTTCTTATCCTTATCTAAGTAGTAACTACACCACAAGATCTTATCATCGCTCTCCCAAAGTAGCCTCTCTTCAAGCAGCATTGCTGTCTACACCCTCTTGCTTTGTCTTGTTCATGTTACTCAGAGTGTCTCCTTATGTTGAGTTGTTGAGAGAGGTTCCTAAATATAGCAGGAAAAGGACTTAGCAGAAAAGATGAAGACTATCTTGTTGAAGAGGAAGTGGTGACATGCTGCTCGTTTGAGTCACCCCATCGTTTTAAAGAAATCAGTCCAACTTTTTTTGTTAGGCTTTCATTTTAGTTAACTGTCTAACAAACCTCTTGCAATTTTGAATTTCTCCAAGTGTGTCCTGAGCCAAATAGGCAACCTTAATCTGTTGTCTATTTGGTGGCCAGAGAAACAGGAGATCCCAGAAAAAACCTGTGCAAGCACAAGGAGCGGGACCCTCTTGCTGTGACTGACCCTCCATTCTGCCATATAATAACAGTTTTTCCACTGGGGAGCAAAATAATTCCAAAACAAGCTGACAGATACACTGACATGGTTGATATTATGACATACAGCTACCTGAAAAATGTGGAAATACCTGGATCTTGGATTGCAGGATGTTTGACTTTCTTCACCAAAATGCTGCTAACTTTGTGATGTGGGTTCAGTTTTTGTTATTTTTAAAAACTACCATTTCCTTCTAAATAGCAGTTAAGAAGCGCTGTGTTTGAAATGTCCAAGCTGTGAAACACAAGTAATAAACTTAAGTTACTTCCTTATGTACTTATTTAGACTTCAGGATGATAATTTTTGCGGGTTTGTGACTCGGCTAAATCAACAGATTTTGTTCATTTTATTCCAGTGTGAAAATGGCATTGCCAAATGCAGGTTTAAATAGATTATAATAGAAGTATTATGCATCCCAAAACTGTTAGAAACATAACTGCAGTATTCTCACAGTTAAAAATAAAATGGAATATTTTTATATATAATATTACTATAAAGATTTGAGTCTATATGTACCCTATCTTCTGCTTAATAGGTGAACCAATCTGAATGAAACTTTGCACAAACATCATCACACATACAGCAATTATTAATATCTCTATATTAAAAAACATTAATTATCATTCACGGTTCTTTTGATTTTTAAATATATTATGTTCTTTTCATCATCAAACCTGTTCCTTTAATGTTACATTCTCTATTGCTTTTGTTTTGGGAGTCATGTTCAACATACACCGTCCATACGTAACTCAACGGTCACCAAAAGCCTGGCAAAAACCACCCAGGCAGGTTTCTTTGTGCTTTCTTTGTGGGTACACAACATTTTTGACACGTTTACTTGCTTTATGCAAGTGATAAGATTTTCTTATTTTAAATTAGACATTAAATAAGTAATGTTAAAAACACTTAATTAAAACTTTGTTTAGATGTTACTTTTTGCTTTGTGAAATGAATAAAAAAACGCAAATCTTAACTTTATTTTGATGTCAGTTACATAATGCATTCAAAAAAGACTATTTGGCCACTAACCCAACTGAAGTAGTAAACCTGTGCTTTAACCTCCTAGGACCTGGCGTCCACATATGTGGACATCACATTTTGGATTGTCTAGACCAAAATACAAAATTTTGCTCTACAAGTGCCTGATATCCACTTATGAGGACATTATACTGCCACTGTTCTATTGAAATTTTAAACAAATATCCTCATATGTGGACATTATTTTTCTCAAGAACAAAAATTAGGTAAAAAAAACAACAACAAAAAACTGGTAATTCTTTGTTTTTACATTCATCAGGTGCCAATCAGCCCTAATGTCAAACATAAATTAAAAATGCATGCCATGGAAGAGTTCGTGTCTTAGGAGGTTAATATAGCATCCCCAGCACTTCTGCCAACCTTGGAGCTTTCCCTGGAAAGTTCTTTTTAGTATCAGCAAAATATATTGACATTGCTCTGTCAAAAAGGACAACTCTTCAACTTAAATTTCATTCTAGGGAAGAGGGAAGAAGTTGCAGGGGGCAGCTTGGGGTTATAAACCCAGGTACATATTAAATGCTGAGATTTTTTTGCACTGTATTGCTGCATATTATTATTTTTCATAAAATGACACACTAGATGCTTACAATGTCTGCATATGGTACATAAAATGTTCTGGATGTACAAACCCATGATATTCTTTTGCAGGGACTTCAGCAGGTATTTAAGGTGAGTGGGAAGTCACTTCCACTGGAGGTCATGTTCTCTAAGACACACCTCAGGGGATGTTAAAGTAGACCTTGACAGACCAGGGGAAATATTTACAGTACAAAACCCAAATGAATGATAGCAAATGGGCTTTCTCCTTGCTGTCCTCCTGACCTGACATAACTCCTCAGTGTTGTAGACTGCTAGCACATCCACTGCAAAGGCTGTTGTTTAGGTTAGTAGCTGCCAATAAAGCAAATGCCTTGTTAGTCATCAGTCAGTGAAGAAATGGAAACTACATACACTATATTCTCTTCAAAATCAAGAGCAGAAAGTCCCTTAGCAGGCTTTACAAGATGTGAGATATACAAAAGTAGTGAATTACAGTAGCTTAGTGTAAGTTTGGATATGGAATAGTTTGAAATACAAACTTGTGAATAAATGTGCCAGCATTTTATAATATGTTTCCTGCAGGGGTTGTATTTACTTACTGAAAACCATTAAAGTATGTCATTTAACACCTCAAATATTTGTCAGTAACAGATTCTTTCAGAGACACAGCTGATTTTGGTGTTGTGAGTTGCCAGATGCTCTGTTTTTGATGTTGTCACCTTTCAGGGATAACTGAACTTTTGTCTGTTTTGTCTTTTCATTAATTATCTTCCAATATGTGCTGAGTGGATGTGGATTGCTTTCGCAAGTTAAAAGCATTTTAATATGTTCCTAACTACAGTATGAGTAATTTCCACCAGTGACAAGTTAATTTGTCACCTCATGTTATGTTTGCTTCTTTAAAAATGGTACACGAAGCTTTCAACAGTTTACTGTATCATCAAGCATATTTGTGCTGTTTGTTGAATAAAATACTGTAGGACAACATTTATTGGCATAACCCTATAAACTCCGGCTAAATAATAACAAATTATATATGTAAATCATCCGGTTAAAGAAAGAGCAGTATACAGTTTGACCATTGCATGTTTGTCTTTGTGTTTTCTAAAGTCTTTTTGGCGAGCAGGCAAAAATGGCTGCAGATGATCACTGATGACTGTAGATATTTAATTAGCAAACTTTTGCTAGTCCACTGGCTACATCTTTCTTTGGCGGTCAAAGGCTTTTCCGTCAAAGGCTAATAAAACAGGTCAAATGCAGCTTTATGGACACATGAGAGTCAGCCAAGTGGTGGGTTGGTCAGTCCAAAACTTGTATCTATGCGCAGTTATCTTAACAGTCGGTCAATATTTTGAAGCACATTCACGTCCTACTGGAGACTGACTATAATCACCTTCATCTTGCTCATACTTTTCATCTAGTTTTCTCATTTAAAGAAATAAATACATTGGTCAGAAGAATTAAGGGAGCACTTAAATCACACATCAGACCTTGCTAAAGGACCTTGTTAAATATTGAAGTTCAAAACCTTACTGTCACATATTGTGTAATTTGATTAAAACAATATAATGTGACAGCAGTTAGCAAAAGCGATGTTGGATGATGTTGGAGGGATTATAAGTTTTCTTGAGAAACTTTCACATCTGTCACATGTACTAAGTGTGAACACTACTGAGGTCATTTTGTAGGGCTGGAGTGATGCCCTTCTATGGCGCCGTCCAGCTACCCAAACTGATTTCTTCTCCATACTCCATATACTCCATATACTGTGATGGTCACGTGCTCCGATAATGTTCTTGAGGAGTATAAGAAGTATAAACCAATGTGTTGCTTTATTGGTTCCTGTATTTAGTACAGTATTAGTACAGCTGTGCCCAAGTATAGCTCTAGTGCACATTTAGTCTTGTGTGATGGTAAGAGCCAGATTAACACAGTATATAAATGTTATTTTTACTGACCTCAGTGGTCTCACATCTCACCATATATCAATGAGAGGAAGTTTACACTGGATGTGTTATGATACCGTGTTATAGCCATTATATGCGGTTAGAAGATTGCAGAATTCCAATGGGAACTGAACTGATCCTAATGCAAAGCTGTTCGTTTAAAGGTAGACTTGCTGCTGTCTAAAAACTATTTGCAACACTATTAAAGCAATGTTTCTATATTACAATGGTTACCATAGTTAACATCCATCCATCCATTCTCGTCCCCTTACCAGGGTCATGTTTGGCCCTGGAGCCTATTCCAGCTACCATAATACGAGATGCACACCCAGGACAGGTCGCCAACCATAGTAACAGTCAATGTTCCCTCTAAGCTGCACACGTGCGCAATTGCGCACTACTGGCAAGGTCTCTGCGCACAGAAAATCTGCGTTGCGCACAAAAAAATCTAACCTGAATTGAAATTAATACTTCAACAATCCTGTTTTGCAGTGTTAGTCAGTGAGTGACTGGCTGCTCCCATATGGGATTAGAACGATGCCACCTTATCCCATAGTTCAGCCAATAATGCGATTCACATTCGTATATACGCAGCTAATCAACGTCGTCGACAGGCTATGACAGCATCCTTATGTGCTGACACCGGTGTTTTAGCGAGCAAAGCGGCGTGGCTGATGTGGAGTGAAGCCACGTTAATGACAACGTGTACAACCATTGGAGATGTGAGCAGGACAGACGGAACAATTGACGGGAAAAGTGTGGACTTTATACCAGTTTTTAAATTGTTTTGATAGGCCACGTAAAACCAGAGTTGTGATAAAAATATGCAACGTTTGGTTTTCTTCCTGAATACTGTCGTTGTTTATATTTACTGCGGGAAGAAACGGTAAAAACGGCGTTTTATAAGAAAAAAGGCTCGAAAGCCTGTGAGCAAAAACAAACCCCACCCCTCACCTTTCCTATTGGTCCAAAAAAGTACCATGTCGACCAATCAAAAAATCATATGGCAACGTGGCATTTAGTTGTTAAGAAACGGGGGGAAGTTTTAGGAGTGACTGCGGTGTTTTGAGATGTGAGAGATTTGAGACGTTTAGCGCAAATCTTGTGTAGTTAGTGTGTTGTGTAGTTTTGTTGTGTGTGTCAGAAAATGAGGCGACTGCTGAATGTTACAGGTGTTACAGGAGTGATACATCTGCTGTTGTCAGGCCTGCAGGTATCAGGCTGTTGTTCTCCTTTATCTCATAGTGGACAGAAATTAATTTTGGAGTGGCTCAAATAATTTGTGTGGCATCAAATTTGATGCAAAACAGCTGATTGGTCTGTAAATAGTTTAAAATGTTTATCTAAAAATGCATTGGCTGCATTTAAAAAAATAGCTGCAAAAAACTTTGTTGTTTGCCAAACTGAGTTACTTTTTTGAAGAAGTAACTATATAATTAATTGCCCAACATTGGTCATTATATACTGTATTTTGCAGACAGAGAGTTACAGGACTCTCTCCCAGACCACAGACTCATAATACAAGTCAGAGCTTTATAAAAAAAAAAAATAAATAAAAAAAGTAAGTTGTGTTTTCGAAATTGGAGTTCAAGTTATTTTTACTTCCAATAATGTTAACATACTACACAGCTCATGAACAAGATTTATTTATTAATTTTCATTGTAAGTGGGCTAAAGCAGTTAATTAAAAGTAGTCTAATATAAATGTAAACGCTGTAATTTGATTATTTTAAAAAACCATGTAACTTGGATGGATTAGATGCCGGCGTGACCACAGTGCACACGTCTGATGTCGCTCACAGTGGTCCAAGGGATCGCTCAGGGAGTTTGTATGTTCGCTCAGACACATGAAACATTAGAGGGAACATTGGTAACAGTGACCATTTTTTCAGTGTTCAGAGACTAGGTTCCTTAAGGAAGAGTTCATTGTGCATACGCAGACATGCATTCGTGTTAACAGTGCTTTGCTAGAGTAGTGTTATTTGTCAAGAAATGTTTTGATTTTGTGTTTTTTTGCCTTGGACTAAAGTGCTTTGATAAATGTATCTGATACATATGAATAAATTCCAGCTTCTGCATTATTAGTGCATTAGTCCATAAAGTCACATTAACTATAGCAAATAATTATCATGCAATTCTTAGGACTGGCTTCAGCTGGGCCACCAGTTTCCTGCATTTCTGTTTTAAGTGTCTGGCTAGCAGTTGATTAAAGTTAGTCTCTCAGGATTTGCATCCACAGTTCTATACATGCATTACATAGCAAAAATTCCTCTGGTGGTTCATCCATCCAGCCACAATTTTCCTCTTTATTGAAAGCTTTGTTGCAGTGTCAGCAGGCTAAGCAGGATATTCCAAATATTCAGGTAAATATCCAGATATTCTCCTAATAAATACTTTCCAGTTCCTCCTGGGGGATCCCGAGACTTTCCCAGGCTAGATGAGATACATAATCTCTGTAATGGGTTTTGGGTATAGCCCAGGGTCTCCTCCCAGTTTGCCATGCCCAGAAAACCTCCATGGGTAGGCATCCAGGAGAGATGCTTACCAGATGCCCTAACCACCTCAGCTGCCACTCCTTTTGAAATGGCTTTGAGATTTCTCTGGATGTCTGAGTTCGTCACCCTGTGTGTGTGCTGAGCCCAGCCACCCTTCAAAAAAAACTTATTTCGGCGACTTGTATTCAGGGCCTTGATCTCAGGATCATAGGGTTCGAACGCAGATGGCTCAGTGCCTTTCTTCACTACAACAGTTTGAAACCATTCCTTCATTACTACTGATGCCTCACCAGTCTGCCAATTGAACTCACGCTCCACTTTCTCATTACTTGTGCATAAGATCCCAAGATACTATGACTCCTTCAGTTAGGGCGACCTCTCTCTCAAGCAGAGAACCATGGCTTCAGACTTGGAGGTGCGATTCCCATCCTAGCTGTTTAACTCTTGGCTGCAAACCACTTTATTGCATGCTGAAGTTCATAGTGTCATGAAGATAAGAGAACCACATCATCTGCAAAAAGAAAGGGTTCTATCCCGAGGTTCCCAAAATGGAAATCCTCCTCATCCTCATCACAATGGATTAGAAATAAAGGGCTACTCTGAAGTCCAACATTCACTGAACATGAGGACCTAATGGACTGTGATAATCGACCTGGAATTCCATACTACTAGAGCACACCTCACAGTTCAGACTAGTTCAAACTAGTTCAAACTCAGTTTTACCTTTATCCTACTGACTGCAAACTCCAGAGGTATATTTTTTGTCAAATCTCATAGAATAAGCACATCCAAATCTGAGGCCATGGTTCTCAGCTAGAACAGGGTGGAGTACTGATGCCTGGTCATGGATAAATACGTTCCTGCCCAAAGAGGAGTAGTTCCAGTATCCTGAGGTCTTGTTCACAAGTGAGGGTAGAGTGCAACAAGAAATTGACAGGCACATTGGTTTGGATGGTGTAACAGTTAGTTGTGGTGAAGAAAGAGGTGGGTATAAATTTAAAAGCTGTCAAGTTACAGTTTAATCTATGTACCTACCCTCACCTATGGTCGACTGTGAGTACTGACTGAAAGAAGCAACAGAAATGAGTTTTCTCCAAAGGGTCTCTGAGCTCAGCCTTAGAGATAGTGTGGATCTTGGTCCCGCAGGACGTGCTAAGACCAGAGCCGGTACTCTTCTTCATCGAAAGGCGCCAGCTGAGGTGGTATGGATATCTGAAGAGGACGCTTCTTCGTTGCCTCCTAAGAGAAGGGTTTCGGTTTTTGATTTAAAAAGAAAATCTTTTGATGATTTTACATAACTAATAAATGTATTGTTGCTAATAATACTATTACAACTATAAATGCTATTATTATCTTGTTCTTATAGATGCTTCTTTTAAAATTTTCATACACCACAAGCATGAAAGCCATTCTGTATAATGTTTGCTTTCTAAATTGGTATTTCTTTCCAAATAAAGAAAATACTCTTTTCTTGATTCAATGAATATATCATTCTAAAGAAGCTGTGATAGAGGATTAAAAAAAGTTTGTCTAAGAAACTGACATTAAACACGATATTTTCCAATTTCTACTTTTAATGACAGGTGCCAAAATGCACTTTGAAATTCCTTGAGGAAAAACTATAAATCTGTAGCCAGAAGTGGTTACCAGTGGTTGCCAAACTAATACTACAAAAAGAAACACAGCGATTTCAGCAAAAGCATACATACAGGCTTACTGAGTATTGTGAAAAGGAGGATGTTTTTTCTGTTTTTCAGGTTCTATTCATAACCAGTATTATCACCATTATCATCATTCATCATTATCATTTCATCAAAGCATTTATTGAATCTGTTGATGTTATATTATAGTTTGTATTTAATCACATATAGTAATGGCATAATAATCTTTCATTGCAGGTTTAACGGTATTCATGTTATTCATAGTGTTCATTAGAGAGTTGTTAACTGGGGGGCTGAAGTTATGGGTAGGTGAGGAAGTTAAGCTAATGTTAAGATGATTTCATATCTGTTTACACTAGAGCACATCACATATAATAAAATCACAGCCTGGAGGCCTGTAGGCCCAGCACTATGAGGTTAACTGAGGATAACACCCAAGACACATAAGGGGGGGCCTGCACACATACACTCACAGTTTCTCAACTTGTTTTGCTCAAAACTGCTACGTGACTTGTCCAGTGTACGTGACTGTTTACTAGACAGAGAACATCTGGAGTAGGGAGTAAAGGGTGTCAAGGGTCCGATGTACTGGAGTGTTCTTAGATTACGAGAATTGATACCTAGATTTCCAGTAAATCCAAGTGTTTTGACGCATATTATTCGTCATCAACTGTTATATATACCACTCCTTATTTTTGTTCGGGGGAGACTGCCTTGAAAAGTGTAACGATACGCTTCTTCCCCACATATATATGTGTTTAATAAAATCACTATTTTTGACATCTACTGGGACTCTGCAGTCGTTTGTCTTTTCCTCAAAATACGAACCGCGACAGTATGTGAGTAGATTCTGTGATCATTACATTCGAAGCTGGATAAATAGGTTCAATTAGATTTTGCAACCATAGACAGCATTCAGCTGAATGGATATTAGTAACTGAATCAGGACACCCTGCAAATGATTCTTGTGCCAGATCCTACTGCCAGGACATTTACTGTGGGGAAACTCACAACATGTTGGTTGCAAAGATCATTTTTACACAACCCACTCACCAGACAGGCCGCTGATATTGGATGATTTCTCGGAAACCCAGATTACGCTCGTGACAACATTTTTGAGCATTTGCTGCCAACATTTTCCACTTGATTATTCCTACAACATCTGCTTATGACAAGTACAGTATGGTTAAGGTTTGGTTAGGTTTAGACAACCGAAGCTACTTGGTTTGGGTTATGGAGAGGAAGTGCTCAAAAAATAACTACATGGATAAAGTTAGTCAGCTGACACATGCGGTAGTGGTTAACAAATAAAATCTTCAAACAACCCACTAAAATGTCTGCATATTGGATGGAACTAAATCAGATTTGCACTTGGCGATAGTTGAAACACAATGTACCATTTTTGAATAGATTATCCTCATATTACCAGTTGTCATCTTCCTCTTTAAATACTTACAGGTTTCTGGTAGTGTGCTTTGAGTAGCAGTTTGTCATGACATTGTATCTATTCAACAGCTATAGTAATAAGAAACAGTGTTACTAATCACACTATGTTTAATGGCTGTACCAACCAGCTTTTCACAATTATTTAATATAACAAAGTTACAAGTAACATATCATAAATGAAATCATTGTCGTTAACACATAAATTAGCAAAGGGATATTATCTCATATATGGCTTTCACAAATGTTCAAGCTTTGTGTTTCTCTTTATTTGTCAACCAGTGTAAATGTTAACCAAGAAATAGGTATGGTGGGTTTTCTTGACCCCCAACACTCCACCCCCGAGCAGAAAGAAAACCCTCAGGTGTACTTTTGTGCAGTTAAGAGTCGAAACAATGTGATACATGACTCCCTGTATGCAGGTGTGAAAATTCAATAGTACTTTAACCATGGATTTTCTCTTTGTCAACTTGAGCAAGGGAAATATCATTAGGCCAGGTTTTCCAGAGATAAATTTAGCTATCATGGGATGTTATAAACCATTAACATCAAGCAAAGACGTATCACTTTCCAGGACTGAGTATTGTATGTGAAAGGCTACACTAACCCCAGTGGATCCCAGTGGATATTAAGCTAACAGTTCTGGACTCCGGTGGGCATCTTAGCAAAGAGATCCTCTTTATTATACAGTAAGTCAGTGGCACAAATATGAGCTGGGTGATGTGAAGCTTTTTAGGGAACTCAACCCAGCAGCTTTGTAGGAAGGGGTACAGCTTGTCTACACTGCATGTAATTTGCAGATTCTTTACACTGTATTGTGTATGCTGACAGGTTTGTGATTTGTTTGCACTTCATGGGTGTCTAATTGATTAAGATTAAAGGAGAATGGTTTGTCTGGCTGTCGAAGAAAATTCCTGGCTGATTTGTATTTGCTGTGCCCCTCCTTTTTAAGTGCGAGTAAACCCTCCAACTACACACCTAACATGAGCCAACACAGGCCACATGCTGGTCTGCATGCTGGTTCACATGCACTGCATGACACAGCAGCTGAATAAAGCCATCACTTACTTACTAAACAACTGAGCTAGTGGCATTGCTCTCAGTTCCAGGGAGCTTCGCCAGTCATGCATATATTCAAGAACTCGCACTTGCACATATTCTGCTCTTGTTGTTGTTAAGAAAATGCAACTTGATATTAAAAAAGACAGTCTTTACATATATGTTACATTCATCATCCCTGTTTTCAAAAGGGAAATTAAGTGATAATCAGACTTAAATTATTCTTCAAATATGACATAAAATTAAAAAATGACATACTGCAGAGTTCAATAAAAATCAAAGTTATTGTATGTCTTGATATTTTTTTCATATTTGCAGTGAGAGTTCTGTGATGAAATTATAATTGGAATGGACAAAATCCCTTAAAGTGTCTCTTGTTTTAATTAAATCATAAATTTAAAAGGTAGAATTAAAGTAGGTTCAATAACAAAGAGAAAATATTATGTCAAAGTCAGAGAAGTGGATTTATTTTCACTGCGAACTAAAGCTATACTACAAAGTACAAGAACTGAATCCTGTTCTACTCCACTTTCTTTGATAGTGGACCACCATGTTATAAATAATGTATTAAAGGATTTACAATGCAGAGAAAGAGAGCTGCTTTCAGAAGAATGAAAGTTCCTTTACTATAGCGCCTGAAAAAAGCGTGTTAACTCTTTGCAGCCCAGACCCAATCTGAGTTATAAAAGACTTCATATATTTTCTTTTGTATTGTCCAGGTTAAGAGAGTGTTTGGTTTCCTTTTTACAGTTTGTGGTAGCTTATTTTTTCTGCCAAAAGGTGTTTGAGGCCTACTGGGACCACTTAAAAGTTTATGCAGAGCACTAGCCAAGCTGGACAAAAAAGCCTTGAAGTATGCACACACTGGCCCCTTTCTCAGAACCTCTCAGCTCTGGCTTGGGGGAGTGTTGTTGGTTTATGAGAGGGAAAATAGCCCCAGCCTTCTGCAAAAGTGAAATGGGATTAAGGCCTTTGTCCGGCCCACAATGGTGAGGGGAATTAGCAATAGTTGTAGGCACTTAGAAGAGCTCTCACACAGAAGCTTATCCCAGATTTTGCACAATAATCATTTGAATATCAACAGTGTTTTGCAACTACAGCGCTAATGTATAAACCTCTCTCTTTTAGATATCGAAATCCCCAAAAGGATTTTTACCACTGGCTACATCACAAATATTCACGCTTTTTATTGAGAATCATATTTTTGAGTGCCACTGCGTTTTACGTCGTATTAAACCACAGATTGAAAGTGGTGCGAAAAGCCGAAAGTTTGTGGTATTTATTTATATTATCTTTATATTTGTTGACTTGTAAACAAGTGATGAAACAGCTGAAAAACTATGTCTAATATCAAACAGTGTAATGATAAATGCACGTCTATTTGGGCAGCCAAGCCACTTCTATTTGTAAAAAAACAAAGTTCACTCAATGCTGTATTTTGTATAATAATGTTATACAAAGAACAGCATTATAAATAAAATTTTACGGTGAGGATTTTGTATTTAGATGTTTTGCTGAAATTCTGTCAAATTCTATATAGAAGAAAAAAGAAAATATTAGCTTTAAAATGAGAAACTTTCAGGAGAGAAGCAAATTGTTTAAATTTGAATCTTTGCGTTCAATCAGAAGTTATGCTTAAATTGTGTGTTTTGGGGTTTGTTTGTTTTTTACCACATTAGTATGGAAACCGAGAATCCCATGCTCTATCTGACCACAGCGTTAGACAGAGATAACTCTCACAGAGGAGGAAGAATTGAGACCTTCTGCCTCAGTTGAGTCTCACAAGACTGGCTTCAAGAAGTGTGATGGCCTCAGCATTTTTGCCCACACAGTGAAAAACGTATTGTCCAAATCACAAAACATTGAGTGAGATCAGCAGACTTGTCAAGAGGCCCTGGCTTGAATATGAATGATGAGAGAAAAGCAGGGTGGTCCTGGTGCTGTTTTGGTGTTAGGCAGGTGAACATAAGCTCAACTGTCCCTGCCAGCTGTCTGTCCAGAGTTTACCAATTTAAAAAAAGAGAGAAAAAATAGCTGTTTAGCACTTTCATGTAAATTAGCACCAGTAACGGAGAGAAATCATCTGCAGACACTGGTGTAATTGCCAGAATGTATTTAAATTTCTTGGCATGATTGCATATTTTAAGTGCTAAAATGTCATCTTAACACATCTTCCTAAAAATCTGATACCTCAGGTATGCTCCAAGCACTCACACTGAAATGAAACGGCTGAAGGTGGCTTTTCAAAGTGAACCCACGCATGAATTTTCTGTCAAAATGAAGAAATTAAGACATAACACCTCCCCTTCTTTCCTGTCCTTAACACATGCACGCTTGCTAGTTCAATTCACTCAAGTGTCTGCATAGTATCTGCATTCAACTGGATACAATGATGCACAAGATGAATAAAGTTATCTCTGCAGCTGAATGGGATGTTGCTTGTGGGAGGGAATGGGGAGGTTCCCTATATGCCTGAGCTGAAAAGAGCTCGGCTTTGAGGGCCAGTGCTGCAGAGGTCAGGGCCCAGCTGCTTTTAGGGGTGAAAGGGACACCGGCAGGCTGGACTGGCGCAAGAGACCTAACAAAACCAATCGTGTCAAATAAAGACATCTCAGATTGGCCGTTGACAGATCCCTTCCCAAAGTTGCTGAACATGCTTCATTCAAACTTTGCTCTGGTTTGTATCACATTTCACAGTCAGAGTCCCATTTCACTTGTTAAGAACCTAACATATACAGTAAAAACCTTTATTTTCGTTTCCTTTGGTTTTGATTTGATTTGGAAATCAACATTTCTACACAGGTAGGATACTTTTAATCATTTCATAGTTCCAGAATTTTATGTTAAAGTAACATTTGCGCCTTACCTTAAACCTATATAAAACATTTAATTCGCTTGAATATTTTATCTCAGATGTAGAGGTGCGTTCTTTTCAGATATCAGATGGATATGATGGATTTTTGTATGCTGGAAAACGTGTTGAAGTGTGTCAGTAAAACCACCAAGCACTTTTCTAAAAGTGTTTAGTTGATGAGGTTATTTTAGTTTGAAATTGCAGTGTTGATGGTGCTTCAATTTTAATGTTTTTCTTTTCCAAAAAAAGAGCGAGAAGACATAAGTTCTTCTCTTTCTCTGAGTTTGCAGATTTTATAGGGTGCAGAAATTTGCAAAGTTTAAATTTGTGGGGGGTAAGTAGGATAATAATCAGGCCACATTATAAAGAATTGATGGTTCATTTTCCCTGTCAGCAGTACCAGAGCTTTGCCCAAAGATGTGCCGACCTGTGCAGATGGGGTTCAAAGCCAATTTCCATGTTAAAAACTCTGCACGCTCCAGAAATCCCTCACACTGACTCTCGTTGATCAGAGTATATGACAAGCCTGTCTCTTAAAACAAGTCTGCTCATGTAAGTAAATGGCAGTTTACAACTGCACAACAAACAGTCTAGCCAGGTTTGAGTGTAGTAATAGTCTTGTTTTCATGCATACCCAGAGGCAGTGACATAAAGACAAAAGATGGCTGTAGAGTGTGCTGTCAAAATGGAAAATATGCCCCATTATATGTCATACAGTAATTACACAAACTGTAAAAAGTAGTCCTATCATTTTTATTTTTTTTTTAGTCTTACTCTTCCTTTTATCCAGTCTGTGTCAAGTGTCGTTACAAAGCTTTAATTCTTGCCAGAAAATCAGTTCAGCCATTCATCATCAGCTCACATTTAAATTCATTTTCCTTCAGGCTGCTTTTTTTTTTTTTTTTTTTATCCTCCTGTGTGCCGAGTTTACTAAGAGACAGAAAATCTGTGAGAAGAATAAAGAGATCACTGGGATGGTGGAAATTTGTTTGATGAGTTATGAGATGAACAAATTTTAAAAAGGAGAAAAATACATCTGCCAAGTATCATCCTCAGTATCCTGAGGACAGCATTTACGTCACTCTTTATCTTGTTGTCGACTGCAACCCGAATTCTGTGTGTTTGCACACATGCACAGACACAAACTCCATTGTGCAGAAGGAAGAATTATACTTGTAAGTTGTGCGTGTAATTAGCCCATCCCAGAATTTGCCTTTTTTTTTTTTTTTTTGGGTAAAGCTATCTATCTTAATTGCAATCACATATTCTTCAAGAAGAGAAGCAACTGGAGAACAGTCTCATTTTTTAGACTTTGTTCTTTGTTCACTGTTATCACACGACTCTGTGTAATGGTGTCTGTGCTATAAGCTGCTAGCTTTCTCCTCCGCGCTGGATGTATTATATCCATTGAAATGCCCGCTAGCTGCAGAGTATTAAGTATGGTGAAAACACAATCTTGGTGGGGTCTGCGCGACTAACAATAGATAGAGGCATGATGACTTATTAAACACAGCCAAACTGCAGCATGGCTTTTCTCATTACCTTTTCAATTCCCAGCCTATAAAGCCTATGAGTCTGGTGACAAAACTCTTGCCATGTAATTCTCTCCCAGGCTTCTTTCATCAGCCGATTTCGCAGAGAAATATGAAGCTGATTTTATCGCACTCTATAAATTCACAAAAGGCCTTCAAGTTGCCCCCATGGAAGACATACCTCATCTCAGTGATGTGCCACCACTATTGCTGATCCCGAGCATTCGATAACAGTGCCTCTCCTTTTTAATGATTTGACAGACATCAGACATGAGCCCTATAGACACGGCATTTTTAATACACTTTTCTTTGCTTGTTTTCACCAGGCTCCTCAGATGAAAAAAACATATCTATCACATCTCTCTCTCTCTCAATAAGTGATATATATGTATATATGTATATATATATATATATATATATATATATATATATATATATATATATATATATATATATATATATATATATGTATATATATATATATATATATATATATATATATATATATATATATGTGTGTGTGTGTGTGTTAAAATATTAAAACCTCCAGCAGCTTTCAGTACTTTTGATGCTTGTTTCTTTTCATAAACATATTTATAATTCTTACCTATAATTCTCCAAATGTCTTTGTTCTGGTAAAAATAGTTTCTTTAATACACAGCACAGGTAAATAATAACAATTCACAGCTGTCAAGTCACTTAAAAAATAGCAGAATGACATCTTACGCAAACTACAAATTAGTTGGTGGGGAACCAGACAAAAATAAGCAATAATAAGACACTTACTGTCATATATTGTTAAATTCAGTGTGTTTGAATTTGCCTATGTGTTACCCAGTTGTGTTCACTTTCCTCTCATCTAATTCTCTCATGTGGTTTCTGGCATATTTGCAGTATGCTGGCATACAGCAGGGATTGTTTTCTTTGAAATGTTTTGACTATGGTGTCATTTATTAAAACTTTCATCATGCATGGCTACCTAATCAATTGAAATGCAGCTGCTTTAGCCCCAAGCCTAGGTGTAGCTTAGACCAGCTTTCATCAGCTCAGCCTTTTAAAAATAGAAATCCTGCTATGATGAAAATTTCAGTTTGAAATGGATATTCAGCTTCCCCACTGGGCTGTAATCGTATTTAAAGTGAGACTGTTTTACAAGCATTTCCACAAATGTATATAATTAGCACTATGTGTGATTGTCAGAATGTTTAAAAATTAGCAATGTTTGCTGCTTATTATATCTCTATATGTAAACATTTGTGAGTCAGTCAGCACTTTTCCGAGTCTGGTTTTGAACAGCAACATCCCTCCTTAGTACTAATTAGATTTCCTCCATTATAATGTTTGATAATGCCTCAAGGTTTAGTCCCTTCTATCAGAACATTTCTGCAAACATTCCCTCCTGTTAACTCTTTGTGGACCTGCATGACTTTTTTTTTCATATTTCCTATCTTCACCTCCATAGGGAAAATATTATCTGCAATAATCATTGTCATCATCATAATTCTCTTCGTGGTCTGTTGGCTCCAAATAAGTAATTTAGTTGTAAAGCAGCTTCATTTATTTTGCCTATTCATTTTTCTTCCTATCATATATCTAAATACAAATCTTCATTTTATAACTGACAGCTTATTACCTCTGAGCACATGCTGATAAATTTAATTCCAATGAGTTAGCTTCCATTTTCGGATCCTATTATCCACTAATATGGCAGCAGCGCGTGGGAGGAGAAAACTTACAGGACAAGAACTCAAAAATAAAATATATATTCTTATATATAAATAAAAAATAAATTATTATTATAATTATTGTTATTAATATTCTTATTATTATTGCAGTTGTTTGTAGTACTTGTAGAATTATTAGTGCCAGTGTTGCTGCATAATTACACTGAACATTTATTTGTTCTTTGTCTATTTTTTTGTCATAACCATAATGCATTTGTTTTGGGGGGTTTTTATACAAAAAGTAAAAACGAATAAAAAAAATTAATTAAAACAAACTATTGAAAACTTTTAAGGCAGTGACAGGTTTCAAATGCAAAAGCTGTAAATTTTAAATTAACTTTTTTGTGTGTTCGTTTTTCTTTTTTTCAGTCAAACTGAAGCAGCTTTGTTATATAAAACCTCCACAAAAGGCTCAGCATTCTCTGTGTGTGTGTCTCTGTGTGTGTGTGAAGTGTGAAGGGAGACTGTTAATGATGAGTGTCCCATTTTTTTTTCCAGTTTATTCATAAATATATGTCCCTTTATGAACATATAGCTTCCAAGAGAGCAGCATTATGCTACAGTTGGGTCCATTTTAGTGAAGTAAGTAAGTAAGTAAACAATTATTATTAGCTTTGATGTTGGCCTGAATAGCACTCAATTAACAATGTGGCTAATGAGCCCATTAAGGATGAAAGTGTTCTCAACAGGTATGAGAGGATACTGCTGTTTTTGGAGTCTCAGTTCTCAGCACTGAATGCAGCATGAATAACGGTGCTCTTTCTCAATCGCTTCAAAGGCCAAACCTCTACTGCCCAGAGAGCAGAGTTAAATAAAGGTTTGCCTGCAATTGAAAAAAAACCCAACATATTAATATTTTAAACATATTTCAGAACAACAAAAATCTATGGATAAATATCAGAACAGTAAGTTAAGCCATGATAATTCTGTGAATAAATAAATTCCTCTCGCATATGTTTAGATTTGGAAAAATAAATGTTCTTTTTCTCCTTACTGCCCGAGAAAGCCCTAAATCAGTTTGTGTATTTTTAAAATTTCAACAAATTTTTGCTGTAATTACATCTTAGTTAAAGTAAACATGAGCTTGCCTATGTCTAATAGTAATTATCCCGCAGTACAAATAAGCCTTGTCTGCTGCAAAGAAAGAAAAGTGAAAGAAAGAGAGAATGTGAGGCTTTCTGCAGCCCCAGTGTTTCCTCTGAAGGACTTCCCACTGAAACGCACTGAAAGCCTGATGCGTGGATTATTTCCACATTATTTGCTGCTGGATTCCAAAAAGTTCTTGTTAACTAGCAACAGCAATTCTTTTATACTGACCGCCTTGTTTGACTGTTTGTTTCTCTACAAGAAACAATTTTGCTCTTCTCTCACTTTACCCAACAAAATAAAGATCAACTTAAAAAAATATTTAATAAACTGTTATTATTATCAAAAGTAAAAAAACAAGATGACCTTACAAAAAGTTATTTCCTTGTTCTGTTAACTTTGTAAATTGTTTTATTTGTGTGATCAAGCAATAAATAAATATTTAAAAGAGCTTTTATTTATATGCAGGTGGAAGGAAAAGAATAATTCCTAAAAATAAAAAAAAACCACTAAAGAAATAAAGGGCAAAATGGTATTTAAAAACAGTTATTGTCCACCAAAAAATAACAATAAGTAAATATACGATATAGCAGCGTGCTGAATGAATTTATCTATTTGTAAAACCTGCTTGTCTGCAGAACTTTCAGAATGTTATCAGTAGTTTCAGCTCAAGAATACCTTGAGGTGTTTTGAGTGTAAATCCGTCTAAAGCTGCCAGCACTGACATACACAGCATATGCTAAATACAGATAAGAGTATTTTTAATAGATCGGCAAAAAGTCTCCCCACATAGCTCAATGGATGTGCTTTGAATGTAGTTGATAAGTTGGCTTAAGCTGAATGCTGTATCCCAATGCAACATTGTGCTACTGGGTGAGCCCATCACAAACTAGCCTTCCAGTAAAGACCACTTCCAGGGGAGGGATTATAGAAAAGCCTCGAGATCAGCTTCATGTCTTACTAGAGTTTCTGATTATTAATAGTGCGATGTAACAGGAAAAAAAAATAGGCGTTGGCAAGGATCATATGGAGAAAATATCTTTAAGCTATTTATTTACCTACAATGTCAAAAAGAAAGAATGGTATGTGGGGCATACTTTTCTAAATTTCATTTAAAACTAATTATATATGCTTTAATCTCGCCATCCATTTAAATAATTTAAATATTTTACAATGTGTGTTTATTCTTTATTTTAATTTTGATAAAACACAAGTAATACCCGTAATACGCAATTTTAATAGTAAACATGTGGGAGGGTGTAAATTAAAGAATTCATATATATACATATATATATATAAGTGAATTGATTTCACTTATTATAACCGCACAGTTGTGTTTTCAGACTGGTGAATTTGTGTATGTCTTCATTTCAGGATGGGTGAACTTAGGTCATGAGCTTTGCCTTCTTGTTATTTAAATGTGACGTTGCTTTATTTTTGGACAATTTGTCTGTTTGAAATGAAATACAAAAAGAAATTGAAGAAATTGAAACTTTTTGACATTTTGAAAATAGATAGATAGATAGATAGATAGATAGATAGATAGATAGATAGATAGATAGATAGATAGATAGATAGATAGATAGATAGATAGATAGATAGATAGATAGATAGATAGAGTTTTGACTGGCTTTGTTTCTCTTTAGATCTCCTCAGGTCATCTGATTGTGTGGCAGAAGAAATGAGAGGGGCAGATAAGCCTCTTTTATGTTTCCAAGCCACTTAAAGAGCTGAAGCACCAGCTTCTGTTGCTACTCTGCGAGGGACGAAAACAAGTCATTTGTGTACAACAAAATGGCTTCTTTCTAAAATGTGTTCCCTCAAATCCAGAATATGCTATAAGAGTTACCACTGCTCAGATAACTTGTCTAAGCTTTAAAATATAAAACTTACATTTCACAGGACACTCACAGCACTTTCGTGAAACATTAACATTTAAAAATGACCAATTTCGGGTGTAACGTTACTATACTTGGTGCATTTTTGAGTTTTTATCCCATACTTGATTTCAGTTTTATTTTGTGGTATCAGACTGTTTGTATTTTAGTGAAATAATCCTTAGTTATATTTGTATTTTTTTCTAAATTGTGAAAAGCAGAGGGTTTTTTTCTTGTCTTGTAATATGGAAATGTCCTCAGTTCCTGCTATATGTCACAAGGGCATCTCTTCTCTGCCTCCTTAATAAGGTAGTTCTGCAGGCCTCTACTGTAATATATTTCACCAATAAAGCAATTCCAAAGCCAGGCTGGCCTTTTGACCACCACTGAGAATGTGGAAAGCAGCAGGCTGCCTTTGCTAACTAGGCTTACTCTCTAATATTAGATACCTGTCCCTTGGCTTTTCAGAGGGGGGCTTAGCAGTTGATATTTTCATTTGGTCCTGCCAAGATGCGACACCCCCGCTTTAATCTTGTGTTTGACGCTAAGCGCTCTGTTCATGAAAAGTCTCAGTGAACTTCAACCTTAGGGTGGTGCTGTCATACAAAAATGATGTGGTGGGGGAGTGAAGCTGGTTGGTCTATCCTTGACCTCTCCCATTGGCCTGCCAAAGTCTTTCCCCTGCCCTTCTTAATCAGGTGGGACCCTTCTCTTTTAGAGTAGAGCATAGTATATTCTCTGCATCCAGCTGTGACTTTTATACTAACTGGCACCGATAAAGACATAGAGTATTATTTTTATTTTTTTAAAAAGGCAACAGTTTTGTTTGTTAGTAGAAAAAAGCTAATTATCTGAGGTCCAAAAAAGAAATCTGTGGATTAGTGAATATATTAAAAAAGAATCATAAAATTCAATATTAAAAATATCTCTTTAGTAGTTTATTTTATCATCAGTAATAGACTTGAAACATAGCTTATTAACAAGGATTACTAAATCCGGTGTTGTAGGCTTTAAAAAAAAATCATTGATATGCATGATTAATGGTCTGAAATGTAAACTAAGATCACTCCTTTGTTACTGGTAGCCACTTTTATCTAAGCTGGGGAACATCAGTACACATTTTAAGGTATTAAACATTGCTTGACAATATCAGAAGAAGGACCTGGGAAAAGTAGGGGTTGACTAATGAATTTCTTATGATGAGTAACTCCCCCTGCTTTCAGCTGCAGATATTGTGCACCACTTCGTGTTAGCATTTATCGCGATGTTGAGGACAAACAAGCCACTTCTCTGCAATCGTTAAGGCGAGTTTCCCTACTGATTGATGTGTGGAATCAATTGCTCCCCATAGCATCCATGTCAGTCTATTACCACACTGCCTGGTAATGATAGGCTGTTCTCTACAAGATTATAGAGCACTGTCACAAAGCAACAAAGACTTGCTTCCCTGTGTCTGACCTGATGTGCTATAATTGAGAATAGCTTTATTTTTACGCTGCAGGTAAACAGAAAAAGTACGTTTACGGAAGGATGTCTTTATTATATTTAAAATACAGGTGCTTTATGTTGTAATGCAATGAATTATTAATATGGACCGAATGACTGAATATAAAGTCTGTTTTTAATGGTGTGAGCCTGAAAAAACGATGTATGCGTTCACATTTTTACCATCAAAATTGTGTTTGAAATGTGTTAAACTCTTCAAGAATAAAGTTTTTGTTTTCTTTTTTGCTGAGAGATTGTTGTTCAAGTTGTGCAAAAGAAATGAAATTTAAAAGAAGAGGCGGGGGTGTGGGGGATTACATTAAAAACACATATCTGATCAGAATGCTAACGTATTCAAAGTCACCAAAACAACAGGTGTTTTCCCCCCAAAATGCCCCTCTGTGTAACTGTGCTTTTTTTTATCATGTGAATACACTGCAGCTCTGTGACTGCCAAGCTGACTGCCATCCAAAGCAGTAAGTGCCAGCAGCATTGCAACTCATTTAGTTTGTGGCCCAGGGATGCATCACACAGCCCTGATCCTGATTACACATGATCAAAGATGAGTTCTTCAACAATTTGATTATGTTTTTGAGCTTGACTAAAATCGACATCCAGTGTTCCTCAGAAATGACTAATTGAAAAGACTTTCGAGTGTTATATTGGTTTAATACAACAATTGCCATTTCCTTCAGGTTGACCTCAATCATTGCAGGAGGACTACAGTATGTGCTGCATTTAATTACCTACAGTGAATTTGATTATCAGAAAATATGGTGCATATCAAGTGATTTCTTCGGCTAAGTAATATTATTCTGTATAGTTAGAGCTGGAAAAAGATGACATGAGAACTTCAGTCAAAACAAAAGGCAGAAGCTAATGAGACTGGTTAGTGATTCAAATTTATGGAAATTTTATTAATTACAGACACCTATCTTTTATCTGTACCATTTGGTAGTGAAGTAATTAAAACCAACAATGACAGTCCCAGCAGTGGAGAAAGCAAACAAGATCAAAGAAAGTGGAGCAGTCAGGAGAAAGTCCCGTATACCCTGGACTGGGCCTGGCCATGGGCAATGTGGCCTCATTAAAGTCAGACTATGTTGATCATCAATTAACCTGCTTTGTTGTGCTTCTGATTTGAAACTTGCATAACACCACTTTTCCTCGGGCTCTTCAGTGATTAAGGTTTGTGCATAATGTTGGCTGGAGGTGACCAAGATACATCACAAGAGCTGCCCCGTGTCATGGAGGGACAACTTTTGATTTGTTGATTGAAAAGGAACACTGAATATTAATTGTCTTTGATGCATAATAATTAACACAACATTTAAATAGCCTTCATCTTCATCGCCATTATCTGCTGTTCCTATTATTGCCCAAGTAAATGAAAGTAAATGGGAATTGGAAGAAAATCTAGAAGACTAGAGTGATTTCTTTTCTGCTGGAACATTTTTGCTACTCCAGTAAATTGATGTTTGATGACATTTAGGACATTATTACAAATTGCGATTCTCATTGCCTATATGAAATGTTTTGAAAGAATTTAAACCTGCAAAAGTTACATTTATGAGAGTTGATTAAATTTGCTTTTTGAGTTTGAAGATGGACTCTTTCAGACCTCTAATGCTGTATGTTTAGCAAACCCTTAATTTGTTTGGTGTGTTTTAATTAAAAAAAAAAAAAAGTATGCAAAAGTTAACCCATGATCATTTTCATAAGCATTTCCACATGCCAAGCTTTTATTTAAAGCTTTTTTAAAGCTTCTCTTAAATGAGTTTTAGTATGTCAAAAAAAAAGAATGTTGAAAAAATCAAATCTTAACTGAAAGCTGTTATACGCCATTTACATATAATTAATTCAGAGCAGCTACTAATCAAGATGTTTTAAGTTGGTTTAATTGACTCAAACTCTAAAGTGAAGATTAACTCAAACTCCTGGAATAGATCACAAAATCTCACCACTGACAAAAAAGCCAGGGGACCGTGCTGTATGGACAACAAATGCATGGCCAGTCTTAACTTTTATTATGTGCAGCGGAGGTCATATTTCAAATGAGAGATTAGCTGCTCATCACAATATTGGTGGATTATCAACTACCTGCAATGAAAGCAACCCCTGGCTGCGGGTCGATAAGAGTTTGACTGCATTTCGAATTAATTTTCTTGAGCTTAGAGAGCCGGGCTCCTATCTTGTTATTGATCACAGCGTTAATCCATAACCAAGCTCATCCTTTCCCCATGGAATGAGCAGGAAAATATAAAAAGATCACTGTGGGGGGGAACTCTTGACTCCTTTTAAAAACTGGAACAGCCTTAAGAGTTATTTAAGAATACGTTCTCTGATTATTATTTCACCCGTCAGTTCATCTTGTATTGATCTGCATGTGTTTATTGTTCTTTTTACGACGCTAAACACTTTTTGTACCAACATTTAGGCAGGTCTGTAGTCCTTTGGTGTTCCTTTTTGTGTTTATACATGACGATTGATTGATTTCCCCGACACCAGGAACACTTCACACCTCAGCTGTTTTCTCTGTTTGTCTTTTCCAACAGAGGGACCTCCACTGTGGATGAAATTTAGCCCCAACCTCTGACCTTTGGGGTTCAGCGTTTGTCTCCAGTCCAGTGACCACAAACAACTCCTGGATTGCTGTAAATGTCAGTGCAGCGGTGTCCCCGCCCTCTCCCCTGTGAACCACAGAGCTGCACTCAACCTGCACTAACAGGACACTTTCATGAGAGCTCCATTATCAGTTATGCTGCATTTGATAGCTCAGATTTCATGATGACCATTTCATAAATTAAACAGCAGTCATCAAACAAAGAGCTAATAATCATTTTTGTTTTGTTTTGTTTTGTTTTTCAGATTCGGCTGTGCCAGTCTGGAATTTCATAGCTTAAGCAACTTGATGTATTGAAAATATGAATGACTTTCATCATTTAAACTTGTGTAAATGTAAGATTTTAGAGCAGTAAAATTAATGTGACCCATTTAGCACACAAAATAGCCTCTATCATCCATCATAAACCTCAGTTTTAATAGATTGTAATTCATGTTCCGAAGACGTCGCTTGTAATGCATCCCATTTTGAAGCACTTTGGCTTTCCCTTCCCCCACCCATAAACACACACTCTCCCTTTTTCTCCTCCCTGGGCCTCCTGAGGTTGGTGTCTCTGCGTTAGGACTCTATTGTTGCCTACTGCTGGATAATGCCCTTATTAATTGTACCTCTTTGTAAGGTGTCAGCTGTAGCCTCAGATTGAGATGGATGGATCTCTGGAGCCTGCTCCCTGGCCCTCCACAGACTCTCTATCTCTGCACAGCACACAGATTCAACAGTGAGTGCTGCCACACTATGACTAAAACCTGAGATAAAGCAGTCATTTTAATTATTGCACCAGATGAAAAAACAAAGGGAGTGAATAGAAAAGAAATAAAAGAAACATTTCCAAACTGAAAAGCCTGTTTTTGACGAGGTGAGGTAGCATTTCATGTGTTTCAGGTATCTGTATCCATGGTAGTGATGAAATTTCTTTCCTTTTTTTTTTTCGTTATTGATTATTTTAGTGTGTTACAGAAATACTGGTTAATTAGGTGGATTCAAGCCTCTGTGAGATCAACAGCATTAACATCAAATCCGTTCCCTCTCATTAAAGGAAACAGAGTCAATTTAATTAATGCATATTAATCCCCTGTGATGCTCATTTTAGCTTTAAAAAAGTGTGGCAGAGTCTATGTTAGATTTGTCTATTTCTAAGGCTTGATCGTTTTCTGAATCAAAATGAGACCTCAGTTTGAAAGAAACTGAGGTCTCACTTTTTCCTGAATTTGTAGATTTGTTTATGAAATAGTTATTGATGGGATAATCTATCTTATAGGATTACCAATATTTTTGTTTTTGTTGCTTTTTTTTGCTTGTTAGTTGGTTTCAATAGATGGTAAAAAGGACAACAAATAATTTTTCATACATCTAAACCCTTGACCCCTACACTGAGGAGATCTGGTGGCTCTGATATGCTGCTGGGGGCCTTTTGCTGGCATGATTTTGGTCCACTTGCCCCCGTAGAGAGGACGGTCACTGGAAATCAATACAAAGTTGTTCCGAGTGATCACCTTTACGCTGTGATGAAACATTTCTATCATGATGGGAGGGGTCTCTTCTAATGTAACAATGCACCCATCCATAGGGCATTAGGGGTCACTGAATGGTTTGATGAGTATGAAAATGATGTGACTCGTATGGCCTTCATAGTGACCACATCTCAACTTAACTGAACACCTATGGGAACAGCGAGTTAGAAATGTGTCTGCACCACCATCATCAAAAACAGTCAAATGAAGGAATGTCCTTCGAATGAATAGTGCTCATTCCTGGCTCAACATTTTACAGAGACAGGTTCTTTCAGTATGCTTTAAAAATGACCAGCAACAACATAGATTTAGTCCACATCCCCATACTTGGTCACCAACAAAGAGTCCTGCACAAGTTTTTAAGATATCCATTTTTCTTCTCCTGTATAACCTTGCAAGGGTTTAATTACTTTAGCTTCAATTTTATGTTTATGTTTACATTTCAAACACTCTTATTAAACTAGGCAGCTTCCTTTTCCTGCCACTGCCGGTACCTGTGATTTCCTGAGCAGGGCACACCACCCTCACACGTCATGTCAATAGTGCTTTTTGTTATCTCGTCATTTTTTTTCAGTGTTCAAACTTTACCAGAGGAATTTATTTTTTTTATCTGGAGTTGGAAAATGCTTTTTTTTGTCGTTGTTTTGCTTTTTTTGCTTTTTATTATCAATACTTTTTTTCAGATATTTGAAGCATTAAAAGAACATTTTTGTAAAAAAAGAAAAAAAAAAAGAAAAGAAAAAGAATGTATGTATCTTTTTGTGTCCTTCTTGATTACCAGTTTCCTTGACTCACTGCAATTCATTTAAAGCTGTTTGCTCACAGTTCTGCTCAGAAACAATGCTGTAGCGGTGCAGGCAAGAGACTGAAGTAGGAGAGAGGAAAAGAAAAAAAACTGACCAGAAAATGGAGATCTATTCCCTTCAGATCCCATTTAGAGAGGCCCTGCACATTTTTAAAGTGTCAATTGTTTTTGTCTCTTGAAGTGTAGATGGAATGTTTGAATTCCAGTATTAACTGTAGTGCCTGCTGAGTTAAATTATGGTCCCTGGGCTGTGGGTTGGGAGTAATCAATAAGAATACACGAGGCAGTGTGTAATGTGTCTGCTCCTAGCAGCAGGGACACTGTCCCCCTTACCCTGTCCCCCAGCAGGTTAGATAAATATGATACTGAAACAGGGCACACTGGATTATATGATATCAATGTAGAATCAGGGAAGTGCTATTACACTCCCCTAGCCCACTGTGAGTACTATTGACAAGGTTGGCTTTGAACACAGTAGTGTATTGGACTCTCTCTCTCTCTCCGTTTCCTCTCTTTTTTCCTCTCTCTCTCTCTCCCTCCCACTCTCTTTCTGTCTGTATCTCTGCATAATGTGAAGAACCCCAGGAGGAGAGGGATCTATATTTCACTTAGCTTTGATTAAAATGGCTATTTTATGCTTGCGCCTTGAAGTTGTGTTCATTGCTCCCGCAAGTTAATCTGTGAAGAGCTGGCTGTGATCATAATTTCTGAATTTCCAAAAGTGTTTATTCCGTGCGTAAAGACCAAACATTATAACGTACAATCAATGCACAATGGATTTGATTTGAAGCGCTCCATGACAGAATCCCCCAAAACATTTCCCTATTGATGAGTGAATCTGTATTTCTTTCTCATGTTGACCCCATTAAATGTCCAGCCAATTAAGCCATGTGCAGATGCTGTCGTCTGCTTACTAGTTGCTCATACAGTAACCTCATATCACTGCTCACTCCGATTATTGATTTACTCTCTCTTCTGAGTGGTGAAAGATCAAACCTGGCCATGTCTAAAAGGCCATTATCAGTGTCCACTTCAAATAAAATGCTCCAACCTGATACAGCCCCTTTTCGCAGGTCGCAACCTATTTGCCCTGTCCGACCACCTCCACCCGCCTCCCCGCCCTCAGCATCATTATCATTCTTGTGTTAAATGACTTACAGGTCAAGAAAACCATGCAGTATTGATGTGTCATGTGTGAATAATCCATGTCACTTCTAGACGCCACCTGCAAAATCTCCTGGTTCATCAGGTAGCTTTAGGAAGAAAGGTAAATAACAAATGTTTACAGGACAGTTTAAAGCCAGTTAAATTTAATATGCAGTAGATGTAGCTGAAATTTCATGCACTGGGCAATTTTGGAAAACATGTCAGCTCTTGAATATCCCTTCCCAGAGCATTATTTCTAAAGGGGAAGAAAGCCTTTGATTCTACACAGAGCAATTCAAGTAAAGGTTCATAGCAGCCCTCATCCTTCTTTTGTACTCTTCATTTAGACCCCATTAAAACCCCAACAAGTGCGCCTGGGTCTTTATTTATTGCACTGCTCCACTTTCCAAAGTGCATTTTGCATTCTAAGAGGAGTCTAGATATTAAAGCATTTTTAGGCCAGGTAGCTGTGACACCGCGGTTGCTTTCACACAAAAGATTTGGCAGAAGCTAATTTGCATATAAGGTCAGAGTCAAGCTCCTGATGGAAGTTGTGCAGCATCCCTGTCTCTTAGCAACACTCTTTCTCTCTTCGTGTCTGTGTTGAATTGACTGCTCCCTGGCACTCATCTTTCACCAAGGAAATTCATAATGAAATGCCACCCGACAACCTGCATCCATCTCTAACACCGACACTCTTCACTTCTCTCTTGGGTTGCAATACTTTTACACTGAAATTAATAAATCGCCACATTGTTTAATGACAAGGCGGGGGAGAATGTCAGTGCTATTGTCAGTGTGCGCTCAGATTTTCAGCAACTTTTGTTTTATAGGGGGGGATAAACATGTTTATTAAGAATCGTGCCAAGATTAGTGGCAAATTAGCAGGTAATTGGAGACACCTGCAAAACAAAGGGGAGGATGGAGAGGTGGTAGCGTGGAGAGTGTTAAAGGAAGAGCTTCTGGGCTGGCCTCCACCAATTTATTGGTGGGGGAGGCATTTAAAAAGAGGGGATTTGGTATGTTGAGAAAATGACTTTTGTCTTCTTCCATGGTGACAGAATCCAGATTCTGCCAAGAGATGTTAATAGAGGGTCAAATTTTGGACAATAGTATCCGTCATTGCTTTCACAACTGCCTCCATCCTCCAAGCTGAACGCTTTCTCCGCTTAAAAGAAGAGGTGTGCTCCAATTACTGTTTTTGGCAAAGGCAGCCAGCCATAAACTATACTATAATTACCGCTCTGATGATGATTTCTATCATCTTGGCCACCTTGGTCACACGTGGTCTTGGCCCAGCACATTTAAACTTTCTCTGAAAGGTCGGATCCATACACATTTATCTCTGACTCCTTCACATCTTCCCGCGTCCCTTTTTTTTTTTTTTTTTTTTTTTTTTGTCACTCAGATCTTCTTCTTGTTCCACCTCCTGCTCGTCAACAACATCCAAGTCATGACAGGTGCTGGGCGGACATTAAACCTGCTGTTTTCTGCTTCCAAGTACGCCGCGTTTCAAAACTCGTTTCCAGACAGAATCTGGCTCCGTTTAAGAACCGCGTGAGGATTTAAAAAAATATATAAAGAAATAAATAATCTCCGTGCGCTGGGAATTATTTCATTATTATTTATTCTTTTATTTTATTTCAAATGAAAAATAAAAACAAAATATTAAAAAGTAGGGCAATTATTATGTATCATCATTATTATTATTGTTATTATTATTAGTAGTAGTAGTAGTATTTAATTCGATCCAGGCTGTACATTTCTAAACGCGAAGAGGGAATAAATGAGAGATTATTCATTAACATTGCGGTGATGCACCTGCGTAAAATCTTTATGTGCACACAGCTTTAAATGGTGACGCATCCAAAAATTAAATGACCAGGGAGGTAACTACTGAGAGCCTGATGAGGGATTGTTTAAACGATAGAAATTAATGCTGCTTTGTCTACAAGTATCTAGTCTTTCAGTGTGTTTTTATATATTTAGATTATTGTCATCACACAATGAAAAATCAACAGAATGCGCTTTTGAAAGTTTTTTTTCTCCCACCATTTTAACTGATTTTTTTTTTAAATGTATTTATTTATTTATTTTTTTGGTGTGCCGGTCCCAAAACTCCCGGGACACGGTTCTTTTACCAGCCCTGTCTAACATCATAGTCTCGGCGCTTTGACGCTCTCTGTAGCCGACAACATCAGCATCCCAAGTGAACAAGCGGGGCTCTCCTCTCTGTCGCCCCTTCATTCCCCACTCTGCTGTTTTCCGCTGCCAGAGGTCGTGCTGCTCTGTCGTGCGGCTTTAGTGACTTCAGCATAACCAAACGACTAATTGTCACCCTTTAATTGCGATTCACTTTGCCCCCTCTGGCTTTTGCAATGCCGTGTAAAATTGTACCAGCATAAAGTGATGTAAATAACAAACCTTTTTCTGAAGCTTATCGACTGACGCGCATGTAAGTGTGTGTGTCTGTGTGTATGTGTTTGAAAGAGAGAGAGAGAGACAGGGGGGAAAACACCTGCTCTATCTGTCCATCTCGGGATCATGAACACACCAAGTAGGTCTAATTTCTGGGACATTCAGCTGGGATATGTCTCAATTGGGACTGAGATCAGAGGCTGTGATTGTCCATTGGTTTAGATTGGGTTGCTCAGTGCAATTCTGGGAACTTTTATTGCAATCTACAGATTGCAATGATGGAGAGCCCTCGTTGTGGCAGCACTGATTACATCAGCCAGTCTCTGTGTCTACCTTTCATCTCAGGTATTTATTCGTTCTGTACGATCCCTAAATAGCTGCAGCTTCTATATGTATTTGTCATTGTCCATACAGGGACGCCTTCTCCATAACTACCGTTAAGATTAACACCATGCCAGCTTCATTTCATCCATTTATTCTTTCATTTGCTGATCTCAGTCTTGATTAGGACTCAGATGAAGTTGGCGTTAACATACAGATGAGTTTATTAGATGTGCCTTAAAAACACAGTTATTCTTTGAGCTGTACTGTAATGAGCCATGTACTTTTTTGTTATTGTTGTTTTTCAGAGTGGAGTTAAGCAAATGCGGCTGTGAAAAGTTACTTCAGTTGTGGAAGAAGTAGCCTATTCACTGAAAACAAGTACAAATACTGAACTGTAAAAATAAATAAATAATTGAACAAAAGTCTGATAAAAAATTTTTTTTATCACTGTATACACTGTCATTATAATATTGTTGCAGATTCAATGTTTTATTATATTATGCATGGATAATATTCAAATCTATAAAATCTATAAATATTATCTAAATCTATAAATCAACGAAGATAAAATAGGTGTAATATTAATAATAACTTAGTATAAGTAGCAATAATAAGTTTAAGGTATCATGCAATAAAAGCTTTCTATAAGAAGAGGGTGAAAGCATTAATATCTAAATGTTCATGAAGTAAAAGTACTCCTCTTGCAGGTGTTACTGTTACCAAACAATATATTTACATTGGAATACACTGACACTAAAGTTGCCTTTTGGCAAACTGGTGTTCAAAATAGCCATTATATGTAAATAAATAAATAATGTCAGATCCATGTTAATTCTTTGTTAATAACGATAATAATGTGATTATGTTTCTTTTAAATTTTAAGTCATTTAGAGTGAAATTTGAAAATACAGGCTGCATATGCTGACTAGTCGAACCTGTAAAAATGCAACATTGCTATATCAAATCCTAATCTTTAGCTATTAATTGCCAATTAAAAATAAGCTGCACAGTAACGTCCAAATACAGTACTCAAATGCAGCAACTGAGTAAATGCACTGTTTTACTTTACACCTCTACAGCTGACAATAAAACCTCACTCATCTCTCTGCAGGCTGTGATCATTATCAGCATGCGATTTCCAGCATGTGCACCAGTTCTGTGACATATGGAGATGCTTCCTCCCACAGCCACACCTGACTGTCTGCACAGATGATATCACACAGCTAACTGCCACAAGATTCCCAAAAGGCCCTCCTTTACAGTGAAACATGTCATCTGACCATGTCACCCGGCTAAACCCAAATATTGTGCATTGTTGGTAAAGAGAGGTCAGGCAACTTGCAAGTCGGGTATTTCAGGCTGTGTGCTCTAATTAAGTATTCATGAAACAGCAGTGGGAGGAAAGTATAGGTTTACACGACAGTGGTGGTTGTCGACTACACCACCACCACCACCCCCCGGCAGATAGGCCATCATTCCTAGTGTACTTCCAGCAATGATATCAAAAAGGTTTTTTTTTTTTTTTTGGTCAAGCCAAAGAGAGGTCACTCTAATAATACCCAAGGTCAGTGGTGGGAGCCAGCGAGTCTCCCAGTCATTATTCATTTGTTCACAGAGTTAATGACAGTTGCAGGGGGAATTTAGAGCCAGTAGCCATGTGATGTCACCAACACATGCCAAGGGATTAGGAGGGCAGGCAGGGGACAAGAAGTGAGGATTATACAGAAAAGACAACAACCTTTACTGCTACAGCACCCAACTCTACATGTTTACTGCTGGAGTTATGACAAGTGATATCACAAAATGAGATAACACTAGCATATAAAAAAAACGAGCAAAAGGAAGAAGAGAGAAACGGTGCCTTTAACGTGCACCTTTTTGACGTTTTCTTTTTTCTTCATGGAAATATTTGATATGTTTAATGACCTCAGTTTGATAAGGGAACATGTTTTTAAACCAAACGCCATCATTCATTTACAGCCTTTCGGTAAATGACAAAATATTGTGAATGTTTCCGTGGTGGGAGGTGATGTCAGTTTCTCTCATTTATGTCCCCTTTAAAAAAAATTACAGTATTTTATAGTCACCAGATTATTTGCTGTGTGATAGTTAAGCGCAGTAACAACACTGGCGTAAAACTGGAGCCTGTGGCTATCGCACAGAGAGAATGAACAATGAACACACCTTATTCAGTCATTGGGCAGGCAGCACACAGTGAACAATGAACCCCTCCCTTCTGTCTAGCACCATGTCTGATAATGACCACATCCAGCAACACTGATAGCGCTCTTCTATTATGACCTACATGAGCATAAATATAGCTCAGATAAAAACATTTCAGGAGGAATATTGAGAATATTATCAGCTGTGAATGTGCAGCAACAGACACTGTGTTTTTCATGTTTTTTTGTTTCCATTGTGTTAAGTGAAAGGTGAAAAAATATGGACTATGGATTGCTCATGCACCTGCTGTTCTCCTAATACATGAAGTACAAAGATGTAGTTTTGCTCTTTAGCCTAAAAGGCACAGTTGTTGTTTTGTTTTGCCAAAACTGCAAGTGTTATTATCTTCTTTTCACAGGATAATTAGTGAGGAAATCATATGAATTTTGACTTTTCTTTTCTTTGTTTCTTTTCTTCTTCTTTTTTGCCATTTGGCCTTTGTCTTAGCATCCAACATGCAGATACAGTAGATTCCCTGTTTGAGCATAAGGTCAGAGAATAAATATGAACTGCGTTTTGCATTACTTTCAGATGAGTGAAGCTGTCAGACCAATAATATGAGCTTTCAGTCCTACTTTCTGCCACTTATCCCCCATTCTAGGACCAAGGGGTCATGTGAAAATTGAAAGTGACAGTCAAACCAGCATGTTGAACAGGCTGATTGGACTAAGCTGTCATGGCCCAGATCAGAGCTCTTTAACACCAGGCCAATCAGAGGTCTTTCAGTCAAAACCGCCGGATCCCGATTCAGGACAGCCTTTAAAGAAAGAGAAAAAGAAGTACCAGTATGCCAACTGTTCAAGGGAAAAATCACATTGAAGAACTGGTAAGTGTTTGTTTAGTTTAAAAAAAAAATAGAAAGTAAGAAAACTATCTCTGGGGAAAAATCAAACTTCAGAGTTCACTGAAGGGCTTTTCTGTCAGGCGCCAGGACTGTGCTCTCATTTCCACTTTCAGCCCAGTTTCAGAGGGCTTTTCCTATGGTCGCCTGAATGAAAATGTTTGTTTGCAAATGATTTAATGAGCACACGACACTGTCACATGAAAGACTTTTTTTTCACTTCATCGTAAGCATCCCCCCGTCAATTTATATTTTGTTCCATATGCAGCATTGCATGAAGCTCCGTCAAAACCAATCAACTCACCGTCATCCATTCAGATGATAATAAATCACGTCATTATCACATTTACTTGGGTCCATCTTTGAAACGGAGGGAAAAAGAAATATTTTTGTCAGGTGGAAGAATAACTTATGATCCTTTTATGTCTTGCTGAGAACCCTTGAAAATAATAATACACCACAGCAGAAGCACATACAACTGAAAGGCACCGAGTGTTATAAATCTGATGGGATTTGCATATTTTGCCTTCCTCAAGAAGCAGGGAAAAGAAATCACATGGCATATTAAAAAAAAGCAAGTGGTTAGAAAACACGGTCAGGAGTTAGGGTTCACGTTAAGACAGACATGTTCCTCCAGAACTCACTTGTGATTGAAAATGTGAGGACTTCAAGGGAAAAGCTTCTTCAAGAACAGTTTTTTAAACTCTTCTGTCTGAAAGACTCAAAGTCAAGAAGATTATTAATCAAATAATCAGTCATAATGTGCTTACTTGAACTTTGTTCCTTTTCTCTGTCACCATAGCAGTTTCCCTCTGGTTCATTTCTCTTTTGTTTCATCTTTAAACAGATTTACTTTATAGTGTGTCAAAAAGAGGGAGAAAAAAGCTTTACCAGCCTCAAAATACACTTAAAACTTGGCTGTCAAATAATGTTAGTCCTTGCTTAGGGAGCAGTGTCATACAATGTAAGAATCAAAGTGCTAAATCTCGTCTTCTCCACTATGTGAGGAGTTTAAATATCAGGTTGGTGAGTTTGTCACATGTTTAAAGAACAAGTTGGCATATTTGTCAGATTTCCGATGCTAGTATTAAGCAGGATATTAGTGTTGTATCATATAGAGGAAGAAGGCAGAAACTTTAAAAAGATATAAATCCAAATATAGTAGTTTAGAGATCTTTTAAAATCTTGTCACTAAACAAAACTCTCTATAAGGTCAACAGCTTTTAACTTTATGTCAAAAGTTATGTTGTAAATAAAAACTTTGCCCTTATTGAATAGAATTGCTCTGTGCAGGAGTCTGAGGTTAAAGGAAAATTCACACTGTTGGATTTTGCAGTGAGAGCAGTGATTGGCTGAAATAGCTTGACTCAACACTTTGGCAAAATTTACTACAACTGCCTACTGGGGGTTTGCTTTGGAGCACACTCTGCTCTGATGCAGAGCACGCTCGCTTTGTGTGCATATGTGTGTTTGTGTGTGTGTGTTTGTCTAAGAGACACAGAGAGAGATAAATGCTGCTTAAAAGTGGGTTAAAAGTCATAATCAATAACCTTCATGACATATTTTCTTTTAAATTTTATTTGCAACCCGGACCTCAAAGTCCTGAAATTAAATTGTGTGTATTCAGTTACATTTTCTTGGCTTCACAGTTGTTGAGACACTGCTGCACCTCCACTCTATTAGCAAACACATGGGGAATAACGATTCTCTGTTTTTTTTTTTTTATGACTTCTTAATATCATAAAAACTCACCTTCTTTCCTTAAATGCTTAACTTCATCTCTCCAGAATGTGTTTTGTGTCTGTGGAATCCTTTGAACTCTTGTAGGAAAAAAAATGTTTGATCATTCAAGAAAAGACCTAAAATTAGTAAGTGATCGCCACAAAATATCAGCCAGGAAAGAGCAAAAAAGGCTCCTGCTTGGCTCAGGATTTAGAAAAGTTGCTCAAAAAGCACAACAAAGTAACAGTAAATATGGCGAGTTATATCCTTGAAATAATGAATAATGTGTGAAACAATCTCAGTGTAATTTATTTGGTTTCTTGTTCCTGAACAGTGCCAAAAAGATTCTACATTGAAAAAGGGGGGTGCTCCACATTTTAACTATAAAGGTTCTCAAGCAGCAACAAACTGAATATGTGAGTGAATCATAAAACACTTCAGAGTTCAGAGTTGTTTTCCGTAACTCCTTCTTTGTCGACACACACACAGCAAATTAGAGGAGTGTGTAGAGCACGTTTTGTACATTACATTTCCTTTGCACAAACACACACACACACATGCACGCCCACAGACATTAAAGACGCTGTTGCTTTAACTGAGTAATACATGTTTTAATGTCAGAACAAAAAAAAAAGAAAGGAAAAAAAAAAACATGGGTTCTCCTCTTCTCTCTAAAGGATCAGGTAAAAGACTTGTCTCCTGCCTTCCAAAAGCACTCGTCCGGTGTCCATCCCAACATCAGAATTCTCCAACCCATGTTCTCCCTTTTTTTCTGATTCCACTGATCTGAGCTTGAAATGCGAAGACAGCAAAGTACTAAGCCTTCAAACGTGTGATTTTTTCAAAAGATCTCTAGAAGCAATCTCTGCCTGACTGACCCCTGACAGCTGCAGATCTCTTTATTTCTCTCTCTGCTGGCACTTCATTTGGTAGAAAAGCTCTCAGATTCACACCTCTGTCAGGCAGCACAAGTGTTTATTATGTGCATACACACAGAATATCCCATATACTGCACACCTCAAAGACATGCAGTCTGCAGTCTTTTAATAAACAGGCTGAAAATTGTGACAAAAAATATATACATGTAAATATTGCATCCATTTTTTAAATTTTCTTTTATTTCATTCTTCTGTTTTACATATTTATTGGGAAAAATCTAAAAAAAAAGTAAATAAGTGTTGCCATGATATGTGTTTATAGAAACATAGGGTTGTATTTAGATATTTTTTAGACCCCTGGTGTGAAGAAAACCAGTGTGCTGAACAATATCACAATGAACCTGCTCTTCAGAGCAGACACATTCTGCAAAGGGTTTGACTTTCTCCTCCTGTCTGCCTTTTCTTTATTCTTTCTTTTAAAGTCATTTTAAAAGTCAAAAGCAAAAGATTTCACACATTAAAAAAATTCCAGAGGTTCATAAAAAACAGAACAGTGGACTCAAAAAGAAACAAACGGCAAAAAAAGGAAAACGAGATGAATGTGAAAGAAACACATACTGTAAGTGGCAGTTACATTTAAACACAGTCTTCTATTTTGCTAGATTATAAATATCCATACCAAAACAAAATTACCTGAACAATAGCATGTGTTCTTATGTGCACTTGTCTTGGTTTTATTATGGCAGCTTTTCCACCGTCACTCGGAGTGTAGGGTTTGCTGGTGTCTCCCTCTCTGGAAATGAGACTGCAGGCTCTATCATTAGATCGGATAGCAAGTCTTTATGCAAAGTGTTTTGCATAATTACATACCAAAGCCAGAATAGCCACCCTCAAATTTTATGGGTCACAAAGCATCAACAATTCCCGCATTATTGTCCACCAAAGTCCAGCCCCAGCAATGACAAGGGACGAAGGAAGAAGAAGAAGAAGAAGAAGAGAGCGAGAGTAAAAGAAAAAAAACTGCTTAATCTAAGCTTGGGAGATTGAATTTTCCTTCCAATAAAAAGTAAGAAAGATTATTCCCAAACTGACACCTTGTTTACATATAGTTGTAGAGTTCAGAGGACTGGCCAAAGCTCCAGGGAGCTTGATGACTGAGTCCACAACGTCAGCATCACGAAATGGCTCAATTTAGGTCGTTCAGTTATCGCCTTACCTACATTCAGATGCAAAAGCGAACTTTTTAAAACAATTTAAATAAGTAGAAAGTGTGATTTTTATTTATTTTTTGTTAATTGTATCTAATTTTTCGAAGATACACAAGTAAATTACACGTGTGCGTACGTACAATGCAGTGGCTTTAGTAATGATAACTAATACTGTCATTCATTACTGAGACGACTTGAGGCTGCGGGGGGCATTTGTTTCACTATCTTTCATTTCAGTGTGTTGACGCTGGAGTTTAACGTTTTTAGGTCAATGTTTCAATTCATAATTTAAAAGTAAAATCAGCTAAAAGACAAAATTTCATAAAATCGATTTAGTTCAGCTCCCACCGCTCTTTGAAGTGCAGAGGAGTAAAAACTGGGAAAAAAAATCATTAAATAAATAAATAAAAAGCTGAAGGAAACTTAAGCGAAAATATATCTGTTTTCAGTCATTCATATAGAGAGAATACAACCGGATGAGAAATGATATCGAATGAACTATCACATGGTGTTATTTTACACTTTGTTATATCAGGAACGCCGCTCGTTCACAGGCCGCTGGAAGCACCCCCGATCCAACAAACAAACAGAATCGCAATCAAAAAAAAATCATAATCAATATTTTATCATTAATTGTAATAATAATTACGAAGCAAATGAACAACAGAGAGAGATACAAGAGACTAGTGCCAGCAGGCCCAGAGCGCTTTTAAGTTCAAATTGAAAAAGGTTAAAAATAAATAAAGAAATAAAGAAATGAAATTAAAAAAAAAATCCAGAGTGTAGAAAAAATAAGGTCATATATCGATTATATATTATTATATTATAAATTCTTTTCAGTGCTCATCAAATGTGTTCTGGGCACTTAAAGCAGATTTATTTGAAATGTAACACAATGTTCGATAAACGGGACACAAAAAGCATAACACAGATCAGATTTCAACATAAAGCAGTTGTCAAAAAAATAAACACAAAATATCGAAACTGCACCGATCATCGCGAATTTGGAGCCTGCGGGAAAGAGGCGTAATGAGCTTATAGCGCAACACTATGTGAAACCTGATCTTCACTGTTTCTTTGACAAACAGTAGCTGGGTTTGTTACCTACTATGCTTTCTATACAAAACACGGCCTTCTATTTTTCCCCTTAATTAGACATTTAGTTAATAAGAAGAATTTTTTTTCTTCAGAAATGTGCATACATTTCAGCATAAATGTGAACAAAACATCTGGAATTCCATGCTTAACCTGTCCGACTGGACTCTTCCGATTATTTAGCCTTTAATATCTGTATTTAGCTTCATTCGGCGTATTTTGCAGAGAAATCAAAGGTGGTCAGGTAGACATGGAGCATTTCACAGGCACAGAGAGAACTGGAGCGCAGCTGATGCTAAACATGCAGAATAGCGCCATCTCGCTGTTGCAGGCAGATACTCCTTCACATTTCCCCCCCTTTCCGCGGAGACCCTCGGTGAAGGTTTGTCCCCTCATAAGGTTGACCGATTTCTGTGTGCATAGCCAGCTATGACAACAGCCTGCGTGCTGCTGTCTTTTGGCGGCCACCAGTTATACTGTTATCGCTGTTCATTAGTGCAGGGGGTCCCGGAGCGCGTCCCGGGACCAGCGGGGGTCACCGAAGGAGGGGGTGAAGTCGTCCTCAGCAATCTGAGAAGTGCTGTCATTTCACTGTAATCTAATTCAACAAAAAATGATCACAGTCCGACATATACACTGGTTCCCAAACTGGGGTCCCGTGAGCTATACTGGTTCGCTGAGGGAGATAAAATGGGGTCCTCGGAAATCGGAGAAATAATTTAATTTCTCTCGTGATTCACGTTCAGCTTCTAGTTGCACATTTACAGGATGTATGTATACATCCTGCGTGGATGTTGATCCTGGATTTCAGCTTCCCTGCTGCTATCTGCTAGTCTGCAGCACATGGAGACTGTGTTAAAAAAAAATCCTATCAAGCCTCAGAAAATGTCAGACGTGGGTCCCCGTGACAACATCTTATCAAGCGGGGATCCGGGGGCTGTAAGTCGTAACTGCGTCTGGTGTTCTTGACACGAAAAGGTGTGGGAGCCCATGAATTGGTAGCGAAAGAGCCCGAATATTGTGGCAAGAGAAAACTTGTTCACACACGCGCAGTGTTTATGTCGCAATATTGTTTGGGTGAGCTGAGTATAAAGAGAATGCTACTTTAAAAAGTTAAGGTAAAAAGAGGCGACTTTAAATTTAAGCGCAACAGCTTTGAAAATTTAGGATGATTTTTAAAAAAGGGAATAGGAAGGAGTCACAAATCCTTAAGGATTTCTTGAGGATCTGAGAAACCATCAGTACGTGGACGTAAACATAACATCGTTTATTTGTTTGTTTATTTATTTAACCATTCACTTTGATTTTATTTTGTTTCTATATTCATGTTTTTTAAGAAACACTTGAATAAGAAAGAATCCGATATCTGCCGCTATTATGGCCTACAGGTCAAATAAATGCCGCGGGAGACTCAGTCTAATATATGAGTAGATGTTTGGCCGTTTAGAGCTTTGTGTTTATTTTTATTATTTTTTATTTGTATTTTTATGTTTTTTTTAAAACACGAGTTGAAATACGCAAAGTCCGTCCTACAGAAACACTTTAAACGACCGCTTTCCCGTGGCTGTTTACACAGAGGGACAGAGCAACATATAGCCTGGACGATGAAAGAAATGTCATAAAATAAAATAAAATAATAATAGTAACAATAAAGAAAATGTTAGCGGTCCCTGTTTTAGGTTAAATGAGTACAAAAAAGTAGAATTCACGTTCTTGAAGCTGAAGTTCTCGAGGATTTCCACAGCAGAGGTGAATCTACAAATTTACATTTTTGGAGGATTTTTGTTTGGCTTATTTTTTTCACCTGTGGAATTTGTGAACGTGTAGGCTGCTGATCACTGTGTTGGTGGTGGAAATGGTGATGATAATAACAGTGATAATGATGACGATGATGAAGATGAAGGCTGGACAAGAGATAACGCCCAGGGTGTGAGATTTATTGTTAAAGCACCTTCAGTCTACCACCAGCATCGACCAGAATTACGCCAAATTAATTTCACAGTTTGAGAGAGCTTTGCCAAGTGCGCGTTTGAAGTTTCGGCAAACACACGCACCCACACACAGAGGGATAGACGCTCACTCACACACACTTAGAACTCTCTCTCTCTCTCTCTCTCACACACACACACACACACACACACACACACACACACACACACACACACACACACACACACACACACACACACACACACACACACACACACACACACACACAGTGTTCCGTGGTGAGGGAGGTTTACAGGGAGGAAAACAGAAAACATCCCCATCACCGACGGGTAAGACAGGCAGAGCTGCGTGTGGAGTGACACGAGCGAGGCATGGCAGGCCTGTCCGTCAAATTAATGCAGAATTGATTAAACATTTATCTCCTATCTGAGCAATTTATGCAAAATTTTACGTCCAGCGTCTTCCATACACGCTAATCACCGCGGCAGGTATCGCCATCCTCCTCCTCCTCCTCATCGTCGTCTTTTGGCTTAAGTCGGACACCACTGTTTGCGCAATAGTGCGATTTAAGTCAACAAACCTGGTTAACTGACATCGCCAATTACGCAGACCTAATCAGCCACTTTGTAGTTACACGCACAAGCACGCGTACCTCCAAGGACCTCCGAAACGCACGCACGGGAACCCCCAGGTTAACGTGTGGACTGTAGGCACATTCAGGGTCCCGCGCCAAACGATTTCAGAGTGAAGAGTGTGTAACATTAATACTGCGACCCCTGGAAGACTGACAACCGCTGCGGTGCACCTAATGGGAATCTTAATAAAGTATCTATGTACCCCGAGTAACAAATCAATGCAAGATGTAGGCCTATATCGATCAATACCTATGAAGTACTCATGATGAAGTAATGCGTTAGGGTTTGGGGAGGCTGAGGGGGGGCTGTCTAATATCCAGCAGAGTGTTTGCTGTCTCTTCAAATCATCCCTCTGGCTCACCGCTCTTCTAAGTCCTCCCCTCTGAGTGTGATCGTCTATATTAAGACAAATTACAACGTGCGCTTTAAAAAGGTGCCGGTCTCCCCGCTTTGTAGTTTCGGGCGCACAGTACTGTGACAGAAACCCAGCAGCATGCTCCTCTTAAAAAAGAACGAAAAGTTTTGTTCTCTCTCGGCCGTAAATACATTTTAATATTGTAAACGGTCTTCATGCTAAACTCGGTGGCCAAATATCAGCTTGCATTCTGATCCATTTGGCACGTAAATATTCAAACTACCGCAGGGAATGTTTCGCTGGCACCGAGATGGACTAGCTGTGAGCGTGTTTGGGCTAAAACAAAACTCAAATAGCCTTCTCGAAATGGGCGTAAATTCAGCACGGGGTATATTCATACTCCTGGACTACATCAGCTGCAATTGTCTTTACCTCCCCTATTTAACGGCCACAAAGCGCTGCACCCCTTTTGAAAGTCTAGCAGTGTTTTCTCCCCCCCTTCCCTTTTTCCCCCTTTCTTTTTTTCAAGTGAACTTTGTCTTGGTGGTGTTGCCTGGCCCTTCTTTCTGCACGTCCCCTTCTCTCTCTCCTTTCGGTCCGAACACTTATGAAAACTTCATGAAAGGAACCGCTCTGTTTAAGTTAAGCGGAACAAAACTCAGTACTATCGATTAATATCGGCGTAAATATAGAAACGGCGTGCTGCAAACAAATCTTCATAAAAGTAAATAAACCCAGGAGGTCTACAGTTGTGGGGGAAATATGTTCTATAATATGTTCTATAATATGTTCTATAGATGCTAAATAACATCTGCTAAATAACAAAATTCGCTGATGTAGTCAACAGCAGAACACGGTTCTTCATAGGCGTAAATTACAGCCGTGGGTCTCAAGAATATCCAAAAAGAAAAAACAAAAAAAGAAAAAAAAAAGGGCTTATCCCCAACCACGATATTTTACCTTCGAACCCCCCCCCCCCTATAGTTTGCGTTTATCCCTGCTCATGTGCTCAGGAGCATGTGAATTTGGACTCTCCGGCAAAGAGATGCCCAGTGGCCGTATACTATCTTCTCCATTCACACAGACTGACGCAGTGGGATACAGAGTGGATGACAGGTGCTTAAAACACACATTACTTGTAAAGTTACAGCCTAATAGCAGCCGGCAGCTGCTGTCATGGACGCGCGAGGAGGCGCCTGCATGTGCAGCGCTGACCGCCTTTCCGTTTGTGTTAAAGTGAGCCGAGGTCTCCGAGGTCTTGGGAAGCTACAGTTCCAGGGACAGCGGGTAGATGGCACAATTTTCTTACATTTATGGACAGAGTGCAGTGAAGGCGTTTGCTTTAAGGAGAAGTGAAAGGCAATTTATTTTAATGGCGAAAGACAAAGTGGAGAAATGATCGCAAAATAAAACATTTAAAATAAAGAAAACTGCTACAGAATGGGAAAAAACAGTCTTGCATCTGCTGATTGAGCTTTCATCACCACTTTATAGTCAATGTGTAATATTAATAATAGTAATAATAGTAATAATAGTAATAATAATAATATTAATTATTTTTTCCTCTGTCTTCAAAGCCCGTGCGTTAACATAAGAGGCAGGTGCCCCAAGCTGCTAAGCCTTTGACTTGTAGGCTAGATTGTAAATGAGCTGCGGTGCCTGAACCTATATGGAATAAAGCGCATGCAGTATGGGATAATTTGTCATAGTGATAGTGCCAAGGTGCAAATAATGTGCATATGTGCATTTGTGGCTTAACTGCGCAGACATGTACTTGTGTGCTTTCGTGTGAAGTAGACAGCGGAAGAGCAAGGGAATGCAAACCATATCCTTATCTTATTAAACAAATAGCGCCACTAATAGCCCATGAGCCCTAAATAAGTTCTAAGCTTCTGTGTGTAAAACCCCAACAAACTAACCGAGCATTAAAGACTCTTGTATACATGCCACAGCCTCGTAGCATCCTCAGCAGGCTGCAGAATTTTTCTTTAAACTTTTGCTTATAGGCAAAACCAGCTCGCGTGTCAAACAGTTGTCACGTCACGCAGACGTAAATAAAAGTGACGTCGCAGCAAGTTACACCTTGTTGGTTTTTTCCCCTGTATAATGCTAATAAATGGACAGAAGTAGAAATTATGGAGTCCAACATAGATCCAATAAGTCATAAAAAAAAATCTGTCACCTCAAATCAATCCGGTCAGTGTCGAAATCCAACCGGTCAAGACCCACTCGAAAGCTTTACTTTGACATACGTGGGTGAATTCTGCATCCCTCAAAGTGTTCACCCCCTGCTAACACTGTGAATGGTAAAAGTTTTTTTCTTTCTTTTTTTTTGAGTGGCCGGGGTTGCTCTACTTTAAACACTCTGTCCAATTAACTGATGATCGCGTGTAGCGAGATGTCCACCTTTAATTATCAGTATGGGCTTAGTTTGGCCCCAGTGTAGGCTATACCTCAGGGACAGCTTGGTTGGACAAACAGGGGAAGCACCACTGTATGGATAAATAGCGCTTTCAGCAAGAAGCCAGTGATAAAAGAACATCAGCGCCACATTATAATCATCATTTTCTTCATTATCAACAGCAACACAACCACACAGGCGCACTCACAGATACACACCAGCAGCAGCGGCAGGGAAAAAATGTGGTGAAGTTGGCTTTCATACCGATCCTGATAAAGCTTCTGCACAACAAGGCTAATTCTACTTCAGACTTAACTTCCAACTAAGCCAATACTAATAATAATTATAGGGCAAACGGTTTTAGCGTCAGAGTGCGTGTAAATAGCTGGCACTGTAAACCTTTACATCCACTTCTCGAGTTTCTCACACACATAACAGCAACGATAACGATGATGTGCATTATGCCGCCTATAGTTCAGGAAGTTCTGGTAGTGTTGATGAAGCCCAGGGAATCGGTTGGAAGTAAAAATAAAAAGCAGAGCATAATAACCTAAACGACTGCCAGCGATAGAAAGCAATTCTATATTCATGAAATCATTCAAAGCGGTTTCCCTTTCAATACGATTTATCTTATTTTGATACTATGCATGATGTACAGGCTCCTATATAAATTCCGCCCATTAATATTTATGCGAGCGTACAAAGGTGAAACTTTATTCCGCAGATAAAGCGGTGGGAAGGCAGGGTTTGGTATTTCCTGCACTATGGTCGCAGTCCCGTGTGAGGGCGGGCTACTGTTATGAAATGTTATTATCTATTGAGGCACTGCGCCTTATTACAAGTGGTATCCCATTTCTGGGCTTTAACAGACAGCAACCTTGAATCCATCATTTTCCAAACAGTTTGGTAATTTAGAGATCGGGATTTAGGAAATATAACCTTATAGGAAAATTAAAAATAAAAATAAAAAAGGGGGTGGGGGGGGGGTTAAGGTACTGAGCGGGCCTGTTGCCGGATTGATTAATTATTTTGTAATTCATTAATCACTTTCAAAGGGCAAAAGGGCAACATCCTGCTACAGCAAATTGACTCCAGTCATCCCCCCTTCCCCCTCCACCACCACCAGCACCACCTTCAACCGACCACACACACCCCACGCGCGCACGCGCGCGCACGCACACCCATACAAGGACAAGTTCACACATAAAGTTTGGGAAGTTAAAAAAAGAAACCATGAAAAACTGGTGTTTTCAAATTCATAAATTATAATTTAATACCAAGAACAAATTTACAGCAGAATGCTTGTTTACAATAAGCTAACACAAACAAACAAGAATTGTGTTCAACTATAAACTTTCACACACACTCACATATATCACTTGCAATTAATAATAATAATAATAATAATAATGATAAAAAAAGTATCTATACGTTATCAATACCCTGCAGTCATATATTTTTATATATTTATATAAAAACGTGGGTCAGTTTAAACTGTTCATAATTACAATCATGTATCATTCTCTGGTCCATATGTGGCTCCGAACAGCCAAAGATCAGTGTTCAATCAGTGATCCCTTTTAATTCAACCACAACATGGTGTTTTTTTGTGTTTTTTTTGTATGTGTGTGTTGAAGAAAAGCCTCAAAACAAGGACAAAATTGCTAGCTTCCAAACGCACACACACGCGCACGCACTCACACACACACACACACACACACGTTCTCGCACACGCGCATGCACACCACGGCACCTGTCAGAGACCAAAAGGAGCCATAACACTAAAGTTAAAATATCAGCTCCTTTTTTTTTTTTTTTTTTTTTTTAGATTTTTTCTAAATTTTTTTGTCCCCAAACCTGCTCACCCTGTTTAAGTCTGTAGCCTAATAATGAACGTCGTTTCTTTTCTTTTTCTTTTTCTGTTGCTTTAAATACAAGGGCTAGTGTACTGAATGCACAGATTATATCTATACAGTCCAAAAAAAGAGTGAAAGAAAGAGAGAAAAACATTTACATTTATATATCAAAGGTAAAATAGGTTAGCGACCTGTGGCCATGCATTCACAGTCTAAATATACATGAAAAAGAAAACATTTGTAGTAATATGTATATACATTAAAAACATAACTTTCAGTGCTACTAGCTAAGTCTGCCACTCAATTTTGAAGACGTTGTATTACCGAGAAGAAAAAAAAATGGCAACCACAGATTTTTCTTAATCACATATACTTTGTATGAAGGAAAAAACTCGTTGAAATGAATTGACCTATATTTACAAGAATACTGCCTCTAATCAGTTTTTTCAAGTGAAATACATGACTGAAGTTTCATATCTAATTGTGTCCCCCCCCCAAAAAAAAAAAAATGTTGTAGGCCTACTTTAACAACGTTTTGATAAGAAATCACACTATGCTTGTCAGGCACTTAATGCTTGAAGTGAATAAAGGGTGACATTTCAGGGACGCTGTAATAATACTGCTATTAAACACTACTCTGGCTAGGCTTCAAACTTTTATGACCCTTGACCTCTCCAACTTTTTTTTTTCTTCAAGCAAGCCAACTATGCTTTCAGTACAGTTTTCAGCTTCTGCAAAAGCTCTTAAATGCGCATGTACTGCATTTAGAGCAACCTATTTTACATACCTTTTAGAACAGCAGGTCTAGGCAACATCTAAAAATTTCCTTTTTAAGAAAAAATATTATTATTATTGTATCCAATTGGGGAACTGAAGCCAAATATTCAGAGCTGGATGAAACTGGGAAGATTATTCGCCAAATAATTAAAATCGTGTAAAGCCCTCATGTCTGTCAGCGTCAAACTAATTAATTTAAAAATTTAAGAGAGCTTATGCAGCTTTAGTTAAAAGCAGGAGTGGAAAACAAAAGTGGATCCTGTAACTTCATAGTAATAAAGAGCGAAGTGTTTCCGCTGGGTCATAAAGTTTAACATGAACTCCAAAAAAGAAAAAAAGAAGAAGAAGAAGAAAAAAAAAAACTCCCTTTTGTCCAGATTGGTCATCCTAACAACATAAGTGCGTTTGCAGCGTTAAGCCTAGATCATAAGCCTATTCTCCTATTGCTGTGGTTTTAATTCTTTTTAGAACTTTTTTTCCTTTCTTTTTTTTCATTATTTCACCTTTTTCAAAATAAACCATTGTCTTAGAAAATAACACCACCTGTACTACAGAAATCACATAGGCCGGTTTGGAACCAGAAAGGAGGAACAAAGAAAGTACAAAACACAGCTATACATGGACACAGGACAAGTCATCTGAGAAAAGAAAATTCACGTTTCGTATTTTCCCTTTCTCCAGTTTCTCTTTTAACCCAAATTTTCATTTTTAAATGCACTTAATACTTAAAATTTCCTCACACGGATCAACAGAATCCCCTTTCCCTTTTTTCTCATTTTCTTCTTTCATTAAAAAAAAGGATCGAAGCAGGTTGTTCTGCATGAACACTGGGAGCATGTATCTGCCATTTTGAAAGTTCAATGGATGTCTCAATTTTTTTTTTTTTTTGAGTAGGGGGGGAATTCACAGTCATTTACGTCAATGTCTTTCTTCATGAAAGCCAGCCCCGTGTAACAGCCGGTTGTTTTTTTTTTTTATTCCTTCCACAAAAGCAGCTATAATCATTGTAGTCTCGCAGCCCCCCAACCCTACCTTTTGTTTGTTCGTCGCCTTCTTGGTTTACTGAATTGGCATGTAAGGCCAGTTAAAACTGCTCCCCGAAAGCAACATATCCCTGATGAGAGTTTCAATGGGGGTTTTACCTACCAATCGGACGAAAAATAATTGTTCTATGACCGAGGAAGAGACTGTGCGGAGGGAAGGCAAGCGGAGTAACAACTTCCCAAACCGTGTTGGCTGGTTGGGATACTGGCTCCGGACATATTCCTCCAGGGCGCACTGGGACTTCTCCTGCAAACTTTCCACATGGGCCACATCTGAGAGCCCACAAGCATCTGAGAGGGGGGAAAGCAAATAAACATTAATAAAGTGTAACCTAAAGTGTTTCTCTCACTAGGAGCTTTTTCCCACTGTGGTGATACACTACAGCGAAAATTGATAGCCTGTCACATAAAAAAAAAAAAAAAAATCAATTATTTGCAGAATAAAAATCTCAACATTACATGTAAAAGTGTAGCTGAACGGTCTCAAGGCTTGATTTAATAAATATCGATTTAAAAAATAATAACAAATTATTATATGACAATAATGCAATAACCATAGCATTACGCTAAGCAAATAATGTAAGGCACCATTAACCAAAATACGCTTCAGCATGCATGCCAATTTATTTTGTTGAAACTATTTACTTTGATTTTTCTTTTCTTATTTGCGTGTGTTTAATTTATGAAAAAAAAAAGGGGGGGGGGGGGTACTTGCCATCTTACAGGGGCAGATAAAAATGAGAGCCTTGCTTCCCTCGTCATATTAATTCTGTTTCTCCTTTCGTCGCTATTATTATCTGGATTTTCCCCGATAAAGCCATTTAAAAGTGAACTAAATAATTAAGCATATTCATAGTTAAAGACTGTGTTTCAGATGGGCCTGTATCTTTCACAGTCAGAGGCAGTGCGAGGTAGAGAGGGGTGGGGGTGAGGGAGGAGAGAGGGAAAGACAGGGAGACCTACTGACCTTTAGTGAGCAGAGATTTAGCTCGCGAGAAAAAAAAAAGGGCCCATAGCCTACGGAGCTGCCGTCATACTATACCATCGGAGACGCAGAATCACTATCTATGCTGCTGCATGTGGGCGGCAGCTGATAATGTGCCAAAAACGCTTGTACGCACATTGGGTAAGTTTGTAAAGTTGATGCATGACAACAACCAAACCACCAAAGTAGCAAAGGCGTGTCACTCAGGCTACAGCACACAGCTCACGTTCAAGCCTCCGGGACTCAGGTATGGAGGAGACAAATTAAGCCATCGTGGACGTGTAAAGCCTTGACAGTAAAATTCAATGACATGAACTGTGATTTTATTTCAGAAAGGGCTAACTAACCAGCCACCATGAGCTCACTTGAAGATTGCCACAGCTAAATGAAATACAAAGACTGATGGCTTGCAGGTATGGTATCATTTCAAAGACATGCATTCAGTCGTCGGTGAAACCTTGTAAATCTCTTCCCTACTTTTTTTTTCTTTTAATTTTTTTTCTTCTCCTTTAACGGTGTAGCTAATGTAACAAAATAGCCGGGAAGTTTGGGTTATGTTTAGGTCATGACCCAGTTCTCGAGCGAGTCCAGAGACGCCCTGAATCTTACAAGGCGGAGAGAATATTTCTGCAAATAAAAATTAAAGCCGCCCCTCTTGTCACTGCGCAATTTCACACAATGCTGTTAGACTCTCTCATTTTTGCAAATATATGGGTGTCCATGTTTTTTATTTATTTATGTATTTTTTATGGTAGCACATGTATGCCACCTAAATGACAAGGAAGCGTTGAAACCTGGGCAGTGCTTTTACTGTGTGCAAATGGGACATTAGGCTTGTCTTTCTTTTTCTATTCCCCTCCCCCTCGTAGCCTGACATCATTTATATCTGTCATTTCCTACAAACAAGACGTGGGGTATACACACAATGATAAATGGCCGAAAAGCCCAAGTGTAGAAATTCATCTGCAGGCTATTTGAGTCTCCAAAAGAGTTCTAATATCTCGATTTTATGATGCCTGAAGCAATTATTGCGGAGTTATCAGTTTTATTTAACTCGAGCTTAATTTGCAGTGGGTTTTATGTGTGTGTGTGTGTGTGTGTGTGTGTCTGGGCATACTTTCCTCTGATTTGTTGTTCATTTAAACCAAGATAGATCTGGTGTGGTCATTCCACCATTTTCATTTTATCCTAGCGCATGTGTCTGATAAATCAGTTGATCAATCGAGTGATTTTATAATTGAGTAGCCTAGGGTCTGTCTGAAAGCCCTTGGCCATGAAGGCAGCATAGGTGAACGTTTAAGTACAGCGTTCATCTAATACAAGCAACAGCATCTGGCCAGTGCTAATATATTTAGGTCAGCGTTGATTTAGCTGATGTCAGTGTGCAGGTTAGTGACATTCACACACACTGAACTTGAGTGAGCAGTCTATTGTCTTACCTGTGGTGAAGAGCACAATTGCCTTTAAGCAGCTATATTCAGCAGAGTCAACGTGCAAAGCTTTGAGCTTTTCCACTTGTTCTTGGAAGATCCTAATGTGGTCCATAAAGGCCACCACTCTGTCCGCAGACATGGGGGAGGCGTGAAGGCCAGCCGCCGCTAGGAGAGGAGCCACATGCAGGGGCATGGAGCACTGCGCGGCGTTGAGCACAAATAACTCACTCCACGTCAACCTCAGCAGAGCCACCTGGTCTGTGATCTGAAGGTCTGGAAAGAAGGGAATATTCCTGGCCCACTCCACGGCACTGAAGAGCATCCTGGCTGCTAGTTCACAAATGTTCTCGATACCCATTATGTTGTTGGGTTGCATGCACTGACTGCCATACCGGGACGTCGGGTAGGGCTCCGCTCTCAACAGAAGAGAGATATATCCGGATAAGTAGGAATGGCAGTGGAGTGGGTCTCCATTTGTCAAGGCGAACTGACCGTGGTGTGGCTGTGTGGGTGGCACCCGTCCCCTTTGCACGGCTGCAGTAAAAAGAGAAACTACAGATATTGAAGCCTGAATTCTACAAATGATCACAGACATTCTGAGCATTAAGGGTGGCTGTTAAACAGTACAGTATTTTAAAGTGCAGAAAACTGAAATCTGAACGCCAGGCTGTTTACTAGCCTGTGCAGGATCAAAACACACACACACACACACACATTATTGCCCGAGTTTAAAAAGAGAAAAGACACAGTGCCTTGATAATAAAGGGGCTGTAGTGTGAGAAACCGTACACTGAATATACATATATATAAATTTAAAAAAAAAACAGGGATGCGCTTTAAACACAATTAAGACAAGCCTCGCACATGTCTAGCTTTAAATTGTTGTTATTCAGCAACAGCAACATGAGCTGGCTGTGAAGGAACACAAAGAGGGCAAGGGAGACCTTGCATGTTTAACCCTTAACCTACTTAGCAATCCATCTCGTTTTACCCCATACACGAAGGCCTATTTTAGACTAAAATTCAGATAATTTCTCCGGGTTAGACGGAGCGCGGTCGTTCTTTTTTTAAACGCACAGTGTCACGCTAATGTCCAGCTTAAGACACAGAGAACAAGGCAAGCGGCAAGATGTGGAGATGTAGCCAGAACACGCTATCTCTTAATTCGCCACTCGCCATAATAGCGCAGAGGGCTATTGTATCATAAATTCAACACAGATGTATCTCTACGGCAGTCACGGTATCACATTATATTCGGCAGCTTCAGTTTGGCCACGGGTGGGTTCGTATTTGTCAAATGCAGAGCTATAACGCACTGGCGCTAGACACTGTAATGCATGGCTAAAAGGAACATCCGGAGAGCCCCGTCTCGACCACAGGCAGAGAGCGGCTCCATTGCGTGCTCCAGCCGCACAACCTTGGAGGGAATAGTCGGGAGAGGAAACATGCTGTGGGGGCGACATGATATGGTTCGATGTCTAAAACCTACAAACGCACAAACACACACATGGATAAGAGAACAAAAAATCCCAATACCTTCCCGTCTCATGCCGACTTTAAGGCATTTTTTGAGGCGGCAGTACTGACACTGATTGCGGTGGTGTTGGTCGATTGGACAATTCCTGTTGGCACGGCATGTGTAAGTGAGGTTCCGTCGTACGCTCCGTTTGAAGAAGCTCTTGCACCCCTCGCAAGTAAACTGGCCATAGTGTTTGCCACTAGATTTATCCCCACAGACCACGCATTCAATGTGCTGTGGCTGTTTCTCCGACTGCTGCGACGTCTGGTTCGTCGGCGTGGACTGTGTGTTGTTCGGGGGTCCTTGGACCGGAGTCTGAGGGGTCGGAGGGGCGACCTGAGAGGCTGTCAAATTCAACTGGCCTGCTTGAGGTGTGGGAAGAGATAGTCCTCCTTGGGTTTGCGAGGAAAGGGTGCCTTGGGTGTCAGCCACATCGTCCTGGGAGCCTCTCCACACTACCATTGCCATATCTATCAGTCAACGTAAAGAAACTTTTTGTCTGCCGTTTTGGTGTCGCGGTGAATAATGTCTCAAGGAAACGCGGTAAACTGTGATTAACAGTCGGACACACAAAATGCCAGATCTAGCCTACGCTGAATCCAGTCTGAATCTCCCGAAAACTGTCGATTTATTGCTGTTGGAGACGTTGCCGAAGCACGTTTTCAAAACTGATGCGATGGCGAGCTGAGTCGCTGCCTTGCGCTTAAAGGCCAAGTCCAGGGGCGCTTACAGTCAGCCATCCAGTACACCCATCAATGGGAAAAGGTGGGTTAAATATTCAAAAATAACCAACCGAGGTAGCATGGGCTAGTCAGTGGATGATGGAGCAGGTTGATAAGACCGTGCTCGCAGCAGCATAAAACAATTAGTGAGCACACTGTAGCAGCTACTATCAAGTTCCAGCACAAGTCTTGGAGAAAATCACCAACTGGGTAAAAAAAAAGAAAAGAAAAAAACTGCGTCTTCTTCCTTTTCTCCTTGTGAGGTAGCGCCAGCAAGCGCGCAGCTGAAGCCAATGTTTTGAGAGCTTGGAATATGAAGACAACTCTCCCCCAAAAAAGCGAAAGCACTAAAACAAAAAACATAAAAAAACAAGGATCACAACCTACAAACCTCCTCCGTGCACTGAAAAATAATAGGAAAAAGGAGAAGAGAATCAAAGTGATCAAATATGTTAAAAAGGCGGAGGTTAGGAAGTGATTTGCGATTGGTAGGAGCCGGGCTGGCAGAATGCTTTCTCTCTGATCAGCTCACTGAGCTCTCTATATAGTGAACTTTGACACGACTGCTGCAACTTAGCACACGTTACCATGGAGATCTGCTGCCATATAAGGAAGGAGAGTGTGTTTGACTGGTCAGAGCTCAGGGACCTCCCCCTGAACCCCATTGGCTAGTCGGCACTTGTGCTACTTGGTACCTTGCCAGAGCCAGCATGGAGGTCGAGAGGGCCGCTTGGTCCTAAAAAGAGACGCTTTTCGGAACGAGTATTCACTGATAGTCACTCAAATCACCCAGACTATAAGGTATACTCACATGCAGCCTGGTAAAGCTTTAGCAATTTCAAGGGGGGGGGGAAAGGAAAATATCAATAATTCAATGCACTGCATCGTGTCGCGCTACAGTATATCCGGTAACCCTATAACAAGCTGAAATATACAAGAAGATAGGATTTAAAAAAAAAAAAAAAAAAATTCTCATCCCTGAGACACAGATGCACCTTCTTGGCATGATCTGTGTTCATTACAGTCTTGATCCTTTAGGTATGTGGATATAAAGACAGACTCCACTGCTGAATGAATGAAAAAACAACACACAAAAGAAACAAAAAAGGCTTTCGCTCTGTGTGATGGGCTACGTTAATTTAAGACTGGTGATGCTGTTATCTAGACCAAATAACATGTTTATTATTATTGATAATAAATGCACATAAAAAATCAAAACAAGTGTAGGCTTCGATTTGTCTTTCCATGCACACTGTAAAACCAGACACCGAATAAGGTCGCTCCCCATTTAAAGAAGAAGAGAAGAAAACGCCACCTGGATTTCTTTATTTCTCATTTTAAACAAACCTCTATATTTCTACCAGGCTAATAGTACATATTAGTGCTTTCTAATCGTACCAGGTGCTACACATCACAATCCACATCTCTCGTGAAATCGTCGCTATCACCTAGTGAAATCATCCCACAGCTCGCCGTTGCCTAACAAAAAAATCCCGCAAGTCACAAATATTAATCATCTGCATGGTCAGGAGGTCCAAAAGCATGATTTCTCCAAAGACAGTTTTGTCTGTATATGTGGTCAGAGCTTGAGACGACTACAGCTTTAAATGCGGAGCACAATTAAAATGTCACTCGAGGTCAAAGGCCATGCCCTTCATTTTAAGGCTAGGGTGAAAGTAGAGTCCCCGTATTGACACGCCACACAAAAACGATACCTTAATACTTGTCGGATTTTTGCTCACTAAAATAAATAAAATGAAAACATCTTCTTTTAATGACGATTAGAAACAAAGTAAACGATGCTGTGTTTGTAACAAGGGGGAGAATGGATGTGCCCACATGGTTAATAATAATAATAATGTATTATTATTGATATTTGTATGTATTTAAACGGGGCTGATTCACTTTCACCGTGGCCTGAGGCTATCAAACTTGAACTGCAGGTAAAACTTTACAGAGCCCTCCAGATGAACCTACAGCCCGGTCACTGTGTTAGCCTGTAGAGAGAGCAGCAGCAGCAGCAGCAGCAGCATGCATGCATTGTCCCAGGATCTATTACAGTATATGGGTGCCCCCTAGCGTATGAATTTTTTTTGCTTCAAATAAGATTCAATTTAGAGGAGCCGTCGGACACGGAAACCGATTCAGTCTGCTCTCTCGCATCGACCAAACTAACGAGCACCATTTTAAACTGATGACTGTTTGTTTAAATTCTGTTTTACATGACTTGGACGGCAAACCTTTGAGAGTTGCCAAAGTTGGATTTACTTTTTGCCACTTCAGGCAGTCCCAGCGGTGGTATATAGACCAATTGTGTCTTTATTCTAGAACAAATTAGCCGATTATATTTTGTCTGCATTACTATTTTGTCGGTTTTATTTACAGATCCCGTGAACATGGAAAGTCTGTAAATAAAATACTCCGCAAGGTACTGGCTTATCGAGGACCCAGTTTTGCTTCAAATGGTAAGTATGCGATTTGTATGCTTTATTATGATAAATCAGCAATGTTGCAATGCTTTATCCTTCTGCTCACAATTAAATCTCATATTAAATAGGCTCATCTCTTGAAATAAAAGACGTATGCTGCAGACGGAGCATAACGTAGACTACATATATACGATGCTTCTACAATGCGCATTGACTACGGACGACTCCGTCAGTCATCTCTGCCTATTATCGCAGCGTTAATTTATATGACGAATCGCATCAAGCCCAACTAGTTTGCAAACACCCATTCATAAAGTTACCCGATAGTGATAGTGAGGCAGGAGGCTGTATTCTTATAGTAACAAACCTACCAAATGCATATGTTGCTGATTCGTCCGTAGCGGGATGCATCTTCTCTCTTATTCAGAATATATTTAGTCTTCTCTTTTTCGACACAGTGCTCAGACTGAAGCTGGCAAAGCTTCCTCTCCAACAGACGGGATCAGACACAAAAAGCACGCTGTTTATTGGAAAATTGCAATGTCTGATCATGCAAAAACTTTGGAGAGCCAAAACAAACAACTGATTCACGTCATGTGTTGTTAGGCGAGAGACTGGAAATATAAGTTGACGTGTCGTCCGAGCAGAATATCATTTGATTGCCTCTGGAAATGATAAGTAAGCTTTACAGCAGGCAGAGAGAGAGAGAGAGATCCTGTGCGCCTTTTTCTCTCCTACAGTAATATGGCCAAAACGCGCTCGTACGCCGCTGCTTTGTGTGGGCTATTGAGGAGAAAGGGAGGGGGTGAAGTCAGAACAGACACCTGTCTTTAAGTATGGCGAGCAAGCTTTATGAGATTTTGCATATTAGGAAATATATGGAGAAAGCAAGCCAAGACGCAATATCAGCCAAGCTATTATTAAACACGTAAAAATTAATTCAGCATAAATAATTTAATAAATGCTCTAACTTTATCCTACAAAATGCTAATACATGAATTAATATTATTATTATTATTATTATTATTATTATTATTATTATTATTATTAATAGTATTAAGAAATATGTTTGCGTCAGTAATGACATAAAAGGGTAATTAACCTTTTAGCAGATACTCCTTTAGCATGTATGCATTAGGCAGATAGTAGGAAGGCCTATATATAAATTATGACTGCCCAATGAACCACGCGTAAATATGCACAGAAATTTGCGCACTATTTTCTTAACGCATAAACGTTCCCACAGCAGCACAACTGCTTAACTATTAGACCCCCCACTTCAGAACTCTTGTCCTGCAGTTTTTCTTAATTCGCGGATTTAAAAGTTTCCTGTGTGATTTGTACTGGTTCTCCTTTTCAAGCAGAGGATAAAAGCAGTATATGCTCAGCAAGCCTGCATGCACATAACAATTGCGCTGCCCAACGGGATCAGTATCGATTAAGAGGAGACAGAGGATGTCGCCTGCACTAAATATTTACTGATCACAGACAAATAGCTAGATCTTTAACGATTTCCCATGCTCTGGCAGGGAGAAAGGACTAAATCACTTTATTATTGTTAGTAAAACAAAGCACAGTCTCTGGAACACGGGACAGGAGATGTGCTGATTGGAATGATTGCAGTTAAATTAATCGATAGCGAGATAGACAATTCTTGAGATTTACGGGCGTGCAGAGGAAAAGCTTTCCCTCCAGTATCAGGTTAAACTGGGAAGTGCGCTCCGACGTGATTATATTCTGCAAAACGTTATAGACATATACTAAAAACCGAATTTAGTTTAAAAAAAATTTAATTCCTACAAATATGCTTCTAAAACGCACCAAGATCTAAAAAAGAAAATTGAACTGCTGACGGCCAAAGAGCTCTCTCACACTTGTGCTAAAAGTCAAAAATGAAAAAAAAAAGTTGACTTTAATCTTCCTCCACCAAGTCCTTCATGCAGATAGAGGGATACTGACCCGGAGGTCTCCAAGTTCCCGGCCTGATTAACCCTTCCAGACCCGAGCAGGAGCAAAGGTTAACCAGGCTAATCAACTTCAAGAGTCTGATTGAATTAGATGACTGTGTGGAATCAAGACAGAAACTAAACTGTGCCGCTTAAAAACACCCCGAAGAGAGATATTGGTCATGTTTTTGCCCACAATTTAAATCAAACTATCATAAATGAAGAAAGAATTTCAGATAACTTATAAGCTGATTATTTTCTAGTTAAAAAGGCAGCACGTCAAAAAGATTACAAGCATAACACACACATTAGTATAAAAAACAAAACAAAGAGCCAAAAAAAGAAACAAAAAAACAAAACAAAAAAAACTTAACACCTCCAAATTGTTTCTCCTTCATTTGATTATGGTGGATGTGTCCCATATTTCATGGGACTTTCATCTGTTGCATTGAATATCAATCGGTACCTTTTACCTCCGGTAAAGGTTGACTCTTTGGAATGGTAGGTCTTTGTGATATTATGGGTAGGGAAAAAAGAAACAAACCAAATATTCAAATTTTTTATTTTATTTTATTATTTTTTTACCCACATTATTACAGGACCAAAGAACAAAAAGGCAGCATAAGAAAAGTAGCATGATGTAGGGATATTTTAAGGTTTACATTTTTATGATAAATAAACAAACTTAACTTAATTACACCATTAATATAGAATTTGTTTTATTTTATTTTATTTCCTATGGCTTTTATCCTGACCAGACGTACACTGTAGTTTATTTTGATATGAATACTTTAATGGTTATATTGCTCTAAACAGGGATTTTGTAAGGTTTAAAGAGTACTGTGCTTGTTTTTCTGATGTAAATGTAATTTTAATTTAGTCACAAAAAACAGCATTCTACTACCTCCAGTAACAGCCCCTTATTATAAATGTGGTATGTGTGCAAGCAAGTTGACGGCATACGCGTGCAGGCAGTATAAAAGCATTTAGCTATGTGGAGTGTGAGGAAAAAGGTGTGTTTTAAAGTGTGTTCGTATAAGCAGACATGCATGTTTCAATTGAAAACCTTACATAGAGTTCATTCAGCGGCGTGGATCACTTTCTCTCTGTCTGCTTGCCCCAAGGGCCACTATCTAAAAAGGCAATAGATCCCAGATAGCTCACTGTGTTCAATTTGCCAATGACAGATTATAGTGCCAGTTTAAACAGATAGGGATCAATTTGTCTCAATGAATTCTTTAGGCTGACTGCCAGCATGCTCTTAATGTATTTGTAAATGCTTTTGGTTTGAATCATTGCTGTTAGGTTTAAAGTGATCAAAACTGTAGAGAGAGAAAGATGAGTGTTGTAAGCGATGTGTTGTTTTGGCTGCTAAAGACTGCATAGATGGAGCATGCATGATGATTACTTCAGGCAGCAGCATTGTAGCAGCAATGACCAGAGGGTCAATGGTTTAACTCCAAGGACTCGCTGGGAAAGTCTGGGTAGGGGAATTGTGTGATAAGTGCTCTCTAACCCCCAGAAACTGCTGCTGAAGTGCCCATCGGCCAAGCAGATTAAATCCCATCTGTCCCAGTGGAGCTGTACGGTGACCATCAGTACAACAGTGCAGTTGTACCAGGCACTTGTGATATGTGTCTCTTTGAGCCCGTCACTTTTCTTTTTGAAAGAGAAGAGTGGGCAGTCCGCTTGCTTCACACTTTTTTTTTCATGCACTCAGAGAGAAAAAGTTTGGGAGAAGAAAGAAGAGAGAAAGCCGTAGCAGCATTCAGTCTCGAGCCAGACGTGGCTCACATGTGGCCCCAAAGGCAGCAGACAGTGTATTGAATTACTGTAACTCAAGGTGTAATGTGGTAGCAGTGGGGGATATGTAAAAACTACACAAACGGATGTAGTGGAGGCTTACTTCAGCTTCACCTTACCGTTACAGCTATTCAGTGTTAAAGTGTGTTGTTTCTTTTCTTGAAGGTCATTTACAGTCATTTATAGCTATAACAGCAGCTTACATTCTCAAATGATAATCAGCCGGTATTTGATTAACCACTTATTTCAAACTGCTTCTGTTTTAAAAGCCTTGTATCTCCAGTTTAGTGATTTTCGTATATGTTCCTTCCTTACTGAATAACTTTAATGTTTGTAGCATGAGGTCTCGCATTTGTGAGATCTCGGAAATACACAGTTTTTATGTGATGGTCTACCACGTAAAGTTATGAGATAACCAGTTAAGCATTAATGTTTTATATGTTAGTCAAGAAGTTAATTAAATAGTATTGTGTATAATATCAATTTGCAACATTTGCCACTAATAAAGTTTTAAGATATGAGCTGTGTTTTGACTGCTTTTCTCTTTATAGCACCTACTGTATCATACATGTTAAGAATGAGGTTTTCCAGTTTTACTGTGATTGTTTGCCTTAAATCTATGAGCTATCAGTGTCTTGCTCTAGTAATTTTGCAGGATGCTTGGTTTTTTGGCACTTTTAAGGCGCTAACGATGCTCACTGAAATTAAGATAATAAAGTCCTATTCATTTTATATTTGAATGATATTCCTGTGGCGTTATTGTAAAAAAAATTACAATATCCTATACGCATCTCTTGTAATTTAATGATTAGGAGTAAAGTACAAATTAAGGAACGTTTTGATTATCCAACTACAGCTTCTGCAGTTTTACTCTAAGTTTCAAAACTGAGAAGCATTTGTCAGTTTTGAGATTTATGTGACTTACGGGGTTTTAACACAGTCGCACGTAAGCTGTAGCTGTGCAATATAACTTGAACCACTTCTGAACCCAAGAAATGCAGACTGAGAAATCAATCCAGAATAAATGTTCTGTCATCAAAATGCATGTCATTGTAAAAGCACTGCAGTCATTGATACTGTAACTATGACCAAAACCAGCAGTCCATGAATATCGACAATTTTAACCACATCTCCACAGACACTTATTCAGCATTCGTTATCAAAACATGTTCTATAATAGCAAATATTGCAATGCCACTTTTTAAAGTCACATTTAATCCACATTTGTTCAGTGGTCTATAAGGGAGGGAATAAACACAAGATGGAAGGTGAATGGGATCTGGAAAGACCTCCACATCGGTAATGACTCGACATAAGAAGAAGAAAATTTCATGACTTCGAGAGTGAAAGCCATTTGAAACCAAAAATCATGCATTGTTTATCTCAGTTACTTTATCTTCACACGAGGACATACAAGAGCTACTTTTAGCTTTATTTTAGAACGTGAGCCGCAACACTTACTGAGTTGAATATTAGACTTGTTTTTCTTACAATAAATTGAGAGGGGAGTTGTAAAAATGTTGTGATAATGTGCAGAGGTTGAAAAAAAGAATGTCTTATTGTGATATGAAATATATGTTGAACAGTGTGTATTTGATATACAAAGTTTTCAGATCAGTGTGTAGCAACTATATTTCGCTACCACACTTCTTATCCGCTAATGAATGAGGGTTGGGATTAGCATTTTGTTATTAATGCAAACTCTTGAACATACTACTAGAAGTCACAAAACAGTAAATGAATTCAGTATGTAGTACTTCAAGCTGTGCAGTAGCGGGATGATTGCCCAAAGGTAAAAGTGCATCTTCTAAATGTGAACTGTGAAAATAAACGAGCAAACAACTGTAATGTTAAACAAACTGACTGGAAATAACTATAGAAATAAAAAACTCTAAGTACCTGAAGATATCACAAATTCTATTCATGTGTTTTTGTTTTGTTTGTAATTGTCCATGAGTAATCTGTCCTTTTGTATGTAAAAGTATAAGAACACGGAGAGGAGGTGTAACTATTGTTGCTTTCTGGCATGTTTTAGTGTGACAAAATTAAACACCTGATGCTGACGCATGACAGCATTGTCTTTGACATCCCTCAGTTATATATTTTTTAAACAAGTACGATAATTTAATTCATTGTATTTTTTTTTAATACCAAGATGGCTTTTGGTTATATCATGGTAACTAGGCTACCCTAATTATCAGACCCTCAAATTAAGCAGCACCACAGACAATGGCGTTGCTTCAGCAGCATCCCCCCTAAATTATAATGATTTATGAGAGAATCATTTAGATAACTGCCACTGTGAAACCTTGATTATTTTGTATCCTTAGGCTAAGGCAGTCCTGTGTTTCATTATTTTGATTGTATTCAAACAGCATAAGTGCATTTTTATACTTTACATATCCACAGATAGCTTATTCAACAATTTTATATTTTGTAATTTTACAAATTACAATCCCGAAAAACAACAACTAACCACTACAGATTCATAGTATTAAGACCTTGGTGTATTTTACAGTCTGAAATGTGACTTATGTTTAATTCATCAATATTCAACAGGTACAGGAAATAATTATAGAAATAAAACACAGCTCTGAAACCAAGATGCTGGTGAACCAACACAAAACACTTGTGACTTAATCAGCTTTGGTGAATCACAGTCAGAGATACATCTGTTTGCGGATCAATCGACAGGCGTAACAGAGCTGTAAACAACAATGGTGGCTGCAGAGCGAGTCTGTGCAGCCATAACGTCTGGCACACGGGAACTGGAAAGCAAGAAAGCAAACAGAGAACAAAAATGAACTTATTAGCTAAGTGTAAATATCAAAAAGATGAGAGTTACTGCGTGATCACCACTGTCTTTATACCAAAAACAAATGTTATAAACTGGTGTAATTTCCATGACAACAGCTGGCACAGGAGTGTGTGTCCTCAGGCAAAACAGTAGAAAGAAAAAAGAAAAAAGAAAAGCGGTGGCCACACATGTTTTGTCCTGTATGTGTGGGGAAGCCTCATCTGGCTTGCAAAGGAGAAGTATCAGCAGGAAAAAAAACAACAACACAAATATGTCTTGAAGCCAACAACAAAAACCTTCAGCTGGTGCCCATTAAATTACTAATTGAGTAAAGAAAGGTTCAGGGCAGTGCTGTACTGGTACTGAGGTGGTAACTTAAGTTCATAGTTAGCAGTAGGAAATCACCACAGTACTGAGTCGAACCCTTCTTTCTTTTGATTTTACAATTCTGTCATCTCATAGCTTTAAAAAAAATCATCTCTGAATCCTACGCATTTCTCATGTTACTACAATGTTCCAGCTTCTGTGATTTCAAGAGGAATTTCCAAATTTTACTTGGCTTTACCTCATTAGTAAAGCAGATGAAAAGACCAGGCAACCAAATATAGTTTATCCATATTGTGTAGTTAATGGCAGTCAGCTTGGTACTGTACAGTGGTGCTTTAGCACTGTGCCTAGCAGCAACAATCCTCCTGGCTGTTTGGCCTTGGATAATATAATAACTTAATTTTGAAATAGATTCTTCAATTGAACAAGCTTTTAGTAGCTTTCAATTAACACAATAACTTATATTCATTCACTTTTTTTGAACAGGTGTGCACTATGAACTATGCTTTTGTATGCTTATTTTTTTAATTCACTATTTAAAAGATAAAGCCCTAACAAACAGCGGTACATCTCATAGCTACGTGCTCTTTGGCACACACCGCCTCACATATTTACTTGTTTAGTCTCTACAATACAATCAGGTATATTCTGATGCTTCAGTAATTTCCAGTCTCCCATTCACTCTTTTTTTTAGCCATAGTGCCATTAACTATAATGGTGTTGGTAATAATCTTTTACACAGAGGATTTTTAGCTTCTCAGACAGACTGCTCTACAGTGTTAACTAATACTAACTCTTGGCTCCGTTTTTGATCCAGATTTCCCCGCATGAATGAAACAGTAGTAAAGCTTAGCTTGTTAAAAAGAGTGTGACTGATCCCTTCCAGGAAACATACAGTAGGGGGACAAATCTGTACAGTCAGGTTGAATAACTGGCATGGCAATGAGCCCACAATGCAAGGATTAGATCCTTTAAAACAAAAACTCTGAAGCAAAATGACATCATTGTGTATATTGGCTGGAATTAGTTTCTCGTATGAGAGAAAGCTATTTTTGGGGGGTTTGAATAGAAACAACTATAGGTAATTTACACATCAGTAAATTTTGCTTTTCATTTAAAAAAAACTAAAAAACTATTTGGGGAAAAATAAATATGTATTTTCACTGTACATACTGTAAGTCTTTTTCTATATATCCCTCATATGTTATTTACACTCTCTTTGCAGATTCTCAGCCAGGATTAAAACTATGGTGTGATATTTGTCACCTTTATCACATGATACACGCGATATAAACACCTCGCCTTACTTCTGAACTTGCTCTGCCCGTATTAAACTGCAGTGATAAAACAGTGGTCTACAAGAAAAATGCCAGTTTATTTAAATACCATATTGTTTGCAGCGCAAGGTGAAAATAATACCATAAACTATAAGGCTGCCCATAATAATATGGGTTCACACAGCCAGGCTGCGAGGGGGGGAAAAAAAGAGAAAAAAAAAGTAAGGCTTGTTTCATCAAGCTAATTGCCTGTTTGTGAGCAAGAGCAAACTTTTCTACCACCACTCTATTATGGAAGCTCTTTCTTAATCATAAATAGAGCCCTTGTATCCCAGAGGGACTTGCTATTCTAATTTACAATTGAACTAAAGACCAAAGCTATCAATCTTTCACAGACACTTTATTTCTGCCCCCCTTTCTCTCTTGTAATTGTGGTGACATAACCATAAACAACAGAGAAAATGCTGCTGTGACTGATCTGTGGAAACGACAGCATTAACACACGAGTTGCACATAAGCACAGCCACTCACCACATGCATGGTTTTGAGCGCACACACCAAGGTGCAGTCAGCAGTTAGTGCATGCAGTGGATAGTGACGCAAACTTTCAGAACCTCCCACTGGCTCGTGAAGATCAAACTGGCCTGGATGGGGAAATTTGGATATGTTAAACAAAGTCTTGATACCACTTTATAACAAGGAAATCTTGATACATTTTTTATTGTAATTAAAGAAATTATTTAATTTGCAACTGCTTATAAAGTTATATTATTGGAAATTTATCATTGCAAGGTTTTGAAAAATCATGTTTTCCAATATTTACACAATTTATAAAACAATACGATTATTGGTGAGGTCCCTGAGAAGCTATAAAAGTCTAAAGATGCTAATTATACTATATCATTATAGCCACATTCTTACATTTCTTACAACCCCAAACTGTTAAAGCTGTTTATAAACTCACTGTGTCCAGCAAACATTCTTTTCCCCAGCCTGACAACCCAAACACTGCTCTCATTGTCTTACAGCAGACATTATTAAATGAATTATTAAACAACATTGAGAAAACAATTAGCCACAATTTCTAAACACGTTATATAAGGTTCCTTATCAGAAAGGGACGCTGAGGTGTAACATATCATGTTAAATACATGATTTAAATGTAGTGTGGGCAAGTGTGGGCTGTGGTGAAGGCAACAAAGGAAACTTGATATTATAGCTTTACATCTACAACAAAAGCACAAGAAGTTCTCATGCTGTCATCGTGCTAGTGTAGAGTCTCGGACACATTCCTGCTGACAGTGGCAATGCAGTGTCACCACCGCCGCACCGTGCCCCGTGATGCCTTTAATGATGAGTCTTTTCATTAATGAGTTAATACAAAAACTCTCAATGTCATCAGCAAAGATAAGAGGGAAGAAAGCGCTGCATTGTACACATAATGACAGGCTCCCTGCCTGCCCCTGAGATGTCACGGGTCAGCCATGTTAAGAATGTGTGTGCCCAATCATCCACTGATCTTTATCTGGTGGGCCTGCAGCTAACCATGACATGGGCCCAATCAGGGGTGCTGATGAATGGACAAAGAGGCCCTTGAATTGTTGAAGCTGCCACATGACTGCTTCTCTACTAAATCACGATGACATTAGCAATCAATATAGCAATTACTGAACAAGATATTAAACATGTTCTTTAAAGCAATGATCTATACAAACTATACTGTACACTTTAAGAAGTTTTAAAGTTTTGTGTAAATTATAACGTTATTGGCATACACTTTGGTAATTTGTAAGTTTATATACTGGCACCCGGGTTCAAAATGACAGATTTAAAGGCAGAAAAAAAGGAAAACACCACAAATAACTGATCCAACTTTGGGATTACACCGTTCCTCTTAACACAGTTCTCAGCTAACGACATACAAAGTGACAAATTAGTACCTTCCATGGCTTTGGATGTCATAATGAGGTGGAATATAAAAGGCTGAAGAGATAAATTCCAGACATCACTGACATCATAAAACCTGACAAATTGTAATAACAGACTGTGTAATCCACACCACTGCCATTCTCATTTCTTCAAGCTCTCCCTGACACCGTCATAGTCTCAGATTCAAGTCTGCAGCCAGGTTTAGACAAAAAACCTATCCGGTCCAGTGACATTTGTCTCGTACTACATTATCTGAAATCAAACGCTCTATTCCACTCCCACCGTTCCATATAGAACAATCAGTCCGGCCCTAATGTGGGAATGTCTGTAATCCTCACAAAAGGACGCTGACATTTATACCCAGCAGAAATGAATTAGACAGGGCCTGGATTCCTCCAGTGGCTTTGTGCATGCTACACTAGACTGGGTGGATAGATAATGACACTTTATTACAGGGTCATTATGGCAGGTAGCTCTCATTGATGAAAAGGCAGATCTAGTCAACACAGGCAGCTGTGAGACAGGTGACCCGGCATGTTAACAAATATGGCAAATGGGCATTATAGGAATAATGAATTCAAAAGAAGCTCTGGGGACAGATAAACATAATAGCAGGAGCCATCTAAGGATTGCCAGGAAAGATACACATCTTATGACTGGTTTAAAGAAGTATTCTCAACTATTATGGCCTTGCTTTCCCACAGGTTTGGAAGGTGAGAAGGGGATCAACGAACCTTCATAACTCAAGTTTAGGGAAATTATTTACATATATGCTCTGTTTACTACTAGTAAATCCAATACTCTGAGTTCTGAGGAAATCTGTCAAATTCACTGCAAGTCCATTAGATTTTTGCAATTTATTAAAACAGTAAAGTAAAGCAGACAAATTACTATTTTAGACCCCTTATAATTGTCAGCAGAAAAAAAGTAACTCAACTTCAGTTCAGTGTCAGTGCACCTATTTCACTCAAGGATGTGTGATGAGAAAATCACTGATCGCAGTGCAGTCACGACCATCACTCCAGCCCTTGTTGAGTAACTGTCAAAAAATCATTAAAGGTTGTTACTTCACAAAAAGTTATTGTTACAGTTACTGTCATTAGAGGCAGTGTAAGAAATAAAAAAATGCATATTTCCTTATTTTATTGGAAGAAAGACTGACTGCTCTGCCCCATTTCCAGTCGTTTAACAAAACGAGACTCATTACTTTCTAGTTTTAGATCCATAATTATTGCATAGGCATGAGCGTGATGTTAATCTCCTTGTTTAACTTGCAGAAACGGATGTAAGAAGTGTTTTCTTGATCTATTAAATGTCTTGTTAAAAAATAATAAAGTGCTAGATCTGACTTTGGTTCTAGATACTTAATGCTATTTAGATACACTCCATTAAGAGCTCTGTTTTTATTAAGCAAGAATAGGGTATCATTGCTTTCTTTTTGCTTTTTTGTTTGGTTGGATTTTAGTTAATACCAATACTGAATATTTTCCTCTTCAATTGCTTTTCCTGAGTTTTCTCCTGTTTTTTTTCTTCATCTGAATCAAGGGTTTAAGGGCAGAGGATGTCTTAGCTAACTTGAAAGCACTTTTTTTCCACTACATAAACAGAACTGACTTGACTGAACTTGATTTTAGTGCACATATTAATCCTGTGCACTAAATCAACAAAACCCCATAACAGCCTTTAAACTGAATTTATTGATCATGGTCGCTGCTGAAAATGACATCAGGCCAAGAAAGAAGTCATCAATATGAACTCGAGTAATGATAACACCATGCCAAACTCGAGTCTAGTGCTGCTCTGAAGGGTTTGGGATCACTTCATCTTTCAGTCTGTGCAATCCATCTAACTCCTGATAATTTATGAGGCGGGTGTCTGGACCAAATTGGCAGTTATACTCAGATAAGACTTTTTCCCACTGCAAATAGTTGGCTTTTAAAATTTATGTCTAACCACTGGATAACAGTGAATGATCTAGTTTCATATTTTTATCAAAAATATGAAATTGGTCACAACAGGCATGCTGCAAAGCTTAAGAAAACAAACAAACCAATAAAAAAAACTTGTGTCAAAGTTGTTTTTTCACAGTTCAAACTCCAGCCAGAAGTGAAAAGTAAAGCTGGCCACATCTGCATTGGCTCTACTCTTGCCAGTCACGGGGTCAGGTTGCTGCTGGTTTATGGATTCTGCTTACTGAACTTGGATGTTCATCCTGTTCTTTTGTCACTGTGCCAAACGTTTACCCAATGAGATCAGTCTAGGTGGCTGCAAATCCTATAACATGAGATTAGCTCTTTTGACTCCACAGACAAGATAATGGCATTAGCTAATGTATGAACAAAAGAATACCACTGTGTGCATTCTGGTATCTCATAGAGAGACACACACAAGCACTTTTGTTCTGGATTCAACCATTTGCTTTTAAATCTTTGTCCCCACCTGATCAAGTAAAAGCACTCACGAACTTTCCATCTACACAACCTTTTTTTTCAACAAAATAAATAAACAAATAATCTCCGACTGATTGTCTTCTGCACCGTGTCCATGGCTGAGGAACCTACGCTCTAGTGTGAATCTCTTAAATGTGCTCATCACATCAAGTGATTCTCATCACGTACAGCATGTGCTATTACTAAGTCATAGTTGATGCGCAAGTGTTTTAGCACTGTAACCTGTAACTAAAGGTCAACCTGACAATGGCAAGCCTAATCAAATGCTGGAAGCTCTTTCACCAAGTAAAACTCAATGTTTTCTCTCATAAGCCTAAATAACTTCAAGATGTTGCTCTTATGTGACATGCTGAACGCTTTGAAAGAAGTAAGTGGCAAGTGGTCAAACGCAAGTTTGATGTGACAGCTTCCCACCATGGACAGACTATATGAGCCAGTGGTGGCATATATTATAGCGCGTGCACCTCTCACATGGTAAAAAGTGTAGACAGAAATAGGCATGTAAACAAACGTTATTGTTCATTTCACCCACATTTTTCAAGGGGCTGCACTTGAAGTCAAAATGCATTTGATTCAGAATGACATCTTTTGGGCTTATGGCTGCAAAGAGCTCAAGAAGCAACTAATTATTTTTCTCCCAGTGAAAACAAACAAAAATGAAAGCCGTTACACATTATAACCCTACTGATATGAGACAGACTACTGCTTTAACACAGTATTATTAAACAGAAATGAGGAAAAACAGACAAGGGGAAGAGCTCAAAGCACAACCACGAGTGAAAGTCCCTCAGCCAGTGAACTTTGTGACCTGTGAGCTTTCCATGTGACCCCCACCAACAAGAAATGCCTTAGGTAATTCAGATCAAGTTAAGGTGTGTCACTTTCAAACAGACTCTGTTGAACAGGCCTGCTGGAGAAGTGCACTGCTCCCCCTGGCCAGATGTTCGGGGCTTTTTTTCTCTCCTTTTTTTCTTTTTTTAAATTTATATATTAAAGAAGGAGAAGCTGATAGTTGCAGGTGCAAGACTGACACGAGGGCCAGCTTTGGAGGCCTTCATAAAGGGGATATCCATTGCCTGTGTTTAATCAGAGCCAGTGGGACGGGATGGGATTCATTGCTCTCTGATGGAGAGCACTGTTATGAAGATGGACAGTCACTTTGCTCTCTAAGTGAAACCATCGTTTAGCCTCAATTCCCAGAGAAAAGGGCCATTTGTTATCCACAGGGGAGTGCAGCAGGGGTGGTTATGCTAGGTGGAGGCTGCATGCATTTTCCACACAATTACCGTGCATAGCCATACATTTATGGTCAGAGAAAACTGACTCTGCTAAAGCCAAACTGATGTACAATATAGAGTTTGAATATCCTTCACTCTATTGCCAACAGAGGAGGAGTAAAACTGGCGCACGCACACACAGACAAAAACAGACACACCTGGTAGGATCTATAAGCGTGCCTGCGCATATGTGCTCCCTGAAAAGCAGTTTTATGTCATGTTACTGTAATTTTACATCAAGTTATCCTGCACAATGTCGGGAACAACATCTCTGCAAAACTTCAGAATAAGAATTTGTTTTGTTTTTGTATTTTTAGTCCAGAGTCTTTTAAATCTGTTGCTTTTGACAATAGGTTTAAGGAACAATTATGCTTATGACATTTAAATAATTATTATGGTGTGATTAAATTTGGGGAATTAAAGTTTTTGCTTAGGATTAGGGAATAATGCAGTGAATAATGGGGTAAAAAGGTGAACATTATTTGCAGGTGTTTGAGTTCATGTCTCATACTCAAAGTTTTTACCACCTGCATGAAAGCCAGACATGGTATATGCACAAGTACCCCACAAAAACAAGCACTGATTCTATCTCGTCGGGTGTGAAATCATCCGGTACAATAGATAGATAGATGTAGAGTTAATTTCAGACCATTTTCTAAACCCAAAAAGCAGGTTTGATGGCTTCAAACAGTTGGCTCTATTTACTCGCTGCCCAGTGTTTTACTGCTGACCTCTGTAGGTCTGTTAAGATTCATTTCAGGACAGGTTTGTCAAATGACTTCTTCAGCAACAGAAGAAGAATGAGACTTGTCAAAAGGATTGGCATGATGAAAGAGACAAGTCTATGTGTTGCCAGTCCAAGAAGATGACTCTTGCGTCATGTATCATTCGAAGACAGAAGCTCCGCTCACCTTGTTCATGCATTTGGACTCTGATGTTTAATATGCTAAGTGGGCGAGTGTCTGAAAGGTTAATATATAGGAATAAAGGCGTTTGATGAGTTATTGCTAATGATAATGGCTAATCAAATTAATGAGAATTAATTTGCTAAATTAAATATTGTGTCGCCGGCCCGCATGCTGTACACACATACTAAACACACAAGCACTGTCAAAATGTCATCTTGTCTGACATGTTCCTAATTTTCTAAGTCTGGCACCATGCCACAGTATCCTTTCCTTAGCTGTTAGTGATTTTAAATCTCTCTGCTGTATCCACTTTCAGGAATTTTCCAGATCCATTGTTTTGTTTCTAAATAACCAGACTTGACAGGCTCGCCTTAGACCAGTGCTTTATAGTATCAGTGTATCTGTGCCTTTTCAGCCACATGTTGTATTTCACACTTGCATTGCCCTGTCTCAGCTATCATGCCTTTGTTGTGTTTAATAGTATCTCCAGCCTTGGACCACTGATACCAGCCAAGCGGTCAGAGTGTTAGCACTCCTCAATATCTATTACAATTAGTTTTTGATTAAGGAACCCTGTGCGGCTGTTTGAAGCCTTTAATGCTGTGTCAACTGGATGATGATGGAGAGAGCAGTATGGACGCCTCCCAGTAACAAAGCGGCCAGTAAAAGGCTCAGAGTGAACCATTTTATCTTCTTAATGGAAACCAGATGACCTTTCTTTTTTTCCCCCCTCCCTTTTTAGTGTTGAAGTTTTTCTTGAGGTGATATTGACTCAGAGTATTCTTTCACTTATGTAATCTATGCCAGGGGTTTTGGCAGCTTCATTTCATCTTACCTATTTTGGCTTTTGCCACTGATTTTGACACTGTGTAAACCTTGAAACAAAGCACACGTACCAGCTCCGATCTACAACAAATCACATACCGTAAGGATTGTGTGCTAATCAAAATAATGTTTTAGCTTATTTGAGAACTCAAGAAAAGTCCCAGCTCCATATCATCTGAATATTATGAGATATGAATTGCTGAAGAGGCACTTTTCAGTGGTTTTAATACGGCTGTTATAAGGATTTGAAAAACTCCAAAAAGTCACCGGCCTTCACAAGTTAAGCATCTTTTGAAAAGACTGTGTGGTTTAAGAACTGAGGAACACTTGATCACAACTTTCTTACTCATTTAAACAAGTTCCCAACTCCCATTTTTATACATAACTTCCAATGTGTTCATTTTGTTACCACTGAGGGCTATGTTAAAGTAAAGAGCAGGTTCCTGTTCACAACATTTAAGTTTGGATGAGCTATTTTTGAAGTTGAGAACTAAAGAAATGCATCGATGACAGGTACATCCAACAGTTTCACCTACTATTTCATAAGGAGACACAAAGTATAGTTAAAAGTTACTGTATTTAAAATCTAAAAATGTATGCATCATTTCTGCATTTTTCATAGTTGTCAAAGTTACATTTTCAAAGTGATTCAAAGACTACATAAAATGATAATCCCAGGGCAAACATATAAAAACAAACCACAGATTCTGTAACTACGTTCCATCGGTTATTCAGTAGTATATTATCTTTAAAAATGCCAGATCATTTATTTATAATGGATAATTTTGACCACTCTCCGAAACATTTTATTCAGCAACCGCCATTATTAAGTTCGAAAAGTTGTTCTCTAAACAATGCCTACTGAGAGATTTCAAAGGAGTCAAAAGATTTCATAAATAAACATGTCAAGAAGAAGTCTAAAGGTCAAACAACCACTGACTTTCTGTATTTTAAAAAGCTGCAAAATATTCAGGATACATGTTTCATGTGCCCTGGTGGATTTGAGTGACCACACGATGAAGTGATTCACGGGAAAATAAGTTCTCCAAAAGTACTGTGGTACTCTTGGTTAGCAGAGGAATGTGAGAAAGCAATAAAAATAGTTTCTGCATTTCATCAAAATAAACAAAATAATCCTCATGAAAGCTTCAGTGAAGTTCTGTTGAGACAGAGCATTAAAGAGCTATTTCCTGCATGACCAAAGCTGTTCACTGTACTGATTCTAACACAGACTAAGTGGATGTCAACATTATCTCTTTTAGTAAAAAGGAAAAAAAAAAGATAAATCAAGTAGATAATCAATCACTGATTAAGTTAGAAAAAATCTTGCCACTGCTCTGACTGATGCAGTTTTCCCCACGATCTATTTAATCCAGTTATCTTCTTTTTTTCATTATTATTATTGGGAAAGAATAGAAATCTTTGCATACTGAAGGTCTTTCCAATGTTTGACGCTGCCGAGGACTGTGAGCCCTCTCTGTCGCACTCACAAACATGAGGGGGAGATAAAATAAAGTCCTGGCATGCAAGCAGTCTGATAAGTTGCAGCTTGTGTAGTTTTGTTTAGTTTACTTAATCCTTGAGCTGGAAATGACCCTGTGAACTTAAGTTGGGCTGAATGTTTTTTTCTGCTTCTCCTTTTCTCTTTTCATTTCCCTCAGTCAGCACCTAACGCTCTGTACAATACCTGCATAACAATTTGGATAGTTTTCAACTATGTAGATCTCTGGGGTGTAGTGTACCTGTCATCAGGCAACTGTGTGCTTCTGTTATTTGACAAAAGCGATTCAGAGGTTTATTAAGTGCATTCGCACATAACAGGTCAAAGATCGCTGTCCTGGAACAATTACATTTAGTCCTTAGCACCTGTTTGAACCTGCTTTCGTCCATCATGCGTTTGTGTACACATGGCCTATAACCTTGCCAACCTTGGCTTAATCATTACCATGACCTGTTTATCAGATTAGCATGGAGGTAACCATTAATAAGTATTTACTTAACGATGACCTCAGAAATGTGCCTGCTCCCTTTGGCCTACAAGTGTTAGCCCTATCAGAGAAGTTGCCCTGTATCGTGTCTGTACTTATAGCACCTGATAATTTGAGAAGTGTGTGAAGAAAGAAGAAAAGAAAGAAATGAATCTGGCTGAGAATTATATTGGCTTTGTGAAATCCTGCCATTTTCCTGTGACCAGCCGCGTTGTCCATCTTGTGTTTAGCTGATGCAGAATGATAACTCACCAGTTGTCTTCCTCAGTGAGATGGGTAATATATAGCTGAGAGGTGTACTGACATAGTTATATCTGTTGGTGTCCTCGAGAAGACAAGGAGAGTCAATTACAATGGCAGAGCAGAACGCCTGTGCGAATGTCAACTCCCTGCGCAGACGGCTGTGATAAATAACACCTGACCTCACACCAGGCGGTGGTTTCTCTGCAGGGCTCGAGACAGACCTGCACGAGGAAATGTGAAATCAAGGCAGAATGTGGGGCACTTTTGGAGAAGGGTGTAGGGCATAGCACAAGAGGACAGGGGACGTCTGAATGAGCAGCAAGACATGTCAAGAAACATAGTGCAATTGCACTACTGGTGTTTATTTTATGGCAATGCTGAGAAGATATGAAACACTCGGGGGTGTTGTGGCAGGCCCTGCTGTTATTCATACCTGTTTCTGACAAGAAAAACAAAGCTCCGACTCGTCCTGCACATACTCTATTTGTCCGCATGAGACATAAAGCAGCAGGTTGGTCTGCCCGGGACTCCCATTGCGCTCGTCTGAGTGTAATCTTTGTTGACAGAAAGCAAGTGTGGGTATCAGGTCACTTTCTATGGCTTCCAGTAATGCACCACCACAGTGTTCTGAATCCAACAGAGACAGCGTGCAGATTGTTGATGCTCTAAGTGCAGAGACCTCTGTGCTTGGTCGTGAACAGACTGGATTATTGGAGGCCCAGTAAAGATGACAGCGGCAAGGTGAGGGTAGCATCATGCAACGCAACAGTGAGTGCAGAATATTGTTATCCTAGGTCTGCATGTACTTTGGTGTATATATATATATATATATATTTATATATATATATATATATATATATATATATGTATATGTATATATGTATGTATGTGTGTGTGTGTGCGTGTGTGTGTGTGCACACAAGCATGTGAGGGGCAGAGCAGGGCAAGTGGGGGAGTCCCAGGTCCCACGGGAGACACACTGGCTGAAAGAAAGGAGGAATGAGCAACAGGCAGACACAAGGGCACAGGCAGATGTGTGGAAAGATAAATGAGGAGATAAATCACAGAGTGTCTGGGCCCAAGGCATTTGCATTCCTGAAATGAAACTCCAAGGAGAAACACTGCTGCGTACTGAGCTTCAGTGACTTTAAATAAAATGTGTACAGTGCATGTACATGTGACGTGTGTTCGCGTGTTGGGGAAAGGGAGAGAGAGAGTGGATATTTTTCTTCCTAGCAGCTATACAGTAGTCTGTATCATATTACTTCATCAAACAGCATTCAGAGAGGACTACATTTCCTTTGTGGAGCTCTAATGAAGTCAGACAACTGTTACCAAGTGGCAACAGCTACTGGTGGGTTTTAGCGTTTAGCACAGTGTATTTAAATAAAACTATCAGCTGAAGAAATTAGAAGTAATCTTGATAATAGCAAGTTCTAAGCTTTGCATGCTAAAATAAAGGTTGGACAGGGTCACCTACACATGGCTTATTTTACGCAGGCCATGTTTGATCTATGGAGTCCTGGGTTGTCTCAATGCCGCAATGAAGGACACTCCCCTTCTGGGATCACAACACTTTACATCTGATTTTCATGTCCATAGAACAGACAGTAAAACAAGAGTGCGGTTGACAGGGGGAGGGGTTGAGCAATTTATTATATTTCCAAATCCTGATCAGAATTTTCCTGCCTTAAGCAACACTTTGGAAAAACAGTGGATGAAAACTGCAATGAAACTGGAATGTTTTTACAGAAAGAATTTTGTAATATTATCTGAAAATTAAAATGTGTATTTATAATTGCATTTTCAGTAGCAGAAGAATGACGGTCGATTCACTGATTTCAGTTCGGAAACTCCATCTGAGTTATGTGAATATAAAACACTGAAACAAAAATTTTCTGTTCCTGCATAATCATTCACCCTGGTCATAACACTACCAGCACTGGGACTTTCCCATGAAACGAGGAGACAGAGGACTGAGAAAACTCATGGTGGGAGGCTCTGGCAGTGTGGGAGGGAGCATGAAGGAGAGACTGTCATCACTAATTCCTTGCCAGGCAGCCCAAGAAGTGTTGACTAACTAATGACCGTGTTTAACAAGTGAAGTGTATCATGCTTGAGGAAACACAGCTGGATATGGGTCCTGTGCATTGAGTGACTCTGAGAAAACAATTCATTGTCTTAAATACTATCCACCCACAAACAGTTTTCTCAAAGTGAGGAGAATACCGGCTCATGAATGAAGGAGAGGGAGTTAAAGTGGCAGAGGGGAAACAGCTGGATTTTTAGACGAGTGCGGTTGGCGGTTGGGTCACAAAGGCATATCTCAGTGGTACTGTGGTGGGAGTGGAGGATGAAACGGTAGTCTAGGGGTGGTAAATGAAGGATAGAAGGATTAGGAGTGCAAAGAAAAGGAATGCGACTTATCTTAAAGACGCTGGTAGAAAAAGAATTAGAGAAATGTTTTACTGTGTAAACTGTGATCTCTCAGCTTGTGAAACAGTCAACAACAGCTCATTTAGAAGAAATATGTCATCTTTGACAGTCTAAGTTCAAAAGTATTATGTGGTAAGGATATGAGCCACATAAATTAGAGTAGGGAAAATTAAATCACCTTTCTCTAACGGCATATACCTCAAAATTACATGGGATTTAAGCATATGTTATCAACTTGTCTGACAATTATTTCGACTGAAATTTGGCATTTGGCAGCCCCGCTAACATGTGCTGGGATGATGCAGTGGAGCCAAGTAAATGTTTTATATTATAACTACAGCACTCCTGGCCAGACTAAGGCACATGCTGTTTTGTATTCCTCTCAAGAGTGTGTTCATAACTCATTTCACATGCCAAGATTCTGTTTGCCTATAATGAGGCAGAAAAAAGGAATTCCATTTTACAGCAGTGCTTTAGCTGAACGGTGAACTAGTGTTTCACTAAAATTTCCCTCTAATGAGCATTTTTGCTCACTATCATTTATGACCAGGCTGTAGTAGTTGCCTTTTGACCACGCAATCTGAAAAAATCATTCCTGTTTATGGTGTTTCCATTACCTGATTACCTACTCTATACAGTATATGCTAAGTCAGCAGATTGTACTGTTTTTATTTGTAGGAATATACACTTCTAACTCAGCTCTGTCACCTGCATATTATGTATCATGCTATATATATAGGATATATGATGGATTCTACTGGATTCCGATGATGGATTCTACTGCCTTGAAAAATAAATTATTAGAACTTTAATGAGCCAGTTATTCAACGTGTTCATTGCAAAATCCAAAATGTTAACACGCTAAAACAGGATGGAGAAGATAATAAATGTTATCCCTGCTAAACATCTGCATTGTTAGCATCCTGCTGTGAGCATTAAGCGAGAAGCGCAGTGCTAAATGAAAAAAAGGCATGTCATGTGCATGCGACCTAAGAGTGTTCATACCTTTAGTGTCTCCAAGGACAGCAGCCTAGACTGTACAGAAGTTTCAGTTTCACCTTGGTTACATCTGATGAACATTCAGTGTGTATGTCCATACAAAACTGAGTTGGATATTCTGACATTATCTTACTGTTAGCCTGCTGGGAGTTCTTGATATTTTAGGTAACACACAATTTAGCAATAGCAATGGCGTCATAGCAATATTTCAACAGTCCATCTACAGGAAGAAGATTCCTCTGTTTTATGTGGCAAAACATGACAAACCCACAATCTATGAACATCAGGTGCTCCTCTTTATAGCGAGGAAGACGGAGGAGAAGGTGGTAAACTGACCACAATCTCTCCTCAGGGAACTGAGGCACCTGGTTAGCAATATTTCCATCATCAATAGCCTACAGAGTTTTGGTCAGAGAGCAGAGGACTCTACTTCACTTAGATGCCTGCCACAGATAGCACTGCAGAAATACTTGTGCACCGATGAAGGTAAAGGGCAAGCTTGCTTCACCAAGACCGCAGATCAAGAGTTGCAACCAATAAGCAACTTTGGCTCCCCTGGTGGGAACTGTGCAAAACTCGGAAGGGAACACAATTGCTTTTGAACCTGGCAGTGTAAAGGACAGACCATAGCTGGATGCAGTCAGACTCTGATTTCAGAGAGGGGGGCAGAGTTCCAGAGATAGAAAAACTATCTGACCCTGAACCCTGGCACTATATTGACTCCACAACCAATCCCACAGATGAGATCACAAGAGGGAAGAAAGTGTCTCAGCTTGCTGCAAAGATTTGCTGGAGTCAACAGCCAATGTTGGTGCCTTTTGGCCAAACCACCGGCCTTATTTTTTGTTAAATAGGAATCTGATCGGGAACTTCTACTGTGACACCCATTCATATGTTGCACATCTGATATGCTTATTTTGTACTTATGCAAACATTTCTAGCCCATAGCTCCCCATGCTAGCTGCCTCTCTGCCGTCTATTCTGCATTACTAATCATTCTGTACTGCTGTGGTTGCTCTTACAGAACCACACAACCATTGAACTTGTTTTTTTTTTTAAATAAAAATCACATATTGCATTACTTAGATGATTTTCATGTCCATAATTTAAAGTATGGACAACTTAAATTTGAGTTCTGAACTCTGCGTCACCTTTTTTTTTTTTTTTTTTAAATTCCCAGTAGAACACCCAAATATTTTTCTGAACTCAAACTCTGGAGAGATTGCTGCCTATATATTCACTCACATTCTCTCACACAGCAATAATATTTAACCAAGATATCAACAAAAGTGTTTTCTATTGCCAGAACCTCGTGAAAGCAGCGGAACTCCCAAACTCACTCACTCACAAATTAGTGAAATTTGACTGCAATTTCTGCAAATATAGAGTTGTATTTGCAAACCGTATGTTAAAGTTTTACAGAATATAAAATATTGTTAAAACAACAGAGCATTTACACATTTTCTGTAAGTTGGGGTTATATAGTATATATCAACAAACCAATGAGTAAATTAAATAAGTACACTAATAAATTTCAGTTTCGCAAGAGTTTAGTCAAACCCCCACATGCCAACTTCAGCTAGCCACACACACACACACACACACACACACACACACACACACACACACACACACACCCAACAACATTCTGTGAAGGAAGAAGCTGTCCTAAGCCACATAAATCTGTGCTATTTGATAGTGTTTGTGAAACGTTTACTTGTGACCTGCACTTTCAAACCCTTTAAGCCAACCACATGACTGAGGGAAGTGAAGGGCCTTTTAAGGCCCTAAGTATTGCCAGAGTCCTCCTTATATTACTGATGATATCTGTCCTGAGGAGTTTGCTGACAAGAGCCCAGGGATCAGAAATAGCCATAAAGCAGATGGGAAATTACATCTTATCCAACACATACTGAAATGGCCTGTCTGTTGATAGAAAAGGCTCACTACGGTGTCTTTAAGCAGGGATTTAGCCTTTGACCCATCCTCCTCAAGCACATGGACACTACTACACCATGACTCAGTTGCCACAGATAGCTTTACACAGTAGTTCAACAAATGCTGTAATACTGGTACGTCTGAGTGCTAAACAGGAGTCAGGGAAATCCTTAAGCAAGCCATCTGGCAGAAATATGTATTATGTGCTTGTACAGAGTTCAGCAAATAGATGTGTATTGTTAAACTAGAGTGATATGACATGTTTGTACAGAGTGTGCTGCATGAGTTCACCCAGCACACTGATTGAATATTAGAGAGAATGAGTGAGAGCGGGAAGCAACATTAATCCGTTAAGCCCTTCAATGATGGCCTCTGACCAGGCCATATGAGATCCACTACCCTCTACTAATCTGCTCCAAACAATGATGAACCCAGAAAATGGCTCTTGCGTTGTACAAACTGTTGACAGCTGGATTATCCAGTTTGTGGCAATGCAAATGTCAGAAACCCCAGAAAAGTGCATATATTAATGTACATTTTTTGTATTGAAAAATTGTAAAAAAAATAAAAAATAAAAAAAAAAACCATATACAATATATATATAGATATATATCTATCTATTTATATATAGATAGATATATAGTGCTTACAACAGCAGTCTAAAGCTCCTTTGAGTGTGCAAAAGTTGACTTAAACAAATGCTAAATTTGATTTATAGCATAAATGAGTATCAGCCTTCATAACTGCATGCCTAAAGTTTATAAGGACATGTAACAACACTCACCTATCTTAAGTCTTTTTTTCTGGTATTACTTCTTAGCAAACTGCTAATTGAAGGAGCAGCACATAAAGGTAAGTATGATTTCTTTCTAGATGCTTTCCCAGGTGCAAACATTTTAAGTCGGCATCATTGCAAGCATGTTGAGACTTTTCATTAATCTTTTTCCACCATTATCATCGAAACGTTTTACATCTCAGCAAAAAGAAAATAACACATTGCCCAACTCCAAATGCTATCTCGCTTTCATTAACACTAAAAAAATGCAGACTGGAAATATTTTGTTCATACTGCAGACAAAGTAAGTGGGAGTTCTACTGCTTGCACACTACAACAGAATTAAATATAGTTTATTTAAGCGATCCAGGTGGAAAGGTGGTGCAGTGGTTAGCACTGTTGCCACACAGCAAGATGTTCTTGGCTTTAATCCAGTCATGGAATTTGTATGTTCTCCTGTATCTGCGTGGGTACTCCAGTTTCCTCCCACAGTCCAAAGACATCCAGTAACTGGGGTTAGGTTAACTGGTAATTCTAAGTTGACTGTAGGTGTAAATGTGAAAGTGAATGGCTATCTCTCTCTCTGTATTATCCCCGTGACAGACTGGCAAACTGTTGGTGGTGTACCCTGCTTCTCACCCTATTAAGCTAGGCTCCAGCGACCCTGAATTGGATAAGTGGAAGAAAATGTATAGATGGCTATTCAAGGGCTCTTTAAATTGATATCACATTTGCTGACATTGCAATGTTGTAGATAGATTTAACCCTCTCGAGGCAGGCGTTGCCGATTTGCAACAGTTAAAAACTAACAACCTGATTACCCCACATACATATTTTATGAGTTTTTTTTACTCAGAAGTACCACTGCAGGACTTGGTTGTGCATTAGCAACAAAAACTTAATTTGAGCCTGAGAGGGTTAAGATGATCATCTCCAAACTGATCTTCAAATGCACACAGAAAAATAGAGAAAGAAAAAAAATTGCAAAAAAACTTTTTGCAGAACAGAAATGTTCTTCTGTTTTCAAGACACAGCGACAATTTATAATTCAGGGAGATCAAGAAGATTAAATATATAGAGAGAAAAAAATTGGTGACACAGTGGTTTATCTGCAATTTTTTCTTGAAATCTGTTAATATGAATAAAGACACAACTCATCCGATTTATTATTTTTCAAACTATTCATCTGATTAAAACCTTTAAGATTTGACTGACATACCCACATTCATCGTCTGTTGATTAAGCTATGTAAATCACACAAAGTCATCTCATAGAGGTTAAAGTAGGTTCTTGTTTTTGAAAAGAGACAAAGAGCTCCTGCAAGGTAAAAATTGAACAAAAGAACTTACCTCACAGCATTTGCTGGTCGGCTTCTGACTTTGAACCCACAGCCAGAAACAGTACGAAACAGATTCAAGTGTTACACTTACACAGTGATTAGTTGGGTTATATGTGACAAGTTTGGAGACCCATTGTCCCAATAAAACAAACAAACAAACAAAAAACATTTATAGTTAATACCACCGATAATCATCTGAACCGACTTAGCCAAAAGCATAAGTATGTTTGATAAAAAATAATAATAACAATAACAAAAAAATATTAAAAGCACTGGAAAATTAATTATGTCCCTCCACCTAACCATCTGCTTTACTTCACACAGTCCTCATCTTGTGAACTCTGTTCTACGTTTTTTTTTAATTAAAAAAATCTATCCACACACTTATGTTTAACCTCCTAGGACCTGGCGTCCACATATGTGGACATCACATTTTGGGTTATTTAGACCAAAATACTCAATTTGGCTCTATAAGGGCCTGATATCCACTTACGAGGACATTATACTGTTACTGATCTATCGAAATTTTAAACGAATATCCTCATATGTGGCTCTCATTTTTCTTAGAAACAATAATTAGGTTAAAAAAAAATCTGGTAATTCTTTGTTTTTACATTCATCAGGTCCCAATCAGCCCAAATATCAAAGAGAAATTAAAAATGCATGCTGTGGAAGAGTTCGGGTCTTAGGAGGTTAAGTATTATAGACATAACATACATTCATGACACTGGTGTGCACTGGAGCTGGTACGCATGTCAGAGATGCAGCTTATGATTGAGGATCTTCCAGAAAAGGAACGTGGGTGCTGTTTTTGATACACAGGAAATCGGCACCAGCACTTCAACAGTAGTTTAACGCAAACTTAGTGGAAACACTGACTGATTCACACATAGGCTAACTTTAAGACAGGAAAACAAAAAGTAGGAAGATTCAAGTTAAAATGCTGAAGGACTGCATTGTGTTAATGCAACTTTTTTAACCAAAATCACTACATAATCTTGTTTTTGAAAAACCATTGTTTATTTCTAAAACAGGGGTCTGGAGAAGGAGAGTTCATGACGTGTGGAGAGCAGCAGCAGAAGGAATTATCAGTCGTGGCTGTCAGACAAGCGCTAGTATGAATGTAGCAAATAATGGCTCAGTGTGAGGGGTGCTCAAAACTCTGCTATTCCTACCCCAGCTTGTTGAGACAGTTGATTCTCTATGGCAGTGCCTCAGTGTTGAGTATGATGCTGTCCATGGAGCTTTACTGTAATGAAAACATGGCCAAGCGTGGCTCTAACTGTCCCAGACTACACCCATCATAGTACTGCACTCTGTATCAGATTTGAAGCTGAACCCCCCCCACCCCACCCACCCCACCCCTTCCTGGCTGTAGTACCCAGAGTAGGTGCAGTGACTAAGCTGACTCTGGGAGATCCCTTTGCGGAATGAGCCAGGATAAAACTTGTGGTTAAAGGCCCCATTCCCAAATTTGTGTTTGGAGCATAGAGTTGCTGATGACAGTGGCCTGTCACAAAATTGTTTGGCAGCCATCAGAGACCAAATCTAGGCCCAGGCAGTGAGCAGGAGGCATAATCCTGTTTTTACCCATGCTGGCAGCTTAAAGGAAAGTGGGGTCCACCATTTGGATTCGCAGATGATGGAGCTGTCTTCCCAGCTGGCCTCTAATCTAGCATTGCAACGTAGCGATGCTGTTACTCTCCATAATATGCAGTCATCCTGACATGCAGTAAGTGGATGAGCTGATAAATGTAATGTTACCAGAGATATTCCTACCCACTGCCATAAGGCAGGCTCTTTAGCAGCATGCAGACATGTTAATGGACAGTTTAACAGAAGCAGAGGCACATACTGACTGTGTACACTATCTGCTGGTTGTGGGTAGCCATTTTTGACACTATATGTCTCGGACTGATGAGCCACAGTGCTATAAGAAAGTGTTGTGCCTTCTGACCCAGACCCACCCTGGTAAAAATTTTTACACGTTTTTCAAGGTGCCCACAAAGTAAGGCGACTCCTGTTGGAGACAGCAACCCATTTAGCAGACACATCTGTTTGTTTATGGCATTTTAACCATTTCCTTCAGCTTTTGTAGGTCTTCTTCTCCGCTATTTGGAGTATCTTTGGTCTTGGTAGATACGTTTGTCTAAGCTGACTTTGTTGAAGAACAAAATTTACTTTGTCTTTGAAAGAAATCCATTGTGTCACTTTCACTGAAATTCCCTTATTTGTTTAAGTTTTTTGTGCCATAAATGCCACTTCTTCTCAGCTTTTTCAGTTTATGTAACACAGACAACACAATGTATGGGTGTATGTAGTCCAAAGACAATAAGCCTAGTATAATACATGTGGTTCTGACAAACAAAACAACAAACAGAAACATTTCTTGCAAGAAGGAAAACAGTGAAACTGTAATTTACCACCTTTCACAAAAGAAAAACGTAAAGCAAAAAAACCAAAGTGAATTATTAGACTGTATTGCAAGAACTTAAATATTATCTTTATTATACTATACTGCAAAGGCAGGGAGATTTATACACACACATACACACACACACACATTCCCCAGTGTTCTCCGGTTGGCTAGGAATCAGACTTTGCTGAAAGAAAAATCCCTCCTACTCCCATCTTGATAGAGTCCATTGAAACGAAGACCCCACACCAAGACTAATAGCAATGGGAATCAGCTGAAAATATGTGACATAATCACATTAGTGTCTTAAAGAACACAAAGCACATAGTCAACTTCCCTTGATCAAGGCGCATCTGGAGGAGCAGGGGACTTGAAACACAGTCCTGCCTTTCCCCTACCGAAATGAAAACAAGCTGTTTCACTATGCTTCCAGGCCAAAGAAGAACAAGAACTTTGACACAGTAATGGATTGCTCCAGCAACCACACAGCTTAAAGCAGAGATGCCAGAAAAAAGGGAAAAGGGAAGATCTTGAAAGATTTCAGAATAACGCCCACTGCTTTCCCAGTGCATTTGAACTCTGACCTGAAAGACTGAACACACAAAGCTACAATTTTTGCTTGATCTCCTTTGAAAGCGACTGTACAGCGATGTGTTGTTGTCCCATCTGCGTTAACAGTGCTCTTCGATTGTTCTGCTGCTGATATCTTTCATCCGTTTGATATTTACATTTTTAAAAAACTGTACAGCGGTAACAGATTCCAAGTAAAGGAAAACAGCGTCAAACCCCCCCAACAATTTTAAAACAATACTTTGCGAACTCTTGGAAAATATTTCAAAGGAAGAATAATGAGTGCCGAAATTGTTAGTTGCCAAAGAGTTTCCAGCTGAGCACATATAGAGAAGTGACAGTCATTATAAGGGCCTTGTGCTTTAGTCCAAGTGTTCTTTTAAAATATGAATGCCAGTTAATATTTTCCAGAGGTCCTTCAACACACGTTTAATGCTCACGTTTTGTCTTCTCCCTATCCAAGGAACAAAGACTGTTTTCTGTTTCTGCTCTCAGCCTGCTGTGCGAGTAAGGGCCTGGCCAGCCCATTAACACCCACCTCAACATGTTCCATTCCAGCATTGGGAGCTAATTACAAACACTGGCTAGGCTTAAAAACCTCTTATAGACAGCAAAGAAAGAAAGAAAGGCAAAGAGTGAGGCGTTTGAGGGCGTTGGAGAGAGAGAGAGAGAAAGCAAGCAAGAAATAGAGAGAGAGCTGGTGGGGACCAAAGAGGGGGGCAAAGAGGATAATGAATCCATAGGCAACGCCACGGCTCTGCTACAGCGTAAATAGTTGTTCACTGCTTTTGTCGCTCATCAAATTCCTCAAGAGCACAGGCGCTGAAAGGTGTGGCTGTGTTTTATTCTCCTTGTGCCTAACTCTTTCTTTCACCCTTTCAGCATCTATTCCTGTGCAGTGTGAAGTGGGGGCGGGTGGGTGGCGGTGCAGCAATGGCCATGACCCCAAAATGAAGCCGTTTGAATCTGTACGTGTGTATTTGTGTGCATGTGTGGCACAGAGAGCAAATGTTAATGAAAAAAATTGTTGTAATCATCGAGGAATGCTGATTTGATTTGAAGAATTATTAATTAGAAAAAAAAACTTTTCTAAAGGTGTTTCCAAGAAGCCGCATTCAGGAAAAATAGAAGAAAGAAAAAAGAAAATAAGATTCTTGTGTTCACAGCTACAACGTACCACTAGATTTTAAAATGTTATTTTTTAAAGTTTTAGACAACTTCTGAACATATAATGGGAAAATGAACAATTTAAGCCTAAATGTGGGGATTTCCTTATATTTCACCCAGTGCTACATACATTTCAAATTAAAAAAAAAAAGATAGCTTTGTGCTCCTTTTATATCTATATCTTACTCTATATATCATGTGAAAATGATGTCAACTTTATTGAATGTATTGGTGAAAAACTTGATGGATTGCAGAAATGGATGAAAAGGATTTGAAACTTTAAATCTCAAATCCAAGATCCTGAAAAAGCAGAGACAAGACAAAGCAAAAACAAGACAATCTTACCTTTGTAGCTGTAACTACAAAGATACTGCTTTATATATATATATATATATATATATATATATATATATACACACTGCAAATCTCACCTCAATATATCTTTGCGAAAGACATGTGACATGCATGTGGCTGACTATCGCTCCGAGTTGTGGTTAGCGCAGTAGTTCCCACATGTAACTGTCTCTAATCAAGTCCTGTGCCTCGAAGCCCGAGGCACAAAGATCAGACAGATCTCAAAGTGTGCCATCAACCACAAATTACAGCCCTTGATTTGAGGTTAACTGAGAGCCACTCCTCCAAGAATAACAGAGACAGCTGTAATACCTAGATTGGCAGGAACCTGTGACAGAGCTTAGAAGTAACACTTGGTATCAAATTTGGCATGAAATCAGGTATTGTTACAAAAAAGCAGGGGTAGGGATCAGGAGTGTTCATTCCCCTTGGATACTGAGTAGATTATTGTTTGGTGGGTTTCACAGAGAAAAGAAAAAACTATGGTAAACTATCGGTGTATTAAGATCCAGTTGAACAGTGAACTCTCTTTTTTAATTATTTATTTTATTATCTTTCATATTCTTTTATTTATTTATTTATTTGTTTTTTATTTATTTTGGTTACAAAAGGAACTGTTCTGGACGCCAGGCCCAACACCTCTTCTTGATAGTCTGTTTTTTTTCCACATACAATTCAAATTCTGTGTTTTCTTTTTTTTGGAAAACTAAAGCCCTCCTGCCAAATGCCTTCTAAGAGAACTTGTAAAAATTAAGAGTCAAGACTGCTCAACTTCACGTCGAAAGGAGGCTTTTATCATGTGTACTTTCTGGCACGTAAGTAAACAGAGCGGGGCTGAGTGGTAGCCTCATAAGGAGCAGCACAGTGACATTTTGGGTGCCAGAGTTCCACTTTTTTTTATGTCTAGGCTTAGTTTGCAGTCACCTTATGGAGTGCCTTTAGTTACCACATCATAAAGCTGAGGCAGACATTTTCCCCTGCTTCTGTCACCTCTTGCTCCTAAATCTGCTTTTCAAGAATGCTTGAACTCATTTGTTAAGATGCGAGCCAAAGTAAAGCAAAAACATTTGTCATTAGTTGGCCGTGGACGAGGGGTGCCCCAGATGTAGTCCTTGTGCTGGCTTAAATGCAGTGTGTGCATGCGTATGTGTGTATGTGAGTGTGTGTGTGCTACCCAGCCCAGCTCATGTGGCTCATAGGCAAGCAGCCAAGAGAAAACGGCCTCCTACTGTTTAATGACAATAAATTTACTGCCCCACTCTGCATTGCTCTTGTATTTTGTAAACAAGGATAATGCTCTTTTTAATTGAGCACCTGGTGACAGAATATGACCTTGCCCACGGTGACTCTTACCTAAACGACACCACTCGGCCACAGGTTAACAGAAAAATCATAATGCATAGGAATCTGCTGCTTCATCGTTTACATTGTCTTGAATGTGTGAATTGTGTTTGCCAGGCAGCAATAATAATCTTTAAAGCCCGTATTTCTAGGCACGCTGCTATCATAACAATGTTAAGCAAAAAATCAATTCGGCTAAAAAGCAAACCAAAAAATAACTTTCTTTAAAAGATAAGAATTATGTATTTCATATTTCATCTCACTAAATGTGGCTCATTTTCTATAAGTAAAAACTTAAACCCCTTTATTATCACCTCAAAAGAGGGATTATGGCTAATTGAGCATTGTAGCCAGATAATTGGGCCCGAGGACCTATCCACATGGAGAGAATAACCCTCCTAGTCTGATTCTGAAAAAGAGACAAAGCCAGGGGGAGGAGTAATGTGAGTTGAGGGATTCTCACCAGCTCTTGTGAGAGCTTGTTTCACATACACAGCTCAAAGTGGAGCTAATAACTTAACGCTAGTGTGTTTTCACTCTTGAGGGGTCTTTCTCCTTGGAACTTAGAACATTCTCCCAGATCCTTTGGTAAGGACTCTTGAGGGATTTTATTGAGCTTGCCAAATTCTTTACAAAGACTTTCCCTCTCTTTATCTGCCTCTGTGTCTCGCTCTCTCACAGACACACATTAACGCTCTCGGTGTGTGCCACAGAAAACAACTCATAATTATAAAGGATTAAACAGCATAAAGCTTAAGTGAGCTAGATAGACACTAAATATCTGATCCTGTTCCTGCACTCTGCATTTCAAAATGGAGGCAGAAACAGGGAAAATAACACTCTTAAACCCCTTTTTACATCTGCATGTCAGTCTTGTGATATTGCTATGTTTTTTGTTCAGTAGGTAGAAAAATAAGTGTAGCTTTCCTAATTGAGAAAATACTCAATAACTGATACTTTGCTAATGACATAAAGCACTTTTTTCTTTTTCTGAACAGAGGATCATATTATAAGAGTTGTCTAAAAATGTCTGTGAAGTAATGATTTTAATTTCACCATATGAATAAAAACAAACTAGTAACCTGGTACCATTCAATTGAATAAGCTCTGCACTCCAGACTGGAACATATTTTAGCAAGTTAAATATTTACTTACCTGGATTTAATAATAGTGAAGTCTGTTAAAGTGTGAAGTGTGAGTTAACACATTGTACAAGGTAAATAAAATTGACATTGCTGTACAGCATGCATTCTTCCTCACATGCCTGAGTCTTTCTCTACAAAAAAAACATTTTTTATGATGTCAAAAATCTATATTTCGTCACCTGGAACTTGGAAAACCTATACAGTAAGCACATAAATAGACATTAATCAGGTTTTACCATGCTTAAAAGCCAAAAGTCAATAAGAAAATTGCTCTTTAAGCTAGAAGCAAAGTTAGTGGAAGTATGTTAAACACTGCCAATGGGGTCCGAATCCTCTTGCAGTGACCCTTATCCCTTCACATCCTCTTTAAGACAAACAGTTATAGACTCTTCTCAGCTTCTCCTCTAGTGCTACATCTCAGTGACTCTGGTTTTTCTTAGGGTGACTCATTGTAAACAGTTGTTCATCAAGCCACAAGTGTAAAGTTTCTCTTGATTAGTATGAAGAAAGAAAACTCAACACCTCCAATAGGAGGTTGATCCATCCATCCATCCATCCATCCATCCATCCATCCATCCATCCATCCATCCATCCATCCATCCATCCATCCATCCATCCATCCACTTAACTGCTTATACAGCTGGGATGTGGTTAACCTGGAGCCTTTCACAGCTGACACTGAGCGGAGGTGGGGTTGAGAAAGTGCACATTAGCGTATTAGTTTTGTATAATCACCTGCCTTCCCAAGTAGCAAGTAGCACCTTCTAGACAGAAATTAAACGCTTGATCATTCCAAATTTAAAAACAACAGTATTTCACTGAATTTTCTCTGTAGTTAAACCTAACCTTACGTTTTAATCAAGTAAAGAAAGGCTACTTATGAGTCAGGATTTCAATCACATTTTGCTGCCTGTATAACCTACTGAAAGTATTGAAAGAGTGGATTAGGCACAAAATCAAAGGTTTTTAAGAGAAATACTCAAAAATTCAAAAAACTCTCAGAAAGACTCTTGCTATGACAGAAGAAAAAAGTAGAAAATGTGAATTACAGCATTGCTTTTTTTATAGTAGCAGATGTACAGTTGTAGTCACAATCATTGCCAGGTTTCAGATTAAATCATGGGTAAGGATATGATAGTAAAAGGTCACAGGGAAATGTATGGGGAATAATCACTAAAGGAGCATCACAACACGGTATGTTGCCTTCTGTTAATATCATATAGCATTCTACTGATGGTGAACTGTGTGGCAACCCCTGGGACCAAACCCAAATAATTCTAAAAAGGTCAAAGATTTACTTTGTCTAAAATTTTCTCTAAATGTGACTCATAAACAAACAGTTTAGAGCTGCTCTGTGCCAGTGCTTGAGGGAATGAAACATGAATTATTGCGTACCGTCAGTGGCAGTGACCCTGGGGAATGATACAGTATTCGATTCATGGAATAAGCTAAGAAGAGATACTTACACTAATTTTTTGCCAGAATTAAAAAAAAAAAAAAAGCTATTAACAAACTACACACTTGTGCTGATATTGCATTAGCTTTGCTTCATTTTGACAAACTGGATTTGAGTGATTGGTTACACTGGAAAGCACTTTTGCGCATGAGAATGTTTTATGGAAAATCTCAAATTCCCTTCCCACTGACCTTTCCACTGAACACAAATGCTTGAGATCTTTGCTACTACATATCTTAAACCGCAGACATTCTTCGGTTTGCAGAACCTGCACCAGCTGACTGTGAGTCAAGAACCAACCAAAAAGTTGTTTCCGTATATAAAAATTCAGACAAATGAAAGAAAAACCCATTTGTTGTGCGTTACTAAGGTGTTGAGCCACCAACACTTTCCACAGCATAACCGAGCCATTTGATCCCTTGGCTGTAGGGATTAAGGGTTCGGGTTTTTACTTTCAAACCATCTGTAGATAAAGCGTTCAAATTTATTTCCTATTACCCCAAACACGAGCGCTCAGTTTGTAAGAAAATAGCTCAAGCTAATTTGATTAGATAACAGCAGCATTTTTTATGCTGTGGTTAAAGGCTTCAGCACTGTAGGGCCAGTGGAAGCAGTAAGCAGTTAAACCACAGTAGCAGAAAGGTTAATACACTCAGCACATGTTGCCTCTTACAACAGGTGGTGCAGCACCATCGGCGGCTCCCAGCATTCCAGCTTTTCCATGCTGGTGGCCCCTGGTATTCTGGGATTTACGCGGCCTCCCCTCCTTTCAACCACAGAGGCCTGACTGACAAGCTAATCGTTGGGCTGGGATCCCCTCAGCTATTGATTCCACTGCAACACAACACCTCCCAGTCAATGAAACTGCAATATAATGCTTGAGCTGCAAAGAAAAGGGGAGTATTAGCGTGTTGAGCAACTGGAAGAAATTTGCTGCTGCTGCCTCCACTGCTTGCTACTCGCTGCAGCTGCTGGTAGGTAGAAACAGAGCGGCACAAATAAAGTAGGGAAAAATGTGTCTCAGGGGGTAGAAGCTTGAAGGGGTAGGTTATTAAAAGCCACAAAGTGGAGCCCATGCTGGGCATAGAGAAATAGCCACAGCATGGTAGAGGCACAATAGAAAAGAAGGGGGTCTGCTTTCTAAATTGTTCTAATCCTTTGAGTGTTTTATTTCATTTGGTTTTGTAGTTTAAAAACACTGCTTTGGACTGTGCACATGCTTTTGGCTTGACTACAAGACATCTAAAACGGCAGCGTTTGTTAAACTATCCATATGTATTTGTAAGACAACAAGGCATTTTTATATATGTTTTTAAAGTGTACAAATGTATAAAATAAAAATAAAAAGCTACATTTACCAAAGTAAAAAAATGTATTAAAAATTCTCACAAGCCTCTTCAATGTTACTGTGGAAACCAATAGGCACTAATTTTCACCACGTTATTTGATCACTCCTTTTACTTTTAAGAATTCAATACCAAGCTACTCTAAATATTGATCTGTGAGGCACAATGGCTCCAACAGTAACCACAATTAGTCGTATTACTGTTGGTTCCAGTCATTTAGTCAAGTATCCAATTTCCATGCTGTGTGAACACTTAATTAAAACAAATGTGTTACAAATATATATTGGGGATCAGCAGCCTTCAAAAAGTCTCTTGTGGCTCGGCAAGTCAATGCAACAAGGAGGATGGCAAATCAATGACACTGGTCAGTTATGCCACAGGGATTTAATCAAATGTGAATACTGACAATAACACCCAGAGAGGACAGTAAAATTATGGCTAATAGCCTCTCTGGGAAAAAGACCAAACATGCTGTTTGTATCCAGTAAGAATCAAAAAAACAACTGTCAACCATTCTTCATTGCAGACTAAATTAAAAACGCTGAAGGGCTTTTCAAAAGCATACAGCACTCAAACATTAAAGAGAGTTGGCATGGGCGTTCATATCAGCGTTTGATGGGTGGTCATGCTTTCCAGTGATTTCATGAGTGTCCTTTTGAATTTCCATTTGAGTAACAATGTACTTACTGTACTGTCAGCGTGACCTCTTCTGATATTTGTGGCCTGTTTATATTTGGTCTTAAACATGTCAAGATAATGGAGCGGATCATATTTGGACACAGTCAGAGGCCTGTGTTATTTGTCTCCCAGTATGACATGCAAATGAGTTATTGGTCAAAGCAGTGACTGCTGTATAGCATATAAGCAAAGGTCAGGAAGGTTCTTCCACATATACAAGGACAAACAAGCAAACATATAGAATTGCTAAACATGAAAGAGGCAACAGGAACAGGAAGTAGCAAACTACAGCTTAGAGGGTCAAAGTTATACACTTTTTATTTGCAATAATCAACTCCAACCTGCAAAAAGGTGGAAAGCAAATAATGCTTTTGTTGCTGTCTTCTGCAAATACTATTCAAAAGTGCTTAATAAAACTAAGTGAGCAAGACATATAATAATATTAAACAAAAATGTGATTGTGATTTTTGGGAGATCTTTCCATTGTGCTTGTTGTCTCTGATTAGAATAAGGGATGATGGCAATTCTTAAAGCCTTTACATTTAAAAGATGTAAACACATATGATGTGCCTGTTGAGGGTTCCACTCAAAAACTGGCATCAAGCGTGTCAGTTATGTTTAAACATAACTTCTGCAAGTGAACCCTTGTATGTAAGTATGGCACTCAGTTAGATACACTATTTTTAATATACAGCAACAGGGAATGTATATTTAGCCCATCCCTAACCAGTCATGTAACCAGTCAATCAATGAAAATTGATTAATTTTAACACCATGTTTAAGGTTGCTAAGCAAAGTAAGGTATGCCTAGCTCTTAAAATCCTACTGGGATCTAAGAGAGCCTCATTTAGGAACCCATCTTAAAGCATCTGGGTCACTCAGTAAAGGGTAGAAGTGAGATGCTCAAATGGAGCATCTCTCTAACTAAAACGTGATTTAAATCCAACTTACTAGTGCTTGCTGACTTTAAATAAATAATTTCTTATGGCATGTACCCAGCCTCAGCAAAGGTATGGCTCTCTCCAACAAGGCCCCGATCATTTTTATTGTCTTCAAGATAATGAAGGAATCAGTAGCAGATGGTTAGTGCGCCATAAATAGCATGGATAATTAGATAACCTGTCAAAATAGAAATCTGTTGTTTGTTCAGGTATAGGGAACTAAAATAACCAATCCTATATGCGATGGCCCTAGTTTTCTCAGGGGTGCTACGTGGAATTCCTCAAAGAGCCGAACAGGTGATTAGACCGTCTTTATAAGTCTAATTACTGGTTACTCGCTGTTTAAGAATGTTTCCCAATGCCAGATGTGTTAGTCGACTCTGTGCCAGATGTGCGAGTGTTACCGTGCATCAGTAAATGAAACACACGTGTAAATATCAAATGCCTGTGCTATATACAACACAGAGCTTCTCTTCTGATTACCTTTACAGTGTATCGAAAACGGTTTGCCTTTATACTTTGCAGGACGATTCTGAAATAACATTTCAAGATTATGGAAACAACATGATAATAACCTGTTGAAAAAGAGGAAGTCTGCCTTATTTTTATATGTGAGTCTCCATGGACCACTTTCTCTGTGAACCTGAACAGGCAGTGATGGGCTGAAAGTTCCTCTAAGATGTATTCCTTACGTTGTGTTACAGCTAATGATCTTATAACTCAAGTTTATGGACATTTTATAATGGACCAGTCTGTGATTTATCACAGTGTAATGCACTTTTAACGAAAAAGAAAAGCACTAATAGAACAAAAGTACTTGAACGTACTCTGTGCATGTTTGAGTTTAATCCAAATATTAACAAGTAAATAAACATGTATGTAGTGCCGCATGATTCATAGTTTAAATATGACGGCAGCTATCATTACTCTTGGGTTTGTTTTCTCAAATTGTTTTAATTGGATATGAGAATCTAGGTTACTGTTTTTCAGGTCATTCTCAGGGAAACATGAGCCAAAATATCTTGAAGTAAAAGAGGGCCAAACGGTTTTCCGAACATTCCCTCTCCCCTAAAAATGAGTTTGTGCTCTGCATAAACAGTGTTGCTCCGACCACATTTTTCAGTCCTCAGCCATTTCTAGGGCAAGTCTGGACCCCTGGGAGTTTACAGAAATATCCACAATATCAGAGCGGCTGGCTTTTTCTAAGGATCACCTTTGTTGTTTCCAAAGGCCTCAAAAGTATACTGGAGCTGCTTGACATGTGACAACAAATGGTATTAAATCCCTCAAAGTCACAGGATTGTGGAATTGCCAGCACTTTGCAATTTCTTCTAAAGAAAATACACAATATATTGTACTTATTTCAAGGCAAAATCATGACCTGCTTTCAAACTACACTGTAATTCACCGCGAGTATACACATGCAAAAGCAGATGTCAGATGTCACAGAATTAGGAGCATTTACTTAAAGTTTTAAATCTTCCTCACAGTCACAATAAAGCTGTCTCTCACACAATTTTTCATATGAAAGACATAAAGGTTTGAGTATAAATACACGATCTGGTTGTGATCAATGAAATGCCTTACTAAAATTGTAGATTGCAACTTTCAGAATGTGATGAACAAGCGTACGATGTATTTTCCCTGGGTTTCATTTAAGGGTCCATAAAAACTAAATTAGATTTGCCTGTGTGTTCTTAATTTATTTACAGAAGTCATCTGAACAATTTACAGCATAACTTACAATAGGTTTCATTGGTTTTAAAAATTTCATGCCAAATTAAGTTTTCTGGTCAGTTTGCTAAGTCAAAGGGGAAAAAGAAAATTCCTAAGTACCCTTGGTCATTGTTACACGTTCTAGTGTTTTTACAGCAATGCTTTTTGGAGATTTATAGCATACTTACTTTACAGGACCGCACTCTAACTTTCTTTTTCTCTCAACGTTTGTCCAGTTATCCCCTTTTCACTATAGTTTCCTCCTGTTGTGAACTAGGAAGAACAGTTGGTCATGTTACATTAAAAAGTAAAATGTCCAGAACCTATGTTAACTGGTATATTGTAATTTTTCATAGACTTGCAATCCTATTGTCTTCAAGTAATAATTTTTACACCAATATACATAAAAAAAACAAGCTAACTAATCTCTGCTGATAATCTAACCAGCTAATGTTCCTAATGAGACAGAAATCTATGAGTTTAGATTTGTAGGAACAGAGTGTTATCTACTGCGTACAAACCCTTCGACAGGTTGATTAGTAGAGCATCAATACTTCACATGCATCTGCAATATCAATTTTTGTAGGTTTAGTTGTACCATACCACACTATCAGAAAGATTATTTTAAATGTCTCATTGGTCTTTAAGGATCAGCAGTGCCAGATATTTAACTAAAACAATTCTCCTTTGATTTTTTCATGAATATTTATGCTTTTGGAAATAAAGACAAAAAGACAAAAAAAAAATATTGATTGTCTGTGCAGACAATCAGCAGTAATTCTGAGAAACGCTTACAGTCCTGCAGCATGTAACTCCGAACACCCGAAATGTCAGGCATAGCGCAGCAAATTACTAATTTCCTGTCTGTGTGTATGGCAGCAGGAAGTTAGGGATACATCCTCCCCTCTGGCCGAAGGGAAGGAAACAGTGTGAATGGACAGGAGATGTCACTGACCTCACTGAAGCGAGTCAAGGCTTGACCTTGAAGTCTAGCTGACTAAACAGAGGACTTAAATTACTCAGGCTGAACAGAGATATCACCACTAAAGTTCTCCTTTGACTTGTTTTTGTTATTGTAAAAATTATTTTTTATAAAAGCTGAAAGAAAAACTACATACAGACTGCTGACATGAGCACTGTAATATCTCCTTAAACTGTACATTACTTTAAGTTTTCTCAGATAAAGCACATCAGTCAGTATGCTCTGTTTACAAGCCCTCCTTTAACTGTAATGCACTGCATGCTGATACAGATGAAACAGTGATTATTATCTGAATCTACATTAGCTTAATACTTTCAAGTGATCCCACTGCCCATCCCACAAAAAACTAACATGCTACATGTGTTAGATCATAAAGGTAAGAGGCAACTTCCTGGATTTATGAGCCTACAACACGGGATGAAACCATTTGGTTTTTATTATTCCATTTACTCTTAGCCGGACCACAAAGTGGTTCTGAGAGCTGTTTTATGTATTCAGCTGCCTTCCCCTCAACAAGCATGTGGAGCCGCTTAAATAAACCATCAACCAGAGCACAGCTGCAACAACAACCGATCGATCGGAGGCAGGTTACCGTCTGAACATTGCGCCGCCAGCACGCTGGCTTCAGCAGGTGGGGTGGGAGTTGTAATTTGCTGCTGAAGGGCTTTTGTGCCTGCCTGACTCCAGAAAAACTGTAACTTGTGCCTCCCTTGATAGATAGCCATGAAGGCTGATAGAATGTGTGTGTTTGGAAGAGATTCGCCGCTGTATAAACAATCGACTCCCCACCTTCCACAACATCTGGGAACTCTCAAGTATTGAGGCAGAAACAAATAACCAGGGACTTGTTAGTTTTTGATTAGATTTTAAACAACTCATCATGGCTCATAGAGTTCCCCTCACTGCGCCGCAAGGGCAGTCACACAGAAATACACAAGAAAAAAGCCCAAAAAAGCCCATAATGGCAAGACTAAAAACAAATAACATAAAGCGCTCATCATTCAGACATGTTGTTTTTTAAAGAAATATAAACAAAATTTTTTATTTAAAGAAGCCAGCAACAGAGTTTTTAACCAGTGCTAAGTAAAGCCTTTTTATAGTTACAATATGGGAAACAGTGCAACTAGTTCTGAAGACGGTGGCCTCACGGGGCTCGACAAACATGTCTCAGTGGTATTTATCTCACTGAATTCTGTGTTCTCACTTTCCTTAATCTCATCCTTCAAACAAACAAGCAGCATCGGATTCTTCTCCCTATCAGTCAGCTCAGTCATGTTTGCCAGTTCTTCTTGAATGAAAGCTGTCCACATTATCAGTAATCCTCTTGTCTCGTTTAGTTCAAAGTCTAAATGAGTACTCTGAGTAAAGTCTGGACCTTTCTTTGGCATAGAAAAACAAGGGAATTCCTTTTTTCTGCAAGGTGGAAAGCAGTGCTGCATAAAAGTTTATTGGTTTGCAGGGAAAAAAACAAAAGCATGCATCTGTGGCCATTGATAATAACTGACTCATAAGAAATCACTTACGATGCTTCACTGGATTAAACATTAATCCACTACATTTATAGAATCGCATAGTTGTAGCCTTTAAAAATTACTCTTGTTTTCACTGTTTTTATTGCCATTTCTACAACACTCTGCAGTGTAGCGCCCAGTGTCAAACAAACTAAATCACTCTCACATGTTTTCATGTGTTACTACATATCTGCTGTCTGTCCATGTGTTTGACTTATGTTTACACATTGTCTCTCTCTCTCTCTCTCTCTCTCTCTCTCACACACACACACACACACACACACACACACACACACACACACACACACACACACACACACACACACACACACATATAAGATCACACAATCCTACCGACTGCAGCTGAACTTTTGCACTGCAGAATGGTGCAGGTTCTGCCCTTGCAAATCCGGTTGCTAGACAATCTAAGCCAATTACAGTATGAGGGCAAATGGTTAACCTCCATAATATACATTTCCCAGCCTCCTTCTCTGAGCTTTGCTTGTCATCCCAGGAGCAGAGTTATGCACCAGGCCCATGTGTCCCAAGCGACCCAGTTTGAATTGGCTCAATTCATTAAGCCAGGACCCGTGCACAAGCTTGAGTTCACACGGCGAAGACACTTGCAACAAACAGCTGCTGCACATTCCTGATGGGAGGGCCAGGCAGATGTCCAAGGAAAATCAAAGGGAGAGACAGGGGAAAGTTTACGAGCCAGCGTTTGCCAACCTCAATGAGAAGCTCTTCATCCCCTCCTCAAAGACAGGGTGCAGCTGGCGGAACTCGCCGCCCTGTCCTGTTTGGGGCTCCCCTGGTTCTCCCTCTCCCACTCAAAACACTGCAAGGACTCAACATGCTGACAATATCAGTTGTCTCCTCTGTCCTCTCTATTTGAACAACAACAACTTTGGCCTTTAGCAGAGGTGGTCTGGGGTTCATTACATTTTATTCCCTTGACATTGTTAAAGTGAACTAATTCAGATTTTTTTTTTTTAAAAAGGAGAGTTGCAAATGCATGACTATAAAAGACAAAAAAAATAAGTGTGTGTACAGTTAATGGCATAAATTTAATAAAGTTAAGTCAAGCAGGGGATGGTTCTGGTTTTTAAAGGCACTCTCTTTAATTTGTAAAAATACATTTTGATAGGTTATTGACTGTTTTTGAAATTTATTTTTGTATTTGTCAGATGGTTTTAAGTGGAAAGATTTCTACATTTTATCAAAGTGCTCGCGAAAATGTTAACAACTGCTCATCTTGGTTTTTGCATGTGATCTTTCTATGATTTTCTTTACAAGTAACGCTAAGTGAGGATGTGTAGCTCAATATATTTCAGGTCCTTGAAATAGAGGCGTTGGTATATAATAAATAATAGTACAAGAGTTTGTATCATTTATTATGTGTGCTCAGCTTGCTATGATTGGAAACATGCCTATTACACAGCTGCATTTACAAAAAGCACTAACAAATGGTTACGTAAAGAACCTGAAAGCAGCATTGTTGTGGATTTTGGTGGTGGGACTATTGTTGTTCTACATATTTCTTTTACATCAGCTATCAAATACCACCTCCACCACAGCACCGTCCTCTCATCCATCACTTCACAAACCAGGACAGGAGCATGGTCATGCTTATACGTCTCTCTCTGTGATACTTTTCCTTTGTCCTGAATGCCACCTCGTGACCCACTACTGTCACAGCTCTATCCCCCTCCGTCACCCCCACTCATCTCCACCCCTGCTCCACTGCACACAGACACAGCGTGATGCCAGCTGTAATCACTGTTGGACACAATTTCAGGGACAATTTGAAGACTATTTATTATCCTTGGTCAATAAAAAAACAGAGGGCAAGCATTTTCTGGATGTTCATTTGAGGCCTATTGGCAGGCTTATAGATGGATCACTGAGACAGCAATTACTGAACATGTACAGTCTTTGTGTGTGTTTACATTCTAATTAATTTAATTCTTTCTGGATGATGACATTTACAATTCTTCACACTGTGTTGACTCAAATGCAACTATAATTTTTCATGTCAGCGAAATATGTGCTCGTAACAACACAAAGCATTAGAGAATATTACCTCAAACAAATAATAAAAATAAAACTAGTGTGCAGTCTGCAATGGTGAGTAAGCTCCTGTCTGGTTACTAAATTGAATATGATGCCCGAGAGAGCTCCCATGAGGAAAAGAGTGATAAAACTCCCGGTAAATGGTGCTATATTCATTCGTGGCCTCTTCGGATTAGGTGGATGGGACAAACTTCCCTCCAGGGAAAAGTTCCTCAGCAGGGCTCCAGGTAACACAAACCTCTTAATCACACATGACCTGCCAGCTAAGAGAGAGTTAAGCAGCAGCATGGGGCCTCCCATAGTGTTCCCTCCCTTCCTACAACATCATTAGCGCAAGCACATGGTCTGTCTGCATCCATCCCGGTGTTTACAAACACCATAATTGCAGGAAAAATGGTGGTTTACTTTAGAAAGTTCCTTAGGATGAATTTGAAATTTATATCATTTGTTTTTGTGCAAGATCACATTGCAAAGATCTCTCCCGCACCGCAGTGTCAGTGGGGCACAAGTCTCGGGTTCATTTATCAAAGTGAACTTTTAAGGGGAAAAACATCCTGAACAGCAGCTGAAGGCTTATATGTCATCAGCTATTAGAGCGACCCAGGGTGATGTTCAAGTTGGAGGAATAGTGTGTGTGCCCTTGGAAAAAGCTGACAGTGGGTGCACATATTTCAGTCTATAAATAAATAGAACATATGTAGTGTACATTGGTGGCAGGCGTGGGCTCTGCATTGCACTCTGGGGCTAACATAAAAGTTTTATCAGTCGTGATTCACACCTTGTATTTTTTAATCAGAAGTATTTGGACGAAATTAAAGAAACAAAGATGCTTTGTGCCACTTTTACGTAAAAACAAGAAAAACAGGAGGCCACAAGGGTGAAAGTTTTAACTTTTTAAGGGTGACCTCTGCAGTAAAGTCCAGCAGCAGAGGTTTAATGGCTAGGCAGTATATAGTTTATAGTGGTCACATACATAGTTGCCTGATGAGGATGTCTTTACCAGCTAATGATATTTATCATGCATATCACAGCTACATGGAGATAATACTAAATTGCAGATTCTTTTAAAACTTGAAGTTTAACTTGGCTGTGATGCAATTTGTAAATTTCAGAGTCCATTGCTCTGGCAACAAGTTTTGCAAGGGCTAAAGGCTACAGGAGGTCTTTAAGACCTGGGGCAGTTGATCCATGTGCTGGAATGCAGAGGGAGGCTTGTAAATTAGAGACCTAATGAAAACTCTCTGGTGTCCAACTGAAGCAATCATCTGGTTAGAATCAACCAGTTATTCCACTAATTTCCCTACCACTCTCCCAAAGCCCTTCAATGCCTAATTTAGAAGAAAAGTGCATGTTCCATTTTACACACCTGCAGTTTGAACTCAGGACTGTGATACTTTCTGCAAACTTTTACCGCCACTTATTGTGAAAAAGTGGGTAATAACAGTAAACTAATTTGACATAGGCCCATATATATGTAGTCATCCATAACCCATAAAAACATCTAATCGCAACTGAGCAAATATTTTGCAAGTAACCATTTTAAATAACTTTGAATACAAAGGTTACAACACCTTAAAATCAGATTTTTAATAATTAAGCAGCTGTGGTACTGGCCCACAGCAAGGTCTAAAACATCTCCCATGAGGCTTGGTCACTACCTTCCTTGGAGTTATTCAACCTTTCACCTACTGCCCCCCCTCAAATCTGACCTTTAACCAGATGCCATTTGCTTAAAATCTTGCTGCCAGTTTCAACCTCTGGAATCTGCAACACATTATAAGAGGAGAATGGAACAAAGCAGGAGCTTTGAAACCAGCCTGGTTATTAGTTTGCTGATTCGGTTTACAGGGGCTAAAAGCAAACATAGGGTAAACAAGTTGATAAAGGAAAGGTGTTGAAGAAGCTAAAAGAGACGTATGACATGTGGCACCATAAGGAAATGTTTCTTTCCAAAAGGGGAAAACAGCCCATCTTTTATTTAGTTGGAACGATACGTTAGTGCACCAAAGGTGGTTATGGAAATGATAAAGTGTACCTCAACATCTGCAAGTTTGAAGTTTTATATGTTCAGAGCAATTTCTGTTTCGTGCCTGCGTTTTATCTTTTTACCGTTTCAATGCCAAATGTGGACTGAATATCAAATGATCCATTTTCTCCGGTCTTCACTTCTCGTCTTTGCTCGCTTTCAATGTCTCTGTGGATTTTGCTCCTCCTCAATCTCATATTATCTCAGTTAGAAAGTGTGTTTTTACCAGGGAGGCAGCAGTGAGTGGAGGTGCTGATGTATTGAGCGAAGTTGCTTGTCTTTGCTGAAAGCTTTTGTTTCCTGGGGCTCTCTATTCATCACAAAGCCTTTGGTGGGAAGAGACATAAAGACAGGCTCTGACCCTGGTGTGAGCCCTCTGACCTCTGTGAACCCAAGGGGACAGATTTTCAGCAACTGTGCAATCACTATTAGTTGACCGCAGGGTCTGTAGTAGAAAATGACTGGAGCCAGACAAAATGAATGGAGGGACTTGGTGGGAAAATCTGGTAATTTATAGAAGTTGAGAGTCTATTTCAAAAGAAGTGATGGTAGATCAGCTGACATGTGGGGTCAAAGGTGATGTTTAGGCATGATTTCCTGCCTGTGTTACTGTAACATCTGTGTGTTAAGAGACGCCTGGGACTAAAGTATTTTGACCCCTAGGGGCATAATCTGGAAGGAAAAAGCAAAAGAAAGTTATTACTGCTGATGTCAGTGATTATGTTTGGAATAAAGCCTTTTGGAAAATGCATTATACCTTGAATTATTACAGTGCGTTTAAACATTAAATTGCTTAATGATCATTAAATGAGAGCAAACAATTGCTAAATAGCTTGCCAAGCGAACTTTAAATAGACCACTTCATTAAATTTACTTTTAAAGACAAAAGAGTCCCCACTAAAATGGCTCCGGTCATGCTTCTCCTAAGAGACCAGCTGTGATAAAATGGATCATTTTGGCTCTTGCACTGTCATCTACAAGTGTCCAAGTAAAAGAAATACTGGGAGTCCCCAGCCCCAAGGCTAGCCATTAAGTAAATTGGCCTCTCTAGACCTATAGCTGTGTCACTGTCCGTGATGAGCTGCCACCTACTTGACCCAAGGACAGGAGTCCAGTGCTGACCAGCAGCTGTTCTGAGGGCTTGTCTTTCCAAGCCTGGGAAGTGGTTCCTAATTAGCCTCCCACACCCATAAACGTGTCCAGTAGGTCAGTCACTCAACACTCATTGATCGCACTGATGTGTTCCATGCTGAGGTTTAACTTAAGCTCTGTCATCAAAAAGAATGAGCGGGTGACACAGGCAGCCTGCATGTGTCAGTAAGACCCACAGAGGTAAACTTATTACTGGGGTAAAAAAAAAAAGAAAGAAAGAAAGAAAGAAAAGAAAGCAAGACAGAAAGCAAAAAAAAAATTGTAATGTTGTGCAAAAATAGATATGACAATCATTTTAAACATATATTAAATTTATAATTTTATATTTATTACATTCAAAATAGAACAGATATTTTTTTGCAATTTTTTTTTACTGAAATGGCTTTTGAATACAATAACTTCCACTGTGTTGAATTTAATGAGGGTGGGAACAGGACACATTTTCATTTGTGTTGCGTCACTGCAATCAGTTATTAATTAAAGAGATTAATTGCTGTAGGTTTTTTTCTTGATAAATGATTTCAGCTGTGCAACAGCTGCAACACACCTTTGTTGTGCTTTCTGTTTCATAATGCACCAAACTGACTGTTTTACTTCAGAACCAAGAGACTGGAATGTGTACAGAATTTGTCTTGGGCACTAACTTGCTGAAATAAGCAAAGGATCTTCTTAAAAGAGTGCAGCCAGTGCTCATTAGGTGGGAGCAGGCTGTCTATTAATCAGAAAGTTAGTGGTTTAATCCCCTGCTTGTCCTTGGATAAGATGCTGAACCTCCCAGGTGCATCCATTGGTGTGTGAGTATGTGATAACAGACAAACGTACTATAACCGTATAAAGTGCTATATGAATACACAAAAGAGTGCTTTGAGTTCTAAGAAAGACCAGTCCAATAAGACTTTGGCTGGATGCATATGTCATTCAGCATCTTTAGTCCCTTCACAAGGTGTGTGGTTTGTGTGTGCTGATAACT